>NC_059339.1:79356330-79659386 GCF_018350155.1 Leopardus geoffroyi | reverse complement strand
GCAGAGAGAGAGGGAGACACAGAATCGGAAACAGGCTCCAGGCTCTGAGCCATCAGCCCAGAGCCCGACGCGGGGCTCGAACTCACGGACCGCGAGATCGTGACCTGGCTGAAGTCGGACGCTTAACCGACTGAGTCACCCAGGCGCCCCTAGAGATCTCCTTTCTCTTGCAGGCTCCTCAGAGATGAACACTGGATGAGGTTTGAACCTATTTTGTATTCCCCACCATGTGCGTACAGCATAAGGGCTCAATAAATACTCAGTCATTGATGAATCTTTGACAGCACAGAAATGATCTCGACCCACTGCGATAAAGGAATTATGGATGTTTTTGGTCATAGACCTACGGGAAGTTAAGAAGAAGAAAACTTCTTTTTAAGAGCTTCCCCTACTTGCATTAATAATGATTAAGTATCGAATCAAATTAGAGTTGCCAGGCTGCATTGTACATCTCAGTGGTTGGGAAGTGAACATTCTCACCGAGGGTCATCATTCTAAGAAAATGAATGGTTATTGGTAGTCTGTTTTTTGATTTTAGTTTGTCTGCTTCTTCCAAAACAGTAACAAAACAAACAAAAATGTCTTCTCCTTTGTGACATCTAGCAAGCCGTGTTAGAACTTTACATCCCATAATCTCAAGGCCACCCCACAATCTCAAGAAACAGACTGTGCTGTTTGGGTTGAACCTTAGCGGGTGACAGTTGCCCACAACTGACTACCATATCTCCCTTTGTAATTAGCTTTTAGCCATAAATGCCTTCGTGATGGACCTCTGGTTTGCCTCGCCTCTTTTGATTTTGGAATACTCATTCACATGATAGAAACTTTTGTTTAACACTTGGAATGCTTGATCATTATGGATAGCGTTATTATGAAAGAGGAAATGTGTTCAGCTGCTTGAAGAAAATGGCCAGGAATACATTGACGTGAAAATAATGTTCTCAGTTTGAGGGATAATGAATGGAGCAGAGATAAATGTCTCAAAAACAAAGTGTTTGGTGTGATATTCTCTTCCAGTTGTGTTGCTCTGGGATGGGTTCGTAAACTGCTTCCTTGCAGGTTAAAAGGGGTTGGAGAAAAACGTGGATAGATCTCTGTACCTTGTTTAGAGAATTTGCCCCTTTGTTGCATGAGACATAAGGATTATGGTCATTTTAAGTGAATAATAGCTAATTCAACCATACAGGTAGAGAGCCATCCTTATCTGGGGCAAGAGACAGAGAGACAGAGCGTGAGCGGGGGCAGAGAGAGAGAGGGAGACACAGAATCGGAAACAGGCTCTAGGCTCTGAGCTGTCTGCACAGAGCCCGATACGGGGCTCGAACTCATGGACCGCGAGGTCACGACCTGAGCCGAAGTCAGACGCTTAACCGACTGACCCACCCGGGGCACCTGGGCATGAGAATCAGTGACTTAAACTCCATGTTAGATATAAAATTATATATATTAATTTTATTCAAATAGTGCCTGCCATTTGCTGGGCACAATTCTGTACAATTCTAAGTAAAATCCTTGCCTTTCCTCAGCTTAATGTACAAACGTAATTAATTTGGTTTTCTGCCTTTTATTTTTTGTAATGGCAAAGCTAACAGGGGACAGAATAAACCAAATGCATCTGATACTCTTCTGTCTCAATTCTTGATCCCTTACCATCCGTACCCACCTTACTTGATCCTAATTTAGTTAAGTGATTAAAAACATGGAATTTTGAAGCAAGATAGATTTGGGTTCAAGTGTTGGCTGTGCTGTAACGACTTTGAGTAAATAAGGTCTGACTGGGCCTTGGTTTCTTCATCTGGAAAATGGAGGGGCAGTCAATCTCGTTGACTTATTTAAGAGTAAGTCAGATAATTTACATAAGGTGCTTAGCGTGTTGCCCTGTGCATTGTAAACACTACATAATGGCGGCTATTATTAATGTCTGTTTTATTTAGCATCTACCATCCACCGGTCTTGGTGTTCAGTTCTGGAAATCTCAGGATGAATAGTTGCGCTCTGAACTGAAGAAGCTCGGTAACCAGCCAGGAGGATAACCACATCTAAGTAACTACGGCCTTTGGCATTTTTATGAGGATTTGCTTTGTATGTCATGTCATTGGAGTCTTGTCATTGGAGAGTCTCTGTAAAGCTTTGCTTAAATGATGTGGGGTTTAAAAGGATAGGCCTTCTCAGGAGGAAGCTGGAGGAAGCAGGGAGGCTGTGAGACCATCTGCAGGGAACTCAGGCTTTCCATAAAGAGCACCAGACCCCCTTCCTGTGGCCTCGCTCCTCCCAGGCAAAGCAAGGGTCTGGTTTCCTAGGGTCTGGTTTCCTGGGATGTAGGATGACACAGTGACTCAGCTTGGCCAGGACTAAGAGGATGCCCAGGTTGAGGGACTTTCTGTTTTAAGACCAGAACAGTCCCAGGAAACCTAGGATGAGTTAATCACCCTACTTAGGGGTCCTGTCCTGGTTCTGTGACTGTCTTAGCATCCTGAAGCAGGCTTTGGGGACACTTCACATGGTTACAGATGCAGCCATCCTCAGAAAGGAGGTAGGAGAGAACAGGACAGGATAAGACTGCAGAAGGCCAGCGTGGCTTTGTCAGTCGTTTTATTTATGGATCTTGTTTTGGAATGGGATCTTTGTTATTATTATTGCCATCTTTATTAAAGAAGAGATCTCTTTAGCACAGGCAGGAAGGAAAACTGGACTATACAATGTAAAGGTAAAGTTAATGGGATCTTTTAAAAATGCTCCACAAACCACGGTATTTGCTGTGCCTGGTAGGGTTGTTGCACAGGGCTTGGGGCACCGTTGACATTCATTAAATACTTGTTGAGGGACTGGTGGAGTTTCATCTTGGAGAGCTGGGTTCCAATTCAGGGCTGGGTTGCTGATCTTTGTAGGATTTCAGTCTGGGCCCTTTGACAGCTGATTTGAAAATGCGTACACCTAGATCTGCTCTGGGTTCCTTTGTTGTGCAGATAACTCGTGTTTTTATGTATGAGCTTATGTTCTTCTTGCCTGTTTTTTTTTTTTTTTCTTCTTGGTGGAACCATGTGATGCTAGCTGATGAGTTGCCGTGTCTTTTTGTTTGCAGCTAAGGATGCTTCTGGAATGCACACATGTTGTGAACATAACAGTAGTGTGATAGGAGTGCTTGTGTGCACAGTGCCCAGTGCTTCCCTCCCAGAGTTGAGGGAGAGATTTCCCGAGGAGTCTGTTCACTCCAGCGGGGTGGGGGGTGGGGGGGGCTGGGGGGTGCTGGCGGGGGGAAGGGAACTGGGCCACTCTACTGAGTGGAGATAGCTGGAGCCTGGGCTCCAATTTGCCGACATTCCCTCTTCCTGAATCTCCATTACTAACACATGGGATTGATGGCAACTGATAAGGCCCTTGGATAAGCCACAGATTGTTCTAGTCTTTAGCTGATGCCTCCAGTGATAACCCTTTGTGTTCTGTTTCTTTTTGGGAAGTGTAACTATTTATCTGGGGATGTTAGGACCTGCAGCAAATTGCCAGAAACAGTAATTAGCTTGGTAGGTCTGCAAAAACCCCATGCACATAGCACCTGAGGGCAATTGCTAGACATTCACGTCTCAGATTCCTGTGTAATCACTTCGTGCACTGAGAAATCGTATTCATTTATGTTCCTGATAAGCTAGATTTCTTCGTGGGCTATTGCTTCACCTGAGAAAAAGGTAAATGGTTTGTCTATGGAAGGGGAAACTCACAGGCAAGCAGAATTCATTTTCTAAATTGCCTTTATTTCTACACACGGATGCTAAATATTAGTTGAGAGAGTTAGTGTTTCTTTGCAGAATCACCCGCTCTCTTTTTTTTTCTTCCAACAGTGGAGTCAGAGCTATCAAAAACAAATCGTTCACACATCTTGAGTTATGTCAAAATAATAACACACAAGGTATTTGAGAATCGCATCTTACCTCAGTCATTCATTCCTACAAGGAGGTCTTTGATTTGCCAGGAAAAAAATGCCTTCACCAAGGAGTTAAAAAGAATATGTTAGATTTTACCCCCAGATTTATTACATCTTATTTGTGGAACCTGTCCGTGGAGAGCGCCAAACCCTGTCTTTAAGTTGCTCCTTAAAATAACACGCTCAGGAATCAAGGCTAGTCTGGAATGGAAATTGAAAAACGGATGCTGTCCAGACAGTTTAGAATTCCTTGTAAATTAGGAAGGCAGTGGTAATCAATTTGGAAGCGTAAATGTGATTCGGCCTCGGTTCTCTGGTTGCCTTGGCTTTCATTTTGCTCCTTGTCCTTGACTCATGGCAAAGGGCATCGCCATTAGATTCTGTTGCTACTCTTTCTAAAGGTGAATGGGCTTCACATGGATGTCCACTTAGAACAGCCTAGAAGTGGGTTGTTCTCGCTGCAGGAGGAAGCAGTTCTGCACGGGCTGATGTTCCTCTGGTTCTGGAGTTCACTTCCCTCGGTTTAACTTCTCCTTTGAGATTCTGACTTGTAGAGAAACAAATTTCTTCCTTTTATGAGGCTTTTAAGTGCTAGGTGACTGATGTCGCTCGATATAATCTATAGTACTTAACAGCTAAATACACTTTGTTTTCCCAGAGCTGATCACAGCGAAAATGAGAAAAGGAGAGAGAGGGACAACAGTTTGAGGGAGGAAAGGCGAGTTAAAGCGAATAACGGGGTAAATAATTGTGTAGGAGCGTGGTATTTTTTAAACTCAATTTTAGCTTCAAAGTCAAGAACAACTGTTGTTTACATGGTGCTATTGGCTTCGTAATTAAAAGCATCTTGCCCAAAGCAAATTGACGTTGTTATTAATAATGCATGTTCTACGAAATGACATGGACGTTTATCAGATGCTTCCCTTCCCAGACTGTGTTGGATTCCACAGTGTTTGGATTGGCAACTGAAAGAAAGTTGGGGGGCGGGGGATGGAGGAGATACCTATAGAGCAGAGGTGACAGATAATGGTTATCATAGGCTCCAGGCACAGCCCTAACTGCTTTAAGCATGCTCTCTGAGAAGCGGTAGATCCTGGAAAGTTAGGTGTCTTGCCCAAGGTCACCTGGTGAGTTTATGTCAGAGCTGAGATAGGCATTTGTGTGCGCTCTGTGCTCTGATCCACAGCCTGGGAGCCGCATTCACAGCCGAGATATGGGATTGAAAAAAAAAATGCGTTAACGCTTTTTTAAAAAATGAGTTCGGTGTAATATAATTTAAAAAGAGATCTGACTGCTGCGCTGTTCTGTCTCTGGGAACCAAGATGGATGATTTGGGTTCACATCTGCCTCAATCAGTTTGATGTTGACTTTGAGGCCGCATGGTTTGGAGAGTCGGTGATGGGGTCTGTTGGGAAATTTGCAGTGAGATTTCCGACTGTTATCTGAGCTTTGCCCTGTGCTAACAAGTGTCTATGTAGTTTGGTGGTGTGAATTGTTCCTTGAAGGGCCACTTGACTGAGAGCCAGTGCGTGTAGCTGGGAGCTTAAGACTTTCGTGAATATGCTACTAAAAACATTGTTTGAACAAAAAAACATTTCTTACAACCCCTTCTCCCCTGGTTACTGTTCTGCCCAACACCAAAAGGGGAGTAGATCATATCCTTTCATATCGCCATTCCTTTGTTCATATAGTTTCCTTGTCCTGGAGTGCCTTGTCTGCCTGTCCCCCCACTGCCCCTTCCCACTAAACACCATGTCTGGATGGAAAGCTGTAAGTATATGCTTGCTTCAAGACTTCCTACTCATTCCACCGCCTTACGGATTCTCCTCCAGCTATCTCAGGAAGAAGCAAGAATTAGTTTTCCTTCTATTTGCTCTTAATTTTTATTTTGTTTTATTTTAGAGAGAGAGGGGGGAGAGAACCTTAAGCAGCCTCCCTGCCCAGCACAGAGCCCCACACGGGGCTCGATCCCATGACCCTGGGATCATGGCCTGAGCTGAAAATCAAGAGTCGGACACTCAACCGACTGAGCCACCTAGGCGCCCACCCCTCCCATTTGTTCTTTGTAATCCCACTTACCTCTGTGTGTGATCATTTTGTACGTGGTTACCTCCCTGCTCCACTGAGAATTCTCTGACTGCAGGGACCTTGTCTCGTTCAGGAGTTTGGATGAATGGATGAAAGGATGAACAAGTGAATGAACAAACTTGATATGTGGATTTGTTGGGATGGATTAGAGTGTATCTCCATGAAAAATGGTGGTAGACCTGAGCATTGACATGTCATTTGATCTTGGTGACTGGTTAGAGGCTTAGCAGAATCTCGACAGTATTGATATTTGGGACTGGATAATTATTTGTTGTGGGGAAACTGACCTGTGCACTGCGGGGTGTTTAGTAGCATCCCTGGGCCCTACCCACTAGATGCCAATTGCCTCGTTGTAACAATCAAAGATGTTTCCAGACATTTGCGATCTTTCTGGTCGTCAGGCCAGCTGCAGGGAGAGTGGGGGGGAACCGTGAGGCCCCAGGGTGTGATGGAGCCACGAGATCGAAGAAGCCTGGGTCTTGAATGACTGAGTAGAGTAGAACCTCCCTTACCAAGCTGCACTGGAATGCAGTGTGAACAAGCGATGAAACCATTTATTGCATTAGGCCAGTGAGATTTGGGGGTGCTTTATTCAGGCAGGCAGTCCACCCTGCCTAACCTTCCCTGACATTTGGATGAAGAGACCTTGTTGGAGCGCCCATGCCCATATTCCAGGTAGTAAGTAAAAACAGACGTTCCAGCCATGGAAAAAGGGACAGATATTTTTGTTTGTTCTTGTATGGCGTCAGTCTTAGTGCTCTTAAGTCTTTTAATTTCTGTATTTTGTCAGAAAATGAGATAATGATAAATGTGACTTTGTTATTTCCACCACTCTGGTAATTCTGACCTGTGAATGTTGAGCTATAAATAACTTTAGTAAAAAGTAATAAAACATCAAATGTCCTCGCAGGTTTCACTTCACTGTATATGTGTGTCTGGAATGCAAGCTCAAGTTGAGATATTTGTGGCAATTTATGTCTAACGCATTGTAACATTTTTGGGGAGAAAAATGACAGATGTTGATACCCTACAGCCACAGCTGTTCCCCACACCATGAATTAATAAGTCTCTATATGACGCGATGGGCTTTGAAACGGACTCATATACGCTTAGTCCAGCCGAATGCTGTAGATTAGTGCCCAAAAGCTTGCTTATCAGACAGAATTCAGTGCATAGTTCTCGATTTCTTTTGCAGCTATTAATTGTATCTGTGGTTGTGTCTACACAGAGCCACTGACCAAAATGCGTGAGTCAAACGGTTTCGTTTGGCATCCGTCTGGAGGACAACAGTGGGGTTGTTTGTGGGAGACAATGGCTGTTTGCGGGTGAGCCCTGCGGTGGCTGAGGGCTTTGTGTTCGGTTCAGGGGTCGAGGTGCCTGCTCTGTTTGCACAGCATCCCCTCTGTGGTACAAAGAGCCACCCCTGCTGAATTTCACCCTACCTGTCAGTCGGTCAGAGAATTCCTGTCGGGAAGTAGAGTAAATGTGGATTGACGATTTTAAGACGGTAGAGGCCCCCTTTCACGTTAGAGATCCTCTTAGGCGTCTTAACTACCAAATAGCAGATTCTTGTGTTTTTACCCCATAGAGAACGCCTTCCAGTAATAAGACTAACTTACATGGATGACACTGATTATATGCCAGGCTCTGAGTGTTTTGTATGAGGTGTGTGCATAATTCTCGCTGCAGTCTGAAGGGGAAGGTACTTTTAATATCTCCATTTTAATTTGTCGACAAGAAACTGAGGCTCCGTGACTTGCCCAAGGTCACAAAGTGAGTAAATGCCAGAGCGCGGATTAGAACTCAGCCACAAATGGCTCCAGAGTTTGGGCCGTCGGCCACTGCGGTGTGCTGCCTCAGATTCTTCATTCTGTTCAGGAGACTCCCTTTCTCTGAGATGTTCCGTATTTTCATGAATCCAGCAAACATCTGTATATGATGCTTACGAAGAGTTAGTGATATGACTGCTTTATTTTTGCATTGTTTGAGCATAATTTCCCAATTGAGCTGTCAACCGATACTCTTGGGTCTTCTATAACTCTTGGCACAGTGCTTCCTTGTAAGAAGGGTACTAACGTAGCACGTTGGCTTGATTATTTTCACACAGAGATGCTCCTTTTGGAGGTCACCTCTGTCGGGGTAAGAACACATGTACACAAGGGACTCACGTGCCAGGTGGTACTGGATGAAGTGATACTGGGACTCGGAGGGGAGAGATTACTCTGGCTAAAGGATTTAACGTAGCTTCATGCAAGGTGATGCTCTTGAAGTGCAGGTAGTAATCCAGACGTGCGGGTGGTAGAATGACATTCCAGCAGCAGCAAGGTGACAGGGGAGCGTGGATGTTGTCTTCCGGACACCAAAGAACGCTTTATGACTACAGCATGGAGGATGTGAGCTGGATTGGTCGGAAAAGGATTGGAATAGCTGGTGGGAAGGTGGGGGGAGGGGGGACTTTGGGACTTGTTTGGTTGGAAGTCATTGATGGTTTGGGGGCTGGGGATCATGCGGATTTGAAGCTGTGCTTTTGGAAGCTTCATCTGGCAGCGGTCAGTGTGGATTGGAAAAGACAAAGCTGGGGAGACCAGCTGGGGTCCAGAAAAGACGTAGTGAACACCTGCACCCCAGGAAGAGGGCCACAGGAACAGAAAGGATGCATGAATGTGAGAGACATGTCAGACACAAATTTAGTGGAATTTTGGAGACCGGTTCAATGAGAGGTGGGAGGTGAATGGGTTTTCAAGTCTGGGGTACTGGGTGAATAACAGTAGCAACTGTAAAATTACATGGAAAAGACCAGATTTGGAGGAGATCAAGAGTTCTCTTTGGAAATGGCATTTGGAAGAGAGGTCAGAGCTGTACCTCTGAGAATAATCCACATCCAGATGGCCGTTGTGAGTCTGAGGTCGAACCGTGTTGCCAAGTGGGAGAGAGAGCCTCTGCAAGCTGGCTGTGAAGGATCGTAGGTCGAAAGGGAGGTGGGAACAAAGAAAACACATTTGTTTTCTGGAGCAGAGGATACTTGCATGTATTGAGAACTAAGAGTGACTTCATGTCATAGTGTAGCTTAACTTGTATTATTCCCGAATTGATTGTGATTTCTCCTAGACTTAAGATATTTGAGCTATTTTACATGCATGTAAATAGCGCATGAAGAGTGGTCCACATGGGACCCTGCCTGGAATACTGGGAATCCGGATGGACGATGCTCGGCTCGTCTGAACCGGCTAACTCACCTGCCCCTGGGCAAGCGCAGGCTGCCTTCCTCTCGTTGCCTCCTTGAGGAAGCTTGCCTTCTCTTTTTTCCTCCGTCCTTCTGTTCAAATCCTGACTCTTCCTTTGATACCCTGTTCAAATCCCATTTCTGAATCCCTGATGATCGCTACCGAAAATGACCGTCGCTGCTTCCCTACCTCTTGCAGACCTAGCGTAGGTCCCGGGGGCGGCCAGCTGCTGACCGACGATAGATGTGGGTTCTGGGAGGGCTGTGCCTACCTTGCGCATCTCTGCATCTCAGGGACCTGGCTTATTTTTTCCCACCATGTTGTCACAAGCTGTTGTCATATAAACTGTTAACCTTCTGTCTCTCACTGGCTCTTCATCTCCTTAGAGACTGCAGTGATCTAACACTTTCTTACATCTCCCCCACTATTTGGATATGGTGTCTTAATGCTACTAGTTGCTGAAGGGCTGGATCATTGGGAAGTTTTCTTTTCTCTTTGGGGTCCTGTATCTTGGTAGTTGAGTCTTGTATTGGCAATTGGAAGTATGATATGTCGGTTACCACCCGTGGCTTAGCTTGTATTCTACTCAGAAGATACATTGACTGTCTTGATTGATTCTTCTCTCTCTGGTCAGTTAACGCGCTGTGAAACTAACAGCAAGGGGATCGTACGGGGGCGAATGGCCCTGTAGTGTGGCCTTCGGTTTCATGGAAGAAGTTGAGGGTAGATTTTCAGGAACCAAAATATACTTGTAGCCTAAATGGGTAGGACAGTAGTAGAGGCCTGAAATTAGTTTTTCTATTTCTAAAATTAAATTAATCAGACGAAATTCATTTAGCATAGTGTGTGGAGTGCTCACAAATATACAGAGTAAAGCTTCGTGTTTAGATAGATGAGGAAAGTCTTTTGGGGACAGGAGAGGCTTTCCTTTTCCTTTTTTTTTTTTTTTTTTTTTTGTCAGACACCTAACTGACTGAGCCACCCAGGTACCCCTCTTTTGTTTTTTAATGTTTATTTTTGAGAGAGAAACAGACAGAGCACGAGCGGGGAGGGGCAGAGAGAGAGGGAGACACAGAATCCGAAGCAGGCTCCAGGCTCTGAGCTGTCAGCACAGAGCCCAAGTGGGGCTCGAACTCACGAACTGCGAGATCATGACCCAAGCTGAAGTCGGCCGCTTAGCCGACTGAGCCACCTAGAGGCGCCTCCTTTTCCTTTTGTGGAGCTTGTTTACTAGTATGATCTCTGCCCCATCGGTCTCAAAAACTCTAGTATTCAGTGCCGATTAGTTCGAATCTGGTGCCCTGCGCTCTGCTCTAGCTGGTTCCGTGGTCTCAGAAAATGAGTCTGCTTTCTTTGGGTTATGGAGAAGGAAGGAACTTTATAGACTGTGTCAGGTAGACTGATGTGCATAAGTGGTGGTTGAATAATCAGTTTAGTACATTGGCCGAAAAAGAAGCAAATGGCAGTGGCATTTGGAGATGACATACGAAGATGGCAACATTTTGATAAAAGTTTATTTTGGTTTTTTAAGTGTTTGTTTATTTTTGAGAGAGAGAGAGAGAGCATGCACCACGAGGGGGGGGAGAGGCAGAGAGAAAGGGAGACAGAAGACCTGAAGTGGGCTCCGAGCGGAGAGCCCAACGTAGGGCTCAAACTCAGCAACTGTGAGATCATGACCCCCGCTGAAGTCTGACGCTTAATGGACTGAGCCACCCAACTGCCCCTATTTTATTGTTTTTAGGTAGGCTCTATGCCCAACGTGGGGCTCGAACTCTCGCCCTCAAGATCCAAGTCTCACGCTCTACCCACTGAGCCAGCCAGGTGCCCCTGGAGTGAAATTTTAAACAGTGAATATCTTTGAATTGACGTTATAAGTTAAAGAAGTAACTGCTAACTTTGCTTGGCGGTAACTATGTCCAGAGCATTTTGCAAAGCTCTGTGTGAGTTATCCAAGCTAATTATCACGATAATTTAGGAGCAGATTCCGTGTTTAGCCTCATTTTTTGGATGAGCAAACTGAGACACGGGGAGGTTTGGTAGCTTGGTCAAGATTACGCTGTCGAGTGGCAGAAGCAGCTTGCAAACCCTGAGTGTGATTGGTGACAGCACTGGTAACTGAGAGCGTCACAATACGGTGGTCTTTCCAGACTTTGCCTTAGTAGTTATGGAAAAGTACCAATAAAAAGAAACAGCGGCTATTACAAAGAAAATATACTAACAATAAGCGTCTTTAGAGTAATGATTTGCTGGCTACAAAGACGAACGTGATATTAAAGATGAAATACGAAAACTTTCAGGGGTTTAATTTCGGTCACTCTGTGCTGTAGTCATAATAGAGTTGTAATTAATTATCTTATTGTGGCTATTTTATTTCCACACCAGAAATTCATCTGGAAATTATAGTGCAACAAATAGCTGCTGAAATCATGATGGTAGTAATTATATCCATGACATAATTGTGGAAATATAGAATAATGAGGTTATTTTGAGGGAAGTCCGCGTCAGTAGAATAGTGAATGCTTTTCAAATGTAGAGCAAGCCAGAAAGGAAAGGGGCCTAATTATGGATTTGTAATAATATAATGGAAATAGGTGAGTTTTCAGGAATATTTTGGAGACTAAAAATTACACTGCTCAGAGTTAATGTGGAACTTTTAACCAGATATTATCAAGGTCATTAGTAATATTTTTGGCTCTGGCAGGTTTTTTTCTTTTTTTTAATAAGCATTGTTAATCTCTAGACTATTGTTTTGTGAAGCCTCCCGTTTCTAACATTAGAAGTAACTTATATCCCCAGGTTTGCTGTCTTCCCTGCTGCAGGATCCCTTTACGGAGTTTCCCCATAAGAGGTTTTATTTTCCGCTGAGAACACCTCCAGATGTCAGGAACTTACAGCGTCCCAAGTAAATTGTTCCACTTTATAGTCAGGAAAAGCTGAGCCCAAATGAGGTAAGTTGGTAGCCCAAGGTCTGCCCTTCAGAGCTGGGCCTTGAGTTAGCCCTGACGGAATGTGCCATGCTGTTCAACCCTGGTCACGCTCCAGGAATCGTTCTGTGTCTACCCCAGCTGCCCAGCCTTTTCTTCTGGTAGTACACTATCAGCAAACCATAGGACCCTTTCAGTGGGATCTTACCCCATGGGCCTGCAGGGTGTCTTTGGTTTTACCATTAGAGATTCATTCCTTGTGGTGTGGTGAAAAGAGCAGGGGGACCGTGGTCTCTTGGTAGACTGAGGGCTGTATCCCTGCCCTGCTAATTCATCAGCCTTGTGATCCTGAGCAAGTCCTTCCGTGTCCTCATTTAAGATGAGACCGGTTAGTACTTACTTCAGAAGGTCATGGGGAAGGTCATGGTTAATGATGATAAGTGATGTGCATGGAGCCCTTGCAAGATGCCAGGTGCTGTTTTAAGTATTATGTATATGTTCACTTACTTACTTCTCAGAACAGCAGTCTGAGGTAGGAATCAGAGGCAGGCCCAGAGAAAGTAAATGGTATGTCTGAGGGCTGAAGCTGGTATGAAGACAGTTCGTTATAAATCAGTTCCTTTTTCTTTTCCTTTTGGGTTTTGTGTCCATGGATCCTTTGCTAAAATGTGAGCGCCCGTGTGAAGGATGACACAGTCACCTAATCACTTGGATCAAGCATTTGCCAGCCCCACGGGGACGCAGGTGCAGAGAGGGAGTGGGCAGGTATGATGAGGGTGGGGTAGTGGGAGGAGAGAGAGCACCAACACCAGGGCCGGATGGGCGGACACGGGGAGACCTTGAGACACTCCATTGTACCTGGACCGATTGGCCTTGGATGAAGCTGGCCCCTTGCTTTGGCTTCACTTTTCTTTTTCTTGGATGTGAAGAGGTCAGGTCTCCAAACATGCCGGCAGGAAAATAGGACTTTGGTCCTTTTTCTTGCTTGGTTAACCTTACAAGAACTCCTCTCCTTTCCACATCCTTAAAAAAAAGGCAGGGGAGAGAAAGAAGAGTGACGTCCTGGAGTAAAACCTAAAGGGAGTGGGGATGGGTCGTCATTGGCTGAGACACAGGCCCCGGCCTGGACTCGGGAGCAGTGCAGACGGTGGGGCCGTGAAGTCTCTCCTGAAACGGGGGAGCAAGCCAGCAGTGCAGAGCCTACAGGCGAGGGGACAGACCCGGAAACACGGAAGGAACACTCCGCACTTTCTCTGTTGGGTAGAAGAAAACCAGAGCAGGTGAGGCCACTTAGTTGAAAAGAGCTGTGTGGGAGACAAGGAGACAGAACACATGACATGAAGTGTTTTTTAAAATCCGTCCTTGAGTGTATTTGCGACAATAAATCCCATCCTCAGACTCTGATCAGTAAAGGCTGTTTCTCTTTGGAGTGTGTAGGCCAGTGTCAGGGCCCAAATGACATTGGGCCACCAAAGGGTTCCTGTGTGCTGTCAACTCCACCCCCCACTCTAGCCTCTTTATAATCCTGAAAGCAGGAGATTAGTGTCAAACGTGGGTCCAGTAAAACAGTATTTCCTTACTTCCAAATTATTTCTTTCCAAGAGAGAGCAAGGTTTAGGAGCAGTGGAGAGAGACCATATGTGGTGAGGCCCAACTTGGGTTGATAGACTTGCCCATGTTTTTTTCCCCATGGATTAAATTCAGCTCAGTGTATAAGCCTCTATCAGAAAATACAGATGCTTGGGGCACCTGGGTGACTCAGTCGGGTAAGCGTCCGACTTCGGCTCAGGCCATGATCCCACTGTTCGTGGGTTCAAGCCCCATGTCAGGCTCTGTGCTAACAGCTCGGAGCCTGGAGCCCGCTTTGGATTCTAGGTCTTACTCTCTCTCTGCCCTCCCTCCTCCCCCGGCCCCCCCACTCATGCTCTCTCTCTGTCTCTCAAAGGTGAATAAATGTTAAAAAAATAATAATAATAAAAAAAGAAAATGTAGATGCTTATAGTGAGTCCTGATTACACTGTCACTGTTGTGATGGTGGCCTGTTCAAGACACATGCTTATAAGCTTTCTTATTTCGTCTTTATATCATTGTTGTGTGTATAGTTAGCAGTTGAAATTTGAGGTTAGAAATTTCCCATGTCTGTGGATTTTACACACTAGGATTTCGTGGTAATTGAAATAGTGAAGACAGGGGTTTCCTTTAGCGCATCATCCTTACAAAGAAATGGCGGGCTTAAGATGTTCAGGGAACAAACAAGCTTACCTGCAAGGTGTTAGAAGATTCTAAAAATGCTTTCTAAGAATTTCAAATCTTATGAAAGACCTATATTTAAATTTTGAAAAAAGTGTCTATGTTTGAGAGAGAGAGAAACCAAGCACAAGCGAGGGAAGGGCGGAGATAGAGGGAGACACAGAATCTGAAGCAGGCTCCCCGCTGTCAGTGCAGAGCCCGACGCGGGGCTGGAACTCCTGGACCGCGAGATCATGACCAGAGCTGAAGTTGGACAGTTAACTGACTCAGCCACCCAGGTGCCCCAAGACCTGTATTTTCATAAACAATGAATACTTTTAGTTCTTCTGTTTACTAACATGGGAACTCTAAGAACCTCAAGTATAGGCAACGCTTTACCTGCTTTAAGTCATGTGTGAAGCCTCCTGTATGCCATTGACCTTCTCAGACAGCTGCTTTTGTAATGCCTGCTCCTGACTCCCCTCTACACTTTCCTGCTCTGCCTCTTTCCTCTGTGTAGGCGCAGGGCATGCTACCGATTTGCACTTTTTGTCCATTTAGTGGACAACTTTGACGTTACTTCTAAAACCCGCACTTATCCTTGCGATCCGAAATGGCTTCTGTGGAGGCTCCGGGCAGCAAGTGCCCTGCAGGGTCAGCTAACAGGGATCAGGCTGCAACCTCCCGCCATCCTGCATTCTCTGAGCTGACCCTGGGCAGGTGTGGCTGCTCTGGAGACCTTGAATAAGCTGGGAGGAAAAGGGAAACGTTGGAAACTATTTAAGAAAGATATCCTCTGATTTCACTCACATGCGGAATTTGAGAAACACAACAGATGAACGTAGGGGAAGGAAAAATAAGATAAAAACGGAGAGGGAGGCAAAATAAGAGACTCTGAAATCCAGAGAACAAACTGAGGGTTGCTGGAGGGGAGGCGGGTGGGGGGATGGGCTAAGCTAAATGGGTGATGGGCATTAAGGAGGGCACTTGTTTGAATGAGCACTGGGTGTCATATGTGGGAGATGAGTCACTGGGTTCTACTCCTGAAACCATTATTATGCTGTATGTCAACTAACTTGGATTTAAGTTAAAAAAAAAAAAAAAAAAATGCTTGTCCCTGGGAGAAACACCTCTGAACATAGTGTTATAAGCCTACAGTGACCCTTGAAGCTGACCTCCCTGGTCAGCAGGTTCTGAAGGGCGGTGCTGGATACAAGGAAAATGGGGAGAGGTTGGAAAAACCCAGCTCCGTCCGTTACTGTGAGTCTCCTTGGGAGGTTTCGTGAAGGAGGCTGGGGCATCCAAATCACATCCCCGTGCCCTACCCTGTGGGGCTCATTAAGTTCTAAGAAGGTGAGCAAAACTGATTTAATATAGAGCCTGTTTCAGCTAGCAAAGTAGTTTTAGGTTAATTCTGCATAGTGGCGGAGTTGTGTTTTTATGTGCGTTTTAAGTGTTTTCCCAGTACCGTGGGGTTCCTCAGAGAATTTGCGTGCATTGTGCATTCGTACCCGTTTTATGGGATTTAGGAGCATTATTTTATATTTTAAATTATTACCGTGAGTTATGGTTGTTACGTTTGCTTCTCACGCTGCGTTGCTGCTGGTATCGGGGTTTATTTGGTGCCGATTTCCTAGTCAGGAATGGATGCCCGCCTGGTAAGCCTGGTACCGTGGGCAGACCAGCCTGGTTTACATCCCTTCACCCTGCGGCAGGGGCCACAGAAGAGCTTCGGGGAGTGGGTGCCCTCCCTCCTTAAAAATTAAAAAGGAAATTCTTCACCTGTCTCTTTGCTCCCCCTCCCGCTGCTAGGAAACAACAATAAAAAGCAGTCTGAGTTGTGGATCCAGTTGTCAAGTCCTTGCTTTTGTGATGCCTGGGTGACTCTTGAGTTCCCATTCTGAAGATTATCTCTTGCTGATTTTAAATCCCAAGCAGGCTTGTTGCATGAAGCCACAAGCTGGTGAGCAGATAGATAGGTGATCTCTCCTTCATGTGGTTGCAGTGTTTGAATGCTTAATTGGTAAAGTATTCCCTGACAGAGCGTTTCAAAAGTTCACATAAATCTGCCATCCCCTCGTCTTCACTTTTAAGCGACTGAACGCAGGAGTCATTTGGGGACAAGCTCCTGAGCCCCTGTTGTTTGTTTTTGGGTTTTGCTTTTTTTTTTTTTTTTTTTTTTTTTTTAAATGTCCCTGATGATTTGCCGTAACACATTCGTGAGTTCCAGAGGTTACAGACCATCTCCCCATGGCCTTGCTGAGCTGTGGGAACACAGGAGCTGGTCGTGGGAAAGCCGGAGCTGGGGCTGGAGAAGGTCACACACATGCTCGAAGGGCGTCCCTGGTGTTAGTAGGAAGTCGTGAATGGTCAACTAAAGGAAAGAACATGGCACCCCAGGTGCATAAAGATGGGGAGAAGAGACCCTCCCCCCTCCACCCCTCCACCCCAGCGGGGACGTGGAGGCTGTCGTAGGAGGAGAGGTAGAGGGAGAGCGTGTGGATGGAGGGAGGTGGATGGAGAAGAGTTGGTCAGATGAGGCTGGAAATGTAACTAAATCACCAAAGGACCCATGGAGCCTGGCGGCTGTGTGGGCCCTCCCCCTTGGTCGTCAGCAGTGAGTGGGGATTCAAAGCAGTGGCCTGATCAGACGGTTCAAAGCGTGGGAAATTAGGCAGAAAGTGTGGGTGTGAATCCCAGCTCTGCCGGTTACTTGCGCTGTGACTTGGGCAGGTGTTTGGAACATCCTTGTCACCGTCTCTTGCTCTGCAACACGGGGACGATGAGGACACCTTCCCCAAGTCGTCTCAAGGATAGAGGAGTCACCATACGTAAATCCCGGGCATGGAGTGGCACCCCTGAGGGCTGGTGGGGATCTGACTTGCCACTTAGGGGCAGCACACAGGACGGTTGGAGTGCGGCAGAGCCGGGGGCTGGGGGGACCTGGTTTGCAGGGATTTTTGTGGCCATCTGGAATCAAATCCCAGATATGTGCCCTGTGGGAGCCCTGAGTTCCTTTGGAGGCGGTGTGTGTGGTCAGGAATATCTTTGCCTGCTTCTCCTCTCTAGGCTGGGTTGTGAACCCAGGCAGTGGTTGCGGGAACAGACCTGAGAGAAATTTCAGGAAGCAGAGTAACCTGGGCTTGATGAAACTTCAGAAGCATTATATTATCTTGTCTTTTGGACAGCGTGGTTACTCCAGTGCCCGATTGTTCTAACGGGGAGATATGTAATTGGATCTTAGCTGGCTAGGCTTCCTTGCAAACTGAAAGAAAATTGCCATTTTTAGAGTTGCATGCGGGTTTCTTTGGGGAGATGTGGACAGATATCATGCGGATATTTGCCTTTAATTTAAAATGAGTTTCCTTGGAAATCCATCGGATTATATGTCTAAACTCTAATGTCGAGAAAACTCTTTTCTGAGGCACAAAAGTATTAGTCCATTATGAACCTCTCTGAGGCAATAGAGACTCTAAGTACTAAATTCCACAACGGAATGGAGGCTGCTAGCAGGCAATTATTGAGGACTTGGGTTTAGGCAGTTTGCAAAACAATTCAGCAAAGTATATAAAGGCAATGGGGGGAAATAGTATTGCTTTTTTTGTGCTGCCAACCAGGTTTGTCACATGGATTAGTAATTTAGATAGGAACAGCCATGAATCACTGCTTAGAGTTTCGCATTTAATTTTATCCTGGAAGCGATTTCCTTTCAAATTCTCGAGCTGTAGTTATCATTAATGAATTAAACATTATGAAACCCAGAGAGCCACTAATTCATTTTGAAATAAGTAGACGTTTAAATCTGAAAAAGAAACCTTAAATTTTGTTCAGTGGTGTTTAATATTTTCAAGCCGACAGCACGTGGAATGGCATCTCACGGACGTGTTTTCCCAGAGAGGCTGGTACTGGGGGTACCATCTTGGTTCAGGTCTGGGGGATGAAAGAAGAAATCAGGTTTTCCCCATGGCCAGTGACTGGGTGTTTTCCAGAGGGGAGAGATTTAAATATTTGGAAAAGGAAGCTGATTAGAGTCAGAGCTCCCCACCCAACCAAGGTCCTTATCTCCAGTGCTTTCCTGCTTAACCCTTTCAATCCTGTCCTTTCGTGGGACACCTGCCATCTCTCTGCGTCACTGCCTTCTTCTGCCTTACCAAGTGCTGCTTTGGAATAGGGCTTGCGCAGTCATCGAGGTCGTTGGACACAGTCTGTGGGAGCTCCGGCCTCTCAAACACTCAAGATCAGCTTCAGGAAGGCACGTCCTCGTGCAGGTGACGGCTGGGCAGGGGCTGGGTGGTTACACGGCAGCGCTTGAAGATTTTAGAGCACACGGTGAGATAGCACACAAAAGCCAGACTCCTTACATTTCAAGCCTGGAAAACATGGTCAGTTTCTTCCCTTCAAAGACTTTAATGTAAAGAGCTGGCCAGAGAATTGGCAGATTGTGTCTACCATTATGCGAACGTTGTTATGTTCAAAAAAGGGTAACGGGGCTACGTGTCAAGGCCAGCAAATTTGATTTGGACATGGAAGGTGTCTAAACTTTTGTTTAACTTGTCTTCCCCCCACCTCCCCAAACAAGATTCACCCCCATCTTACCTCTTTTGAAAGCCTTTTGCTGTGTCAGCTGAAGTTATTTTTGGAATGGTCATCTGTGACAGCCTGTGGTCTGGTCTGAGCCTCAGTTTCCTTGTCTGTAAAAGGGGATGATAATACCTGCCCTCCTCTCTATTACGCAAATGGGCATAATGGTTAAATGAGATCATAGATATGAAGACACTTGTCTAGTACCTTCTTAAGGATGTGAGGCAGAGAGGTGCCACGAGGCTCAGGCTGGAGGAGGCAGGACTTCCTCCTCCATTCCCTCCCCTACTTAGGGCCTTCCCCTACTTCGTCTCCCTTCTTAGGGGAAGCAGGGTTCCTCTGAGGGACTCGGGACCTTGTCTTTCTTCCTCCAGTTCAATCAGGTGGGTGGCCCTGGTGCGAAGGATGCCCCTGAGCACAAACCTGTATTTCCTCTTTCCTATTTGGCGCCGCTTCCAAATCGAGAGGTTTTTGTGATTCCTTGGTTGTTCATTTCCACCTCATATTAATTTCCTAGGACTGCCGTGACAAAGTACAAGGAACTGAGTGGCTTAAAACAACAGTAATTTTTTGTCTGACAGCTCTGGAGGCTGGGAGTCTGAATTCAAGGTGAGAGCCGGGCGACGCTCCCCTGAAACCTGTAGGGGAGGACGACTCCTTGCCTTTTCCAGCTCCTGATGTTGCTGGCAACCCTTGGCTCGTAGATGCATCTCATCTCATGCCTGTGTCATCACAGGACCCTCTTTCCTCAGGTGTCTCTTCTCCTCTTGCCGAGCACCCCAGTGGTGTTGGATTCAAGGCCCTCTCATCAACATGACCTCATCTTACCGAATGACATGTGCAGCAGGCCCTAATTCCCAGCAAGGCCACATTCTGAGGTACGAGGGGCTAGGGCTCGAACATACCTTCTTTTGAGACTCCCTTCAACACCCCCTACATGCGCACACACACGCGCACACACGCGCGCGCGCACACACACACACACACATGTGGATTGCTACTCATGCACACCACAGCTTCAAGTCCCTTTTCAGAGGGGTAGCACGTGCCACCCTGGACAGGAAGGCAGCTCTCCCAGCTCTTTCCAGAATCAGTAGCTGTGACATTATGTTTCTAGAGACTGTGTTGCAGGGCCTCTGAGAACATGGTCGGTGAGGCCTCTGCTGCACTTCGGAAGAAACTCAAGAGTTTGAATTAGTACCAAACAGCCCTCTCATGCTCTGTTGCCGACTTCACTTAAGTCAACTAAGCCTGAAACCAAGAAGCTTCGATGGTACCGGTGGGAAGTACCAAAGTCCTTCCAATTTTATTGGAGACAGTTGGTTTTATCAGAAGTACTGAGTTGGGAATTTGAGCAAATGCGTGCTCTGTCCCCTTCTGTGCAGTGGAACAAGTATGCGGTGGCCTCAGAGTCCAGCAGGCAGGTGACGGGCTCGCCAGGGAGCCCCAGCGCATGTCCATAATAGGGGGCTAGCCCACATGAGCCAGAAAGGACATCCTCTGCCCTCCTGCACTGGGTAATCGACATAACTCGGTGTGTAAGACACCTGGTTTCCCCAGAGAGAGTTCATACTGTAAGACGAAGCCGGGAGACTCTGGGTTAGTTTTCATTTTGCCCCCACCTCGCCAACTGAACTTAGGCACGGTTCTTGTTAGAATGGGATCCTAGGTTTCTCATCTCTGTGTGAAAATAGTGAAATTTGCTGCATCATGATGTCTGCAGGGCAATTAATAGGTTGCTGTATGCGGGCTGCTGGCAGACCTCAAGTAAATAGTGAGGGGCTGGTGATGAGGACAGCCTCTCAGACGCTCTGCGTCCACCAGTAAATAGGCTAAAACGGAGGCATTTAAAGAAGAACGTGGTCTGAGATGCAGAGGGCTGGTCGAAGAGCTGCCGGTCTTGTCCTTGCGGCCCAGCCAGGCCCGGGAGGAGTGCGGTGGACTTGCCCCGTGGGAGCCCTGGGAGGAAGTCCACCTGTCCGATACGATGGAGAGGCCGCGGGAAGGTCGGGGACTCGGCGGCGGCCCCTCGGGATAATGGGTTGCAATGGGAAGTTGAAGGCGGCAGAATCGGGGAGTATTGCCAGAGGTGGCGGTATCTCAGGGACAGAGTCCCAGTCCTAGAGTACAGGGTTGAAGGAAGGGTGGTGGATCCAGGTGCTTGGGGGAGGGAGGGGCAGCCAGGGGTCCAGTGAGCTTCAGACCTGAAGCCTAAGGAATCAAGAACGTGCGTGGAGGTAGAGGAGCCCGGGCAGGATGTCCTAGCCAAATCGGCATTCTGGGGGGGACTCGGGTGGGGTCCCAGAGGATGGCACCAGAGTTACCTAGGCGTCTCCACTAAGGTTGGGGTTGATCCTAGAAACTGGCGTAGGTGGGAGGGATTCATTCGTGACACAAGAGGCCTGGGGCAGCCTGACTCCAAGTTGAGACAGACCACATGTGGGACAGAGCCATCACCCTACCCTGCTTCACTCGTTTCAATAGACTTTGGAGACTTAGAGATCCTAAAAATAAAGCTCAACTCACACCCACCGCCTGAGCATAGACTGGGGCTGTTTTTCCTGCTGCTGTTGTTTTAGTTATCTGATGACTTAAAGTGACAGGGCAAATGCATTATTTTGGAAAATGCTATTTAAAAAAAAAATTTTTTTTTAAGTTTTTTTCCTTTTTTTTTATAAATTTTTTTTAAATGTTTATTTATTTTTGAGAGAGAGAGAGAGAGCAGGGGAAGGGCAGAGAGAGAGGGAGACACAGAATCTGAAGCAGGCTCCAGGCTCTGAGCTGTCAGCACAGAGCCCGATGTAGGGCTCCCACCCGTGAACTGTGAGATCATGACCTTAGCTGAAGTCAGATGCTTAACCGACTGAGCCACCCAGGCGCCCCAAGTTTTTTTTCCTTTTGTGTGTGTGTGTGTGTGTGTGTGTGTGTGTGAGAGAGAGAGACAGAGAGAGGAAGAGCGAGCGCATGAGCAGGAGAGGGGCAGAGAGAAGGAGAGAGAGAATTCCAAGCAGGCTACGCATTGAGAATGCAGAGCCTGAAGCGGGGTTTGAACTCACAAACTGTGAGATCATGACCTGAGCCAAAATCAAGAGTTGGACGCTTAACCAACTGAACCACTCAGGCGCCCTGGAAAACACTGTTGAACCTAGATGTTTATACACTTCCATGACAAATTTACCTTAAGTGACTATTGATTAACAGGGCTGGGACTGCGAGGTGTTTTGTGATAGAGTGCTGTCCAAAAATAGAATGAAGAAAGGCAAACAGCCCTGTCTTTGGCTGGCCAGGGCCTGGAAGACGTGGAAGTAATGTGGAATTATGTGCTACTTTTCCGCTTCGTACAAGCAGAACATGGCCATGAACCATGAGGCCTGGGCATTAAAGAAATCCATGTACCCACAATGGAATATTACTCAGTCATAAAAAAAAAGAATGAAATCTTGCCATTGGGGACAACGTGGACGGATCTAGAAGGTATTTTAGGCTAGGTGAAACAAGTCAGACAAAGGCAAATGGCATATGTCACATATATGTGGAATCTAAAAAACAAAACAAACAAGCAAAAACAGAAATAGACTCCTGAAAACAGAGAACAAACTGGTGGTTGCCAGAGGGGGAGGGGGGCGGGAGAGGGGACAAAACAGGTGAAGGGAATTAAAAGATACAAACTTCCAGTTATAAAACAAGTCACGGGGATGAAAAGTCCAGCGTGGGGAATAATAACGTTGCATGGTGAGGACACTTATCGTGATGAGCAATGAGTGATGTATAGGGTCGTCGAGTCACTATGTTACAGACCTGAAACCAGTATAACATTGTATGTCAATTACACTTCACTTATAAAAATGTAAAAAAGGTAATTGGTAGGTTATGAGGAGAATTGCAGTAATAACAACAGACAATGAGGAGCATTCTCTTGCCTGTCTCTGCTTGTAGGCAAAACCCTGTTGATGCAGGTGTTGAAAATTTACTTCATTTTTCCAGGACTCAACCCAGAGTATTCTGAGGCCCTAAAGGTTCAAAAGCAAGGCCCAGATGGAATGTATGACAGCTTTTGATGCAAAAATTATTTTAGTGTCACCATGAAAACAAAATCACATGGACAGTGCTTCATGTCCTGAGGGAGGCATCGAAATAAGGAGGTGGGTGGTCGGGAGTTGGGTGCCTCGCCTTTGGATGAATCATTTAATTTCCTTAGAATCTCGGTTTTCCCATCTGCAAAATAGGGAAAATTGTACACTTTCTCCCTTTTACGGTATTGGGTCATGGACACAACACTGGAAACTGATATGTTATACAACTGGTAAGTAGGGGTTATCAGCACAAAGGTAAAAAGTCAGCTTCTCCCCCTTTTATGCCCATTCCCCTGCATCTTATTTAAATTATATTCACTCCAGAGTTTTGATTGAAAAACGCTTGTTTTCCCGTGTTTTACTACTTAATTAATCTAAAATGTTGCCCTGAGTAATGGCGCTATATCTAGACGAGGGCTGTTCAAAGAGGAGAAATTGTGCAGAAGGATGTTTGTAAATAATGCTTAGGTGACACGATTGTGATAATTATGGCTTTTTGAAGATGAGTTTTATAGCAAGTCTTCAATTTTCCTGTCACTTGTTTTCTGGGCTCTCCCACGTAAGCAGGCACATTTGTTTCATGGAACTAGCTCTTCGGGGACCTGAATCCCGGGAGAGCTCAGCAGCTCTGTGAATCCACTTTTCATTTTCTGTGGCTAATTTTGCAGACTTTCAAGAGGATGCAGGTTGCTTTACTGTCCCCTTTCCCCAGCCCAGGTAAGGACAGAAGGAAGAAGGTGCAGCAAATTCCTAACCACTCAGTCTCCAGCTCATAATGAATAGCCATCCCTGCCTCAGACTGACCTTGAACGCTATACTGGACCCCCAGTGGCCAGAAGGGGCCCTAGTGATGATGCTCCGATGATGCTTTGGGTGGAATCCCCAGCTCACGGTTGACCCCTCTCCCCATTCTCGCACATCCCTTCTCTGTCTCTTGGGAGGTTCTGAGCCCTGGAGGCGTCCTGAAAATGAGGACCCTCCTGCAGGGTTGTTGTATGAGCACCCTCAGGAGTCTTTGAAATAAACTCTCGGGACCCCCAGGCTTTGTAGCTTTCTCAGGAGAGGGACCCAATTTTCTATTTCACCATGTTGTTCTCCAGCTTTTTGTTGTTCAGGGTCTTGACCATCAGTGTCATGTCTTTAGTTTATTTACCAACTCAGTTGGAATCTAATTCCAGATAGAAGTCAGCCAGTAAGCTTTGTCAATGGCTCTTTTTGGGAGCTTCTAGAGTCACCATTGGAGGAGCCCTTGGAGGTCATCTTGTCCAGCCCTCTCACCTTAACCAGTGAGAACCCTGAGGCCCAGAGGAGTTGAGTGGCTGGTCCAGGTGAATTAATGGCGGAACCAGAACACGAACCCAGGGCTCTTCAACCACCTGGATGTAGGGAAACATGGAGTGAAGAATACTTAGCAGGTGTGTTCTCTCTTAGTTTAGCCAGCTTATACCTGAGTCACATGGATTAGAACATCCTCATTTTATTACAAGTTTATGGTTGACTCCTGGTAAACCAGAACTCCCATGTAAAGCTACCTTGTTGAAAAGCTTTAAAAATGCATTGGTGTACTTTTCTGAATTAGTGGCCCAAAGTGACTCCTAGTTGTCAGGGGATCTTGCTGCCCCTAAGAATCATTCCAAAATATTGGTTATAATTGTATAAAATGATCGCTTCAGAGCCTGGATTTGGCATGAATAAAACCACGAAATCTATTTCAGTATTCCTCCTGTCTCCCACCACATTAGCTTATTTAAAATATACTATTCTGGTTGTTTGAATTATTCCACATGATCTTTAAAGCCCTGTTTGTTGTTATGTTATAGTTTTGGGTAAGGAGTCGATGAGTTATCTTAGTTCAGGTAAATCATGTAACTTGCTCGCATTATACCAGTTGCCTTCTGATGCAGCAGTGATATTTTTTTTTTTTCCCTGACCTACCATTTTCACATCAGATTGAACACAGACTCAGGCAAGGTATAAGCTTGGCAGTGAGATTTGCTTGGCTTGTTTACTTTCTCCCATTGTTAAAGTGGCTATGATTCAGCACCAGGTTCTTCTCTCCCTGATGTGCTTGGGAGGAGGGGTATGTGTGACCCCAAGGCATCAGTGAAAGTGTGACCATCATATGAGAACGTCCTTTGTGTAGAAAAGCCTTACCCACTGCTTCCTGATGACTCTAGCTAAAATAATACCACCTTCCAGAAAAACCACAGAGATTCTAAATACATACCACGTCCTCAGTTAAGAAGACAGAAGGTAATTCTGAATAGCATGCAGGATATAGGGGCATCATGCTGGTTTCAAGCGTGCAGGCTATGGACATCACTTATAAATTTTTCTCGAGATGGGTGTTATATATGTATATGTCTTAGCAAGTTCAGATTGTTTTGGTTTCTTCAAACTGAGAGCTCGCTTTTTCTCTGCATGTACTTTCTTGCGCAGCTAACACTGAGATAGCTATGACATCATAGTCTGTATAATGGATTACTGCCTCAGTGGGCTTGCTGGTTCTTCCGGCCGTAGGGAAGGGGTCTGGCTTGAAGCGTGTTTACCAGTGGTAGTGCATGGAAGTTTCCACTTGGCATGTACTGGCTGAGGAACTGAGATAATGACTGAGGCTGAGTGAAAACACTTCTTGTTAGCAGTGTGGTGAGAGCTTGGAAAGGAAAGTAATATTGCAAACATCACCTTAGTGTGGGGAAGCAACACTTGCGGCAGAGGGAAAGTGGGACTTAGAAATATGAGATCAGATTTAAATTCAGCCCGGCCCCAGACATGAGACCTGGTTAAGTCATGCAGCTCTGAGTCTGAGTTTTAACTGAAAAATAAGGATGGTGGGCAGGGGCGACGGGCAGGATGGTAGTGGTGACATTTGCCTTATTCTGGGGCAGGCTGAATAATGGCCCCCCCAAGATATCCTTGTCCCGATCCCCCGAACCTGTGAATGTTACCTTACATGGCAAAAGGGACTTTGTAGAAGCGATTAGGGATCTGGAAATGGAGAGGTTATCCTGGATTATCTGTGTGGGTCTAAAGTAATCGCAAGGGTCCTTCCTGAGGAGACGGAGGCAGCGAAGGAGCCATGCATGGGTCAAACAATGCAGGTGGCCTCTAGAGGCTGAAAAAAGCAAGGAACAGATTCTCCCCTCAGGGCCTTCAGAAGGAACCAGCCATGCCCACACCTTGACTTTGGGTTAGGGAGGCTCTTTTGAGTCTGGCCTCAGAAGAGGCCCCTCTGGCCTCCAGAACCGTAAGAATAAATTCATGTTGTCTTAAGCCACTAAGGTTGGGATAACTTGTTATAGCAGCAAGAGAAAACTAATACCTCCTAGTGCTTATAACGATTACATGTGACTTTGTATTTCTATATCTGTAAATCTCTTTCTTGTATTTGTAAGTGCTGCATGGATTTGAGTACTTTTAAAGTGCATTTTTGTATTCATCTGAATTTCCAGATTAAATTGGTATGGCGATGTCAGGAAGACCAGGAGAACAATTTCAATTATGCAGCGAAAGATTGTGTCTGAAAATTTAAACTCATGTTATCAGCTAATTACTAATTGTGAAGTTGTTCATGGTCATTAGCATCTGTGAGTCACTTAGTTGAGCAGACAGGTGTGCCCCTTGCTTTCTGTACCTGTGGGTCTCAACCTCGGATGTTCGGTGGAGTCACTGGGAGGGCTTTTAAAAGTCCCAGCGTCCAGACCTCACCCCAGGACAATTAAATCAGCATCTTCACAGGTGGAACTTGAGCATTGGTGTTTTTTAAATCTCTCCGAGTGATTGTAGTGTTCAGCCAAGAATGAGACCCACTGCAGAGGTATGTGCCTGCTAAGTAAGATTTTAAATCAGTTTTCTGAAGTCTGACGACCTAGATGTTCTTTTGAGTTTTGGGGAAAATGCTCTGCTGGGGACTCTGTGTTATATCTTTCAATGATATTAACATAATCGGTTTATGAGCTGTGGTATAATTCTGGCAAGAAATACAAAAGTCTAGTTAGCCAACAGCTCCTGAGATGTTCAGCAGATTGGTGTGCCCACAATTTCAATAAGCAAATACTTTTCTCCTTGTATTGCCCAAAGGCTTTTAAAAGCAAAAGTGAGGGAGAGAGAAGAAGGATGTTGAGACCTTCTCCGTAAATGGTTGATCTCCTTGAGAATTGATAAGAATTGTATTTATTCACGTTATATGTCCTTACATTTCCAGTCTGGAGGAGAAAATAATCATTTTTGAAATTTCTTCCTTTGGAACCACTGGTGGCAGAAGCTGTGGTCTTTGAAAGTTGCCTCCCTGTGTTCCTGGGCGCTTTGAGCTGTGATGTGTCGCTGAGGGCATCTCTGGGCTGCCTGTCACTAAGATGGCCCTTGTCTTTGACAGCAGGTGATGTTACCTGCATCTCGTATGTCACAGGGAGGGTATTATAGATAAAATTGTTTTTATAAATCACAAGGTGCTATGCGAATGTTGCGATTGTATTTTCAGTGGAATTCTGGGTTGAAGTTAGAAAGATGATAGAAAGCCTGTAGCATAAACTTATATTCATGTATGAGAACAGATAGAGGTCCTTATTTTCTAGTGTTCTAAGGTAGTGACCGAGGAGATGCACTGGGTCTTGCACCTGTAGATGGCATGTGACTTTTTAAACATTATTTTTTTAAGAGAGAGAGAGAGCATGAGTAGGATAAAGGGGCAGAGAGAGAGAGAGAGAGAGAGAGAGAGAGAGACTCTTAAGCAGACTCCATGCTCAGCGTGGAGCCCAGCCCGGGACTTGATCCCACAACCCTGGGATCATGACCTGAGCTGAAATCAAGAGTTGGACACTCAACCAGCTGAGCCACCCAGGTGCCCCAGCATGTGATTTTTTTTTTTTTTTTTTAGTGGTCATTTAGCTAGTTTGGGTTTAATTTTCTTTTCTATAAATGAAAACACTAATGATGTTTTGGGTGTCCAGATAGTAGGGCCGTACTACAGTATATCTCTGGTACTGTTTAAATCTTGGCTCTGAAACTTACTGGCTGGGGGATGCTCAGGAAACTATTTAACTTCTCTGTACCTGAGTTTCTGCATCCTTAAAATGGGTGAGTGAGATACCCTCTCCTAGGACTGTTGTAAGGATTAAGTGAGGCCCCTAGAAAACTTGGTACCGTTTCTGGATGTGTCCCATAGATCTGTTTTCCTACCTCCTCATTCAAATGTGGGACAATTCAGGAACCTAGGTAAGTGTGTTTTCCACCTTTCTTTCTTCCCTCCATCCCTCCCTTCAGTAAATGTTTATTGGATACCTGCTACTCATAGGAACTACACTGTGGCTACAGTGTTAATGTGAAGTAGATGGTGTGTTCCAGAACTTTAATGGTTTAAAAGTTTGATTTAAAATATTGATACAAAGTAGTGATGGGGCGGGACCGGCTGAGCAAAGCCTGTCTGTTTCTGTGAGATCAGAAATGTAAGACTGCTGTGGTTTATCTGTACCAACCAGAATAAGATTGTAAGATGTTTTTTTATAATTGTGGATATCAGTAGATGGCCTTGGGGACCAAATACAGGAAGGTCGTAGGCATGTTGCTGATGCACTGAGTGGTTGCCTGGGAAATGGACATGGTCTCTGATCTGATTTGCCAGATAATCGGTCATTTATCAAAGCAAACATTGTGACAAGGCGTTTTTTTGTGTGCTTGGCACTGTGCCAACTCTCCGGGGCCCGGGGAGGGGTGGGTGGGGGGGAGGGAGGGCTGGTCCCTGCCTGGTGGAGCTTCCTGAGTATCAGAAGACTTTACAGTTGAGGGCTGGGGTACTTCATAGTGTGAATGCTGGGTAGAAGCTTCAGGAAGCTTTCACCAGATCCCTGAGCTCAAAGAAGTGTGTGGGGTATTTTATCGTTCATGAAACTGTTTATTTTTTTAACCTGTATTTTGGGTACCATTCATTCACAAACAGATTTACTTTGTTGTCATGAATTATATCTTTTTCATATAGTCCAAAATGAAATCCTCTTGCCCCCAAATTTCCCGTAGTATACCTTTCTTGTACCCTAATCAAGTCTATGTAGCTTGACCCAGCTTTTCAGTAACTTGGGTTTTATTATCTATGAGAGCTATTAATCAAGTTTGGTGGAGATCATAATATCCATTTGTGTTATTTTCAACTCTGCTTATCAAGACTTAAAAAAAGGAGAATTATTTTAAGGTCATAGAATAATTCTAGAGAATGCTCAAAGAAATTTTGCATTTTCACCAATTCTACTTAGAACCACCTATGAAAAATGATAGTGAGGATTATAATGATGATAATGATTACATCGGCTTTCAAGTGGTTATTCTATTCCAGATTAATATCCTGAGGGCTTTGCACACACATTCTCATTTTATCACCCAGCAACTGTGTGAGCCCAGGCTTTCCTAGTGTCCACGTTTACAGATGATGCACACAAGGGCACAAACAAGGTTGGTTAAATCATCCAAGTTCAAATGGTTCGCCATTGAAGGTCTCCCACTTGACTCCAGATGCGTCTGACAGATGTGCTTTCTACACTACTGTGTTCTTGCTTTGGGCAAAATGCGCAGGAGGTGGTTGGGGAAGCAGAGCCTGTAGAAAAGACAGGAAGGACACATATTAAGTAATTCACTTCCATATATCCCTGACAGGTTTGGATGAAGGGTCATTGTATTTAAAGAGATACAGACAGCTGAGAAATTGAGTATTGCCTCAGGCCACAAAGTAAATCATTGATAGAACTTAATCCAGAAGCCAGGTGCTTTTCAAACTCGTTCCGTGAAGGCTCAGTGGACGCGCCTGCGCAATCTCCATCGATTCAAATGAGTTGAAGAAGGAGGGATCCATTTTGTTACAGGTAACCTGAAGTCAGAGGTTTAAGAATTTTTTTTTTTTTTAAAGTTTATTTATTTTTGGGACAGAGAGAGACAGAGCATGAACGGGGGAGGGGCAGAGAGAGAGGGAGACACAGAATCGGAAACAGGCTCCAGGCTCTGAGCCATCAGCCCAGAGCCCGACGCGGGGCTCGAACTCACGGACCGCGAGATCGTGACCTGGCTGAAGTCAGACGCTCAACCGACTGCGCCACCCAGGCGCCCCAAGAATTTTTAATTTGGATGAAATTCTAAAACTATGCGGGCTTTGGCACCTGTTAGGGCAGACTGGGCAGATTGGGCAATGCCAGTTTGGGCACATTACCTCAACTGAGCAGTGAATACTTCCTTTGTGTGGCTGTTGGGAGGAAGCGGGGCTGGTGGCACCTGGAACTTTGTCGGTATTTTCTATAATCGCTCACTGATTGGTCACTTGTTATGCATTTGAAATCACCTCAGGGAGAGTTGGGTTCTCAAAACTCTAATCATGGGCCTAGGGAAGTTCTTCAGGGCCACCTTGAAGGTAGCAGAAATGGAGACTTTCTAAAAAATTCTCTGGCCATACCACACAGCAATTGCATCTCGGTTTTTGCGTGTTGGGTACCGAAGACCATTTGCTTTGGAAAGGGCACTTCGTGCGTAGGTTGGGAGCTGTTAACCGCCCCCCTCCTTCCAATGTTCCACCCAGGGCAGCATTTCCGTGACACAGACTTGGCTCCTAACAGCTAACAGTGAGGAGAAACCAGGAAAACTCTCGGCCCTTATCCAGGCTCCCTTTCCATGCCCATCCTGGATTGGTCAAGACTCCAGGACCTCCACTGGGGGTGTGCCAGACATTCTCTGTTCATCCCTCCGGATCAGTCTCCCATCTTCCTAGACCTTCTTGGGCTGTGTCAAGGGAAGCCAGCCTTCCTTGCCCTCTGGCTTCAGGTTGGGTTTGACTACTGGCAGGAGATAATAGGACAGAGAAGAGAGAAGTCGGAGCCCTCCTCTGCTTTCCCACACCCTTGCTCCCTCCCTGCCTGAGCCCCCATTCCCTCTCTCTATTAGCTCCTGCTGGAGGAGCCCCTTTCCATGTTCCAGAACACCAAGCTTTTACTTACTGTGGTGACAGTTCCCTTCTCTTGCCCTTCAGCTCTGGGGTTGATAGGGGCCTTCTAGTGTTGCTAATCCCTGGGGGCCTTGAGAGGACCCTCACCCCTGCCCAGACCTGCATATAGTCCCTTCCTTAACTCTCTTCAGATACTTCCCAGGAAGCTATAGCTGTGTCCAGTTTAAGTCATGGACAGACTGGATCGCTATGTGTTACCGGCATATGGGGTGCCTGGGTGGCTCAAGTCGGTTGAGCATCCGACTCCAGCTCGGGTCATTATCTCACGGTTTGTGAGTTCGAGCCCCACATCAGGCTCACTGCTGTCAGTCTGTCAGCACAGAGCCTGCTTCAGATCCTCTGTCCCCCTCTTGCTGCCCCTCCCCCGCTGGTGCTCTCCCCAAAATAAATAAATATTTTTAAAAATGGTAAACATATGGGGTGCCTGGGTGGCTCAGTTGGTTAAGCACCCGACTTCGGCTCAGGTCATCATCTCACAGTCCGTGGGTTCGAGCCCGCGTCGGGCTCTGTGCTGACAGCTCAGAGCCTGGAGCCTGCTTCTGATTCTGTGTCTCCCTCTCTCTCTGCCCCTTCCCCACTCGGGTTCTGTCTCTCTCTGTCTCTCAAAACTAAATAAACGTTAAAAAAAAATTTTTTTTAATGGTGAACATGTGAGTGTCGCTTGTTGTTTTCTTACTGACTTCCAGTTTAATTAGAGGAAGGTGATGGTAGAGGAGGGGTATTAATTTATTTTTTTAATTTTTACTATATTTGACGTGCACTTCTCTTAATTTAGGATATGGAATCGTTCACACGTGTGGTATGATTTTAGTGGTCAGAAAAAGTATGGGAGCCTGACATCTCTTGCAAAAATATTGAGAAACCTAGAAAACTTCAGTCGTGGTGGGACAGAGAGAGAGAGGACAGAGTCAGTAAGAGCCTTCCTGGCCCCCGTGGCGCTTTAGTTGGCTGGTGTGATAGCAGCCCCTGATGTGATAGAGCAGTTTTTCAGTGGAGCATCTATCCAGGGTGTGCTGGACACAGTTCTAGAGGCTGGGGATGCGGCACCGAATACAACACACATAGAGCCCATGTTCTGGGGACTCAGTGGGGTGACGCCGAATAAAATAGGTGAGTGACACACGGCGTTCGAAGATGATGTGTCCAGAGAAGGATAACCGAAGGAAGAAGAGAGGGGATGTTGGGAGGCACTGCAATTTTTAAAAAGGCAGTCAAAGAAGACCTTCTTAAGGAAGTCACCTCGAAGGAGGTGAGGAGGAAAACCCATCAGTCAGTGATACTGACTCACTCAGTAGTGAGGGAGAGCAGGGGGCAGCGGGGAGAGCAGGCCTGGAGCAGAGGGAGCCAGGGGTCCGCAAGGGGAGGCCCCGAGATGTGACGGTGATGTCACGGGGCCCTGTGGGTCATTGGAAGTACTTTGGTTTTACTTCTCACGGCACATGTGGCTATCCTAGGGCTTGAGGGAGGAGTCCCTTGCTCTGACTTTTGTCTTACGGTACCCTGGATGCAGTACCCATAGTAGACTGTAGGGGGCAGAGGAGGGGGTGCGGGGAGCTAGACCACCATCTTGCCAATGCTCCAGGCGAGAGTGCTGGTGGCCTGGACCAGGATGCAGCAGGGGAGTAGGGAAAAGTGGTCCGATTCCAGACATTTGTAGAGTGAAGCTGATGGGGTAGGTGGAATATGAGGCATGTGAACGAGAGGAGACTGGATGGGGCTGAGGGTTTTCACTGGCACTGCTACAAGGATAGAGTTGCCAGGAAGTGAGATGGGGAGGACTGTGGGGACAGCAGGTCTGGGGCTGTGTTGAGGGGAGACCAGAATTCCATGCTGGACATGCTCACTTTGAGAAGTTTATGAGGAACCCCAGTGGTGATCTCAGATGTGTGACTGTTGTCAATGTTTGAATGGTAATTTTAATTTTCAAATTATATTACCCTTGGCAGCTGGCTTTCTCTGAGATGTGTTTTAAGAAAAAGAAATGTGTAGGAGTGCCTGGGTGGCTCCGTTGGTTGTGTCCCACCTTGGCTCAGGTCATGATCTCGCTGTTTGTGAGTTCAAACCCTGCATGGGGCTTTGTGCTGACAGCTCTGAGCCTGGAGCTTGTTTCAGATTCTGTGTCTGTGTCTCTCTCTGCCCCTCCCCTGCTCTCTCTCTCTCTCTCAAAAATAAACTAAAAAAAAATATTTTTTGAAGAAATGTTTATACCATGGCTGTAGTGATTTTGAGAGTAAGCCTCAAGGCAGACTATGCAATGCCTATATTTTCCATTGATGCAAAGCCATCTTTGCATAGTTAACAGATTCAAGGACACTTGTGGGAATTCATCCTGAGCCAAGAGACTTTTGGCACTGTTTTACCAGCTCCTACTATAACTACACCAAACCTTTTTGAGAGCACAGCTGCCTTCTATGGCATTATGCAATGAGGGTTTCTAGTCAGCCACAAAAACAGACCTCATGCAAATGGAAATAGCACATTTAGCAAGGTTCCTGTTTGCTCGTGTGTTAAAACTCTCCTGCCCTTTTAGATACATTTTTCCTTTAAAGATAATTCTGCTACCTCTTTCTTGTGCTTTTCTCTCCATTTCTTCCTTCTGATGTATTCCTGAAAGTTCTATTTTCTTGTTGGTAATGTCACATTTGCTCCCAAAGGGAAGTTAGGCGGCAAGTACAGGAGAGGATAGCAGTGTTTATCGAGCAGCTGGATGCTGGACTGGATACCTTATCAATTACCCGGTTCGTCCATAAAACAGTATTTTGAGCGAGGTGTGATTCTTCTTGCTTAACGGATGAGGAAACTGAAACTCAGCGAGGTTAAATGATTTGCCTAAGGCCATGTAGCTAATTAGTGACGAGCTGAGATTCCCATTAGTGAATTTCCAAGGTCCAGGGACTCTGCTCTGCCCCAAATTCTGTCTTCGGGCACCTTAATGCTTCTAGATGTTAGTGCATTGCCTCATCTGGACTTACCGATGCAGAAGAGGGGAGCAGCACTAGTATTTCTGTGCCCGATGCCTCTTTCATCAATGCTTCCACATGCTTCCACCATGTTCAGTGGTGGTAGGCGGGGCGGCAGGATCTCAGGGCTTACAGTTGAGCAAACAGTAAGGAAACGCACGGGTGAAAAGCAACAAGAGGAAGGAGCAGGTGCATCACAAGTGTGCGTTGGTCTGTTTGGGACCACTCCTACCTCGCCCTTCAGCCTCTAAGCTGAAGAATAGTCCAGCCGGGGAGGTGAGGAAGAAGGCTCTGGACAGCAGGCGCAGCAAGAACAAACAGAGGCAGGGCTGAGCCTGGGTAGATGAGCTAGAGGCTCAGGTGTAGTGGGGAGGGAAGAGAAGTGGTCTAGGGGAGACAGAAGCGGTCTGCTCTGTAGTACTGAACGACCGTTGTGTCTTTGACTTTTTATTTCATGATCCCATGGCTGCTCTTCAAGTTCGTTTTTTGGGGATATTTTTTAAAGATTAGGAAAAAGGGGCACCTGGGTGGCTCAGCCGGTTAGGCATCCGACTTCAGCTCAGGTCATGATCTCCTAGTTCGTGAGTTCGAGCCCCACGTCGGGCTCTGTGCTGACAGCTCGGAGCCTGGCGCCTGCTTCGGTTTCTGTGTCTCCTTCTTTCTCTGCCCCTCCCCCACTTGTGCTCTGTCTCTCTCTATCAAAAATAAATAAATGTAAAAAAAAATTTTTTTAAAGGTTAGGAAAAAGACCAGAAGAAGCATGAGCGCGGATGGGTGAGGGTGCACGGCTGCTTTTGAGCGGGCTTATGCTCAGGCTCATCACGTGCAAGTATGACTACTGGGAGGACAGTTTTAACTGGGAGGAATGCAAGATGGGCTGCCCCTGCTTTGGGCAGCTAGTGTCCCAGAGTGAGGAGTGTGAGTGTTTTGGGGGTACTCACATAAACCCGGTGGCGTCTTAAAGGACGCATGTGCCTCCCCATGTAAGATGAAATGATAAAAACAAGACAAAACTAGGGGCGCCTGGGTGGCGCAGTCGGTTAAGCGTCCGACTTCAGCCAGGTCACGATCTCGCGGTCCGTGAGTTCGAGCCCCGCGTCGGGCTCTGGGCTGATGGCTCAGAGCCTGGAGCCTGTTTCCGATTCTGTGTCTCCCTCTCTCTCTGCCCCTCCCCCGTTCATGCTCTGTCTCTCTCTGTCCCAAAAATAAATAAACGTTGAAAAAAAAAAAAACAAAAAAAAACAAGACAAAACTACGTTGTAAGGGAAGAAATCTTTTTTGACTATAAACTTCACCCTTCAGCACGTACATAGATGAAAGGTTGATGTTTTCTAGCACAAAGCTTCCAGATGGCTTGGTCGGCCCGCGCCGTATGCCCAGCTGGCGTGGCCCCGGCATGTGTTGCTGGTGAGAGGTCTGGCACTCCAGGCCATCTTCGTTGTTTAACTAGATTCTATCTGAGATCCCTAGCATTTCTCTTCTTAGCACGGTCAAAACTGTCGCCTCTACAAGTGAATAAGAAAATCATCTTAACCCAACCTCCCTACTGTTATAAAAGTCTTACAGTATCACCCGTATTTTTTTGCCCTTGGATCCACTTATGGATCCCCAGGTCCCTTGGATCCACTTATGGATCCACTTCTCCCCCAGGGAAGCAGGGAGAATAAAATGAATGAAATAGCCTGTTTGTTACGTGCCATCTATAAATTGCTCATCACCAAGGTGAGTAGGTGAGTGAATGTGCTTTTGCAAGGCCACCGTGAATATCTAAGGGTCATCAGAGCTTTTAAAAACTAAGATAAAATGCATTTTGCTCATTCCTTTAAGAAATCAAGTCTCACTGTATCTTATTACTCTCGTTGGAGATACAAGTTTAAAGTACCTGTGACCTACAGACTCATGTTATTATTACTTTCATTCTCTCATAACCTCTAGAGTTACTGTGTAGGCACAAGATGAATCACTTGTGATTGGACAATCTCTGCTAGCGATTTAGGAAAAAAAAAAAAAAATCTGACCTCCAGGTAAAAATGCCGCCGTGAATGCCCTACAGTCCCAAACACATTCCTCAAACATACAACAATAACCAACACACGAGAAACCCCAGAGCCACTGCGTTGGCTTATTCCACCAGATCGAGATGATGAATGTCCTTTGCCGTCGTAGGAGGTGGGCGGCAAGGTATTGATTTTATGATTGCCAGTGTTCTGTTACTTATAACTCTTTTCCGATTAGTTGTGTGAGATTTGATAAAAGGCACTGGCTCATAAATTTGACTTGTACCTCCATACAAAATGCTAAGCATCATTTGTGCTTTGTAGAGTTTTGCCCTTTGTGCTGTTTAGACACCTAGATGCTGTAGGTTTTTAAACAATAGCTGGCAATCCTAAAGAAGTTAATGTCTAATTTGGTGAGGCTCACCTTGGGAAACCAGTGAAAATGGCTAAAAACACATCGTGGGCCCAAGTCATATCTAGCTAGAGCTGGCTTTTTCTCTTAGGGTGTGCAATAGCTGAAAAGTTTTCTCAGTCACTCCAAAATGGTCATTGAGGGGTTGGCTGGGTGGCTCAGTCGATTGAACGTCCAACTCTTGATTTGGGCCCAGGTCATGATCTCATGGTTCGTGGGATTGAGCCCTGTGTTGGGCTCTGTGCTGGTGTGCAGAGCCTGCCTGGAATTCTCTTTCTCCCTCTCTCTGCCTCTCCCCCATTCATGCTTTCACTCTCTCTCTCTTTCAAAAAAAAAAAAAAAAAGTGGTTGTTGAGGTATCGCTGATATACACCCAACATAGGTCATGCTAAAATCCCCCCGACAGAGCAGGTCGGCAGCTGGCTGGCCAGGTGTGAACTCCAGAATGCAGTACACTTGGGAGGAGAACCCGTCGAAACCACTTCCATTCTGTGGAGTCAGGTGGTTGTGGTTGAAGGGGCTTGCCTGAAACAGTCAGGAAACAGGAAGCAACCCGGGCATCTCACCCAGGAAGGCGCTCGGTAGTCAAGCATTTGCTCTTTTGCCATGAAGGACGGGATACGCCGGGCAAGAGGCTTGTGTGGGTCCTAATTTTTGCGAAAACAAGTCTCTGTGGAGACAAAGCCCTTGTGGCTGTTGGCCTGAGTCTGACAGCTGCCAGGCTTGTTAAAATGACAGCAGGATTCAGAAGAGAAACGGGCCGCTTGGAACACGGGAGAATGTGTTCTGCTTTTATGTCTGGCGTGCGGTCAGCTGTCAATTAATAGAACTGCTCTGTGAGTTAGAAAAGCAGGCCACAAAGGGTCTTTCAGGGAATGTTTATAATGTGGAGTTATTCTGACCCTTGCTGTGTTGGCTGCAAAATGGAACAATGGCTTCTTCCTAACAAACTGTCCAGTAGGAAAAAGCGTAGTGATGGGAATCGTTGGTTACGCTGATAACAAACAGAATGTGGTAGATTTGCAGTAAAAAGAAATGTGAGTCTTAAAAACATCAGAGCTGAGTTCAGTTTTGTAATTTGCTGTTACAGTCCTTGTGCTGGGTTTCAAAGTAATGCCTTCTAGCATATTCCTCGGGTCAAATCCAGCCTGCCCCCTGTTTCCGCAAATCAAAGTTTTGTTGGAACCCAGGGCATCCATTTGTTTGGGAATTAGTGTGTGGCTGCTTTCTCCTACAGTGGCAGGGTTGAGTAGTTGTGGCAGTTACGGTGTGGCCCGCGAAGCCTAAAATATTTACTATCTGTCCCTGTAGAGGAAAAGTGTGTTGACCTCTGTTCTAGAAGTTTGCCACTCGAAGCAGCATTGGTGATTCGTTGGCACATTGACGTTTGGGAAGCGCTGGCCGGGGGCAGGGGTTCCTTACCTGGAGCTTCAGTGATCGAACTCCCTGAAGTTATGGGCACACTTCTGCTGGGGCACATGCATATTATTCTGCACCTCTACCCTCTCAGACACAGAGGAATCTGCACCCGTTGTCACTTTCTCAGAATGGTTTGTAGCCCTAAAAGTGAAGAATCATTAGTCTTGAAGAGGGAGACCTTGACTCAGAACTCATGGATTCGTGTTTGAAATGATGGTTACAAAGATCTCACTACTGTACACCAAGAGAAGTCAGACCAACTTATGCTTATTTATTTATCTGTTCTTAAATAAAGAATGTAAGATTTGCAGCCCCGTATACAGCAGTGAGATATGACATTTCCTAACTATTATTAATGGACAAGGGACTGTTTCATGGATATTGGTTCCTTGAGCCTTAATAGCTAGTGTCATATCACGTTGTGGTTCTGGAGATATTTATTACGTGCCTCTCCCATTTGGAAAAATGAAAGCTCTGAGGTCCAAAATTATAGGCCTTGGTGGTGACTTTTTATGGGTATCCACTAGAAATGACTGCTAGTTAGCTTGACAACGTTATTAAACATCCATCATGTGTGGAACCCTGTAGGAATTTCCAAGAAGCAGAAGATCGACTGTATAATGGGCTGGGACTGACTTCTGATCACCTTTCCCATGAACGGCTGTTTCATGTACTCTGCGAGCCTTTCTCACCCCAGGTTAGGCACCTGTAGTAGGTAGTAGGAACCAGAAGATTTATATATCATCTTCAGGGTACATATATGGACACGTTTCTGGGGATGGAAGCTGAGCAGATCAGTAGAGGAAGGAATAACAATGGTGCTTTTAGCAAAAACTGGGGTGGGATGCTGGGGTGGCTCAGAGTTAAGCGTCTGACTCTTGATTTCAGCGCAGGTCATGATCTCACGGGTTCGTGCGTTCAAGCCCCGTGTTGGGCTCCTCACTGACAATGCAGAACCTGCTTGGGATTCTGTCTCCTTCTCTCTGTGCCCCTCCCCTCCCCTGTCCTCTCTTTCTCTCTCTCTCTCTCAAAATAAATAAACATTAAAAAAAACAACAACAACAAACTGTGGTGTCAGAGGTAAGACAAAGTGAAGAAGCTCAGAAATGCAAGCCTAGCTGAGGAGCCCTGACTTTGGAACCAAAGTATCACCCCCACAAGCCTAAAAAGGTACCTATCACTTTACTACACCACTTTAAACTTTTTGTTTTTAATCCATTAGACATTAATATAGAGAAAGATGGACTGTTACCAGGAGGAACATAAATATTTTTTTGGTGCTGTTTTTCAGTGGGAGACTTCTTCTCTGGGACAAACAGGTTCCTGGGGTCCTGGGTTCTGGGAGCTGGGATGGATTGTTCCCAGCTTTTGGGCTGCCTGGGACCCATGGACTCTGAAAGTCCACCTGGGAAGCCAAGAAGTTAGAAGCGAACACACAGATTAGTGTGACAAGGAGAAAGACCAAGGATGACACAGTCAGATAGAACTAGAAACTCCCAGGCCAGAGCATGAGGCTTTGGAAGAGGAGAGCAAGCCATGGGAGACAGGACAGGACCTCTGCTTTGTAGGCATAGCTTCTTGGAATGTGGGCTACGAAGAAAGGACACACCAGTCTGAGTTGCAGGATCCTAGGCGATTTAACTGGTGTTGTCCACTACATGGAGGCAAGACTTTGGACATCTCCAGTGGAGCTCAGCTCCTAGCAGTATCCACTGACAGGGCCTGGGAGCAGCGATAGCTGATGACTGTGAGCACCCCTATGGTTAAGAAGATCTTGGTTTCTTTCTTTTAAGGATTAAAACCAAAAATTTTTAAGTAGTCTCTACACCCAGCATGGGGCTGAAACTCACAACTCCGAGATCAAGAGTTGCATACTCTATGACTAAGCCAGCCGGGCGCCCCACTTAGATCTTGGTTTCTAAATGCCATTCTGCAGCTGAGAGGAATGAGCTCTTGGGAGGAGTGGCCAATTCTGGGCCTGGGACAGGAAAAGTATAAGATGAGCCTAAAGCATCTTTTTATGTCACAAAGTAAGGAAGTGCTCAAAGAGCGATGGGGACATAGGAACCAGCCTGAAAGGAGCCCCCAGGAGCCACATAAATTTACAGCATGAAGATAAATATGGCAATAATGAGTCCTAACTCATTGAATAATATAAAATCAATGAACCCATACTAGTATGAATAAAATAAATATGGAAAAGAGGACATTCGATCAGAATGTCAACTAATAAATGTAGAAGAAAGGGTAGAATTAAAAATCACCATCTGGCAACCATCGTGTTATAGTTAATTCAGGCAAGAAATTTTAAAGCATGCTAAGGTGAGTGGATGAAAGTTTGATAAGGAATAAGCTTTATAAAGCTTCAACATACCTCTCTACAAAACGCTTGTTAAATACAAAAGAGGGGTGGGGCTCCTGGGTGGCTCAGTCGTTTAAGCGGCCAACTTCGGCTCAGGTCATGATCTCGTGGTCCATGAGTTCGAGCCCCGCATCAGGCTCTGTGCTGACAGTTCAGAGCCTGGAACCTGTTTCAGATTCTGTGTCTCCCTCTCTCTGACCCTCCCCCATTCATGCTCTGTCTCTCTATGTCTCAAAAATAAATAAACATTAAAAAAAATTTAAAAAAAAATACAAAAGAAGGGAGGGATTAAAGATTGACTTTGCAGTGGAGAAACTTGGGAGACGCAAGTGATCAAATTAATATAACATAACCACTACTAGAATTACTTCTGTAATTCGTCTCTCCTGCCCACCAAATAAAATGTATAAACTGAATTTGTTCATGAGAAAACGTCAGGCACACTCAATTGAGGGATATTTTACAAAGTAACTCTTGGTAATATTTTACAAAGTAACTCTTGGTAATTTTCAAACTGTGAAGGTTATAGAAAGTCAAGAGAACACTGAGGAATGAAGAATTGTGACCTGTAAATACAACCTGTGACCCTGGATTCTCTCCGTTTGTATTATTAGGACATTTGGTGAGATTTTCGGAATTTAATAGTTGTACTGCTGTTAACGTAGGAAATACTTTGAGCATATGAGAGTAAGGGACTTCAGGTCTGCGACTTACCATCAAATGTTACAGGGAAGGGGGAAGTTATTTGTTTTTTTTGCAAGGAGGTGGGGGTCCTATGAGTAATCATTGTATTGAAGGTGTGGAAGCTGATGGCAAAAGCTCAGCTCGGATTGCTGATGGGTGAGGAAGGTTGGCAGCCCGTGTTGTCATGTTGTCGTTAGCAGAGAAGCAGGTACCAGTAGGGACAAGAAGGACAGAGGAACAGATGGGGAGTAGTCAGTTTAGGATAAAGAAGCTCAACGTACAAAAAGGTGAAAATCCTCCAGGAGGGATTAAGTGGGTGGCAAGGAGGTGAGTCCTGAGAAGAGGATGGGGAAGACTCTGATAGATCTGGGTGGGGAGGGGAAAGCAAGGACCTTGAATTGGGGCTTTGAACAGCAGACATGCATCAGCTTATGTGCTAGTTCTTTGCTGGAGCCTCCAAGTGCCAGCCTAGTCAATGGCGGCTCTTCTGTCTCTTTGCAGTCATTGTTAGCACTGTCTGAGGATGCTCTGTGACTGTTTGTAGATGCCTTGGGGACAAGCTGGGTGGGAGGGGTGGCAGGAGAGATGGTTTGCCAGGAACTAAAGAAGGATCACAGCAGTTAATTCTAGAAAGAGAGGTTGGTTTAAGTTCACACTCAGGTACATTTCATTGGATCTTGGTTCTCTGAGATTCATTTCTGCTAATACTAATGAAAGTCAGGCTGGCTTCAAGTACAGGCTGAAATGTGAGCATTTAAGTATTACTCCTGCACCTTTGGTTATAGGGCTGAACTTTGGAGTCCTTCTTGTAATTGGATTTCTCATCTCTTGAACATGAAGAGTTAGAAGAGCCCCAAATCGGGGCGCCAGGGTGGCTCAGTTGGTTAAGCCTCTGACTCTTGATCTCGGCTCAGGTCATGATCTCACAGTTCATGAGTTGGAGCCCATGTCAGGCTCTGCGCTAACAGCACGGAGCCTGCTTGGGATTCTCTCTCTCCCTCTCTCTCTCAAAATACATAAATAAACATAAAAAAAAAAAAGAGCCCCAAATCGAATAAATAGGATTGTTCGTATTTCATATTAATTTAATTCACCAAAGTTATGAATGCCTAGCATGTGCTTAAAAGCTGTGGTTTATAAAGACTAAGAACACCCATTTCCTGCTCTAGAGGAACCAGATGGGGAGGGGAGAACTGAATGAGCAAGTAGTTACAATGCAGCATGGGAAGGGGATTCATAGAGGCTGTACGGGCTGAGGAACTGGGGAGGAGGGAGCCTCCAACTTTTTTTTTTTTTTAACGTTTATTTATTTTTGAGAGAGAGACAGAGCATGAGTAGGGGAAGGGCAGAGAGAGAGGGGAGCCATAGAACCCAAAGCAGGCTGCAGGCTCTGATGTGGGGCTCAAACCCACAAACCATGAAATCATGACCCGAGCCAAAGTCGGAGGCTTAACTGACAGAGCCACCCAGGCTCCCCTCCAACTTTATAGGGATTGTAGAGGGAAACTTTCGAGTCTGGAGGAACAGTGTGTATGTTTCTTCAAAGAAAGGCACAGAGGCAAAGAACCAGGAGTTGGAGGGTGTCCTGGAGCCTAGGGGAAGGTGTGGGGGTGGGAGACGGAGCCTGTGTGATTAACGGGGATGAGGTCTAAGGACCCTGAGTACCACTCTAGTGGAGTCTAAAGGAAAGAATGCATTTGGGTGCTAGGAGCCCTGCTAGACACTTGGCCTGGTAAAATCGAAAATTAAGATAAGCACAAGGGGCACCTGGCTGGCTCAGTTGGTGGTGCATGCAACTCTTGAACTTGGAGTTGTGGGTTCGAGTCCCACGTTAGGTGTAGAGATTACTTACAAATAAAATCTTAAACAAAAAGAAAGAAAAGAACAGCACAAAGCCAGTGTATTCATTTGCTTAGGCTGCCATTACAACGTAGCACGGGCTGGGTGGCATTGACAACAGAAATGTATATTCCCGCAGTTCTGGAGACTAGAAGTCTCAGATCTAGGTATCAGCAGGGTTGATCTCTCCTGAGGCCTGTGTCCTTGGCTTATAGATGGCCACCTTCTCCGTGAGTCTTCACGTGGTCTTCGAAATACCTGTCTGTGCCCTCATTTCCCCTCTTGATAAGGATGTAGTCATATTGAATTAGGGCCACCCTTGTGACCTCATTTTATTTAACTCAATCACCTCTTTAAAGGCCCCATCTCTAAACATGATCACATTCTGAGGTGAGAACTGGGGTTAGTACTTCAACGTGTGAATTATGGGGGGACACAATTCAGCCCATAATAGGAAGTTTTATTTTTGTAGATCCTCCCAAGTTTATGAAGTATGACTGGCAGCTTTTTGAGATGCGTACGAGGCTGGCTTGAGCTGTATTTAGCTTTCTCTCACCTATAATCTTAGAAATAGAAGGACTAACTGAACAGGTGGAATGGAGATGAATTTTACACATTTGCAGGCATCATGACACTTCACTCCCAGAATACATCTCCTGAGAACAAGGACATTCTCCTACAAAATCACCGCATGACACCCAAGAAATTCACCGTCAGTTCAATAATATCATCTAATGTAAAGTCCACATTAGAATATGTCCTTTATCACTGTAGAGTCACTCCCCCTCTCCCCCCACCCCGGCCGCTGCCAACTCGTGGATCCCAACATGGTTCGTGCATCTTCTTAGTCTGTTATAATCTAGAACAGTCTCCTTGCTTTTGTTTTCCTTTCCACAATGTTGCCAGTGTTGAGGAGCTCATAAAAGTCCTACGCGTCTTGTTCCTTGTGATTAAATTCAAGATGAACATTTTGGCATGGTACCTCACAAGCAATATTGTGTTCTTCCATGCACCGCTGTAGAAGGCACATGACATCGGTCTGTGCCATTATTGGGAGGTGATAAGTTAGATCTTTGGTTAAGGTGATACGTGCCAGATCCCTCCAGTGTAGAGATGACTTTTCTCTTCACCATTTAATAAGCAATCTGTGAGCTGATCTTTGAGGCAAGTAAATATGCTATGCTGTCTTCCAGCAACTTTTCAACCCAGTGATTTTTAGCGTTTATGGATGATCATTGCCCGAGTCAGTCACTACATTGGGGGTAGCAAAATGGTGGTTGTAAAAATTAATTTGTCATTTTTCATATATAAGCCAGGATTCATAATTAGAGAGAACTCCCTCCCCCTTCCTCTCTTTCTTCTTCTCTTTCTACATTTTCCCTCTTTGGTTATGTTGGCTCTGTTATGATGGTTATGTTGTCTATCTGAGTTCAGCTCGGTTGTTTAATTTTATATATTTTTTAATATATTTTATTAATTATATATATTATATATTTTTATATATTATAAAATATATATTATATAACTTATTTATATAATTTAATCTATTTAATTTTAGGGTTTGGTTTTCATCCTTTTTTGATTTAATTAATTTTTTCGAATATTTAAAATGTCTACATGACTCAAAAGTCATGGCTGTACAAAAGAGACACTGAGAGAGGCCTCACCCCCAAGCCCTTGCTCTCCATTCCCACCCACCCCCTTATATGTGGCCATTTACATTAATTGGTTTGTTCTCTGTTTATTTCCATAAAAATAAGCAAATATATCTTCTTATTCGCCTTCTTTCTTTCACCTTGCTTTGTTTTTTTCCTTCCACATAGTATAACCAGGTTGTCATTCCAAAGTCATTCATAGCATCTTCCACATTCTTCTGTATGACCACATACCATGCTACTCCAACTGAGTGGATAGAAACCAATTAGCTTCTGTGAATGGGAATTTAAATTTCTCTCCCCCGCCCCGCCCCCCCCCCCCCCAGCATAAGGCTGTTACAAATAATGGTGAAATGAATTACCTTGTGAATGTTTTATTTTGTAGTAATGGAGGTGTATTTTCAGAGTGAGCACTTAGCTCACTAAGCTAGGTCAACAGGTAAATGTAATTACCTAGGAATTACTAGGTCAACAGGTAAATGTAAATCACACGGAGCTTTGTCAGATAACGACACCCGCCCCTCCTGCTGATGGGTTCTCCCAAGAGCAGTGTGTTGAGTGTGCCTGGTGTGGGATGGATTGATTGTTAGAGTCCTTTTTAGTTAGAGGAATGATCAGTGGCTCTCAAACCTTAGTTGACCTCACAATCAGTCCTGGAGTTTTTGCATTGGTACCACACTCCCAAGCACTGATTTATTCAGTGGTCAGTGGACATCATGAGGCATGGGAAATGATTTTATAGAAGTACTAGTTTAACATCTAAGTTTGTTAACCAACACAGTAATCCCTTCCTTTAGCTTACCATTCTAGGAAGAAGTAAATGAAAGCATACTGTTAATGCATGTATCTTAACCATGTTCATGATTTCTGAATTCCCTACGAATACTGGTGACCGTATGTCCTTAATTTTTCAAAAGTGGCCTGATTTCAGTTAGTTTTCATTTAGTCCGTAAGCATTTATTGAGCTCTTACTGGATGGCAGTCATTGCCTTTGTACTAAGGAAAGGATACAGGCCAGGCCAGATCCCTGTCCTCAGGTATTCATTCTGCTTTGGGGAGATGCAGGTAAACAGGAGTCCTTTGAACCCCTCAGTTGGTCAAACACAGGATGTAAGTAGGTTCCTGCCCCGAAGGAACTCTTTCCAACGGGGAGACACAAGTAAACAGAATATGAGAACGTAGGAGTGGCGCCTAACCCAGCTAGAGGGGTAAGAGATGCTATCTTGGAATGAGTGGTGGACATCTGGGCTGGATTTTTCCAGGCCAGAGAAGGGGATGGCATTCTAAGCTAAGAGAATGATGTGTGTACGGGGCCTTGGAGGCAAGAGAGGCACGTTGCTTTTACAGAAGTGCAAGTGGCTCAGAGTGGCTGGAGGGTGGATTTCAAGCCAGAGCGTGACAAGGACTTGGTTAAGCAATCAAGGGCCACATCAGTTGCTCCAGTGCCTGGTGGTGGTAGGTGCTCAGTAATTCCCTGGATGGCTGATTGCACGAATGACGGACGACTTGCTGATTTGTGGAATAAAGCAGTTTTGCATTAGTGTTTTGCTAACCGCACCCATAATAAAAGGACTTGGTGTTCCCAGTGTATATGATATTTCATCTTGCGGATGAATTTTTTTTCAATGCAAATGGCAATCAGGTTATATTGGGAAGGGTGGCCTGGATGATGTATTGATTGCCCCATTCTGGATTGATGGGCAGAAAGAAAAATCTCTGCAAATTGTTGTCATGACGTTTCTGTCTCTTTATCTGCTTATTGTAATCCAGCTTCAGGGATAGATGGCATTTAAAAAATGCATAGTCCCTTGGGGCGCCTGGGTGGCGCAGTCGGTTAAGCGTCCGACTTCAGCCAGGTCACAATCTCGCGGTCCGTGAGTTCGAGCCCCGCGTCGGGCTCTGGGCTGATGGCTCAGAGCCTGGAGCCTGTTTCCGATTCTGTGTCTCCCTCTCTCTCTGCCCCTCCCCCGTTCATGCTCTGTCTCTCTCTGTCCCAAAAATAAGTAAACGTTGAAAAAAAAAAAAAATGCATAGTCCCTTTGGCCTTGAGAGCCCTAGAATGTTTCCCATCAGCTGAAGGAAAACAAACAGATGAGACTAACAGCCTGGGCCTCGAGTTCAGTGATGTTAGCTCTAGAATCACTTCCCCAGGAACATGTATTTGTGTGTTAGTCTGTGGTTCTGTGGTTTCATTGATATTCCATTGACGGGAAGACACAGGGATGGCGACAGTTAAAGTGAAGGACGGGAGTTCCTGTGGGCACTGGGACTGGATTGCAGCTGCCAGGGTGGGGGTAGAGGGGCAGTGGGAGAGGTAGGAGGAGGGGGAAGGGGGGGGGTTGGAAGGGTGTGCTGTGCATCACCTTAGATTGGAATTTCTTTGAGGCTTTGCTACCTCTTGCCCCTTTCAATGTAGGTTAGATTCAACCTTGTTTTATTTTAAGTTACTCAGTAATTTGAGAGCATTAGAGAATTATTTTCTGAAATAGACTGGCGGTCTCAATAAACCGATATAATCTGATTCCCATGACCTACATCAGCTAATGGTTTGTGAGACATCTATTTTCATTGAAATTTGTATTTGTTGTTTTTACTCCTATTATTGCTATCTCGCTGTGTTTTAAATTCAAAAGTAGACTTTGGTTAATAGAAAAAAAAATCAACATTGCTTTTAGATCTATTTTGTGACTATTCTGAGAAAGGTAAGTATGAGAATTTTTTTCCACAAGGGATGTGAAAACTGAAACTCAGGAAGTTAATTGGTAGATTAAACAGGCTTAATTTAATAGGGTAGTACATGGCTACTTGGGAAATATTTGTGTCTTAGTGAACTAGGATAGCACTTTTCCCTAAATAAGACATTGATTACTGTAACTGAACTACTAGCTTAGGACAAATATTGTGTACTGTAAGGATCGATCAATTGATATTTTTATGCTTTAAGTAGTTTTATAGGTAATATGTATATACATGTATACTTAAAACAAAAATTAAATATCCATGTTGTAACAGTGAAGACTTTACTACAGAATGATTTTATCCCAACCAAAAAGTATCCCTTTGCATTAGTTAAAAATTATTGTGCTGATCATTACTGATGAATTCAGATGTTTAAGTGACTGTCAATAGTTTAAAAATGTGACAATATTTTACTTCCCCTAAAATTGAATATATTTGATTTTATTATTGTAATAATTATTACAATAATTTGATTTTAATTATCGTAATAATTACAATAACTCTGTAATAAAACTAGTTTAAGAATTAGGAATTGCGTCTTTGAGTTTCAAAAAAAATGAATCGGATTTTTATGTGGCCTATACATAAATATTCTTACAGATCATGACACATATATCCTTACAAGTACATACTATATTTAGAATATGTATTCACATTCTGAAAAGGTTACATAATTAAGAAAATGTTTTGGAACTAAATTTCCTATTTGATCTTTAAGCTTTAACATTTAACAAGAAAATATTTTTTTATAGAAGTCATTTACATGTAAAGTTTTTTGATAACATGAATCACCGCCTTCTAACAAACTTAGAAATTGTATTTTTACAGTGTCTTTTTGCTTCAAGGGTACTTGGTGAGAGCAGGGTAAGCATGATTGCTTGATTTTTTTTTCCCCCTTGAAGCTTAACTACTTTGTGTGTGGTCTTGGATGTAAAAATTTGGATAATCCATAACCTCACATTTTAGTTTGGGGCTGCTTGAATATCCTTTTTTTTTTTTTTTTTTTTTTTTAAGTTTATTTATTTATTTTGAAAGAGAGAGAAAAAGAGTTCAAGCAGGGGAGGGGCAGAGAGAGAGGGGGACAGAATCCCAAGCAGGTTCCGCACTGTCAGTGCAAAGCCCCATTCGGGGCTCAAACCTACGAACCGTTTGATCATGACCTGAGCCGAAATCAAGAGTCAGATGCTTAACCAACTGAGCCGCCCAGCTCCCTGGGGAAGTTGAATAGCCTTCTTATCGAGGTAATAAGAGAGTGAAGGGCAGGTGTGCTCTTTTATCTGGGTGTTATTTCATAAACGAGTGCCCACTGTATACCGCCTACTGGGCTTGGCAAGTTTTAGTAATCTGTAAAGATGTGTCTGTTTGAAGAGGAGGGGGGAACTCAAAACTGAATAAGCAAGAGAGAGATGGTGAATCTGAGCATTTCCTTGCACGGAGTTGGTAATCAAGCCAGGGTTTAGAGAGAAAGGAATTTACAAGGCAAAAAATGGCTTGGAGCCTGGTGACAGTTGTTATTGGACAATGTGGTGACCTAATAAACCACTCTAGCCCGGCACCATAGAACCTCATACAAGTATTTTACTGTGCCTTTTCAGAGAGAAGAATTTGAATACTGCTAAGTTTTAATCTTTGTGAAGTTAGACATTTGTGGTTCAGTCTCTTCTCCCCTGTTTTTTCTAGAAGACCCACTAATGAAAATACCCATCTCTTCATTGTCTAATAATTGACTTGGTGAAATATAACTTCATATAAATAAAATTATGCAGTAATGCTGGTTTCCCAGTGGTTGTCTAAATTTCACATAGAAGTCATGACTTGAGCAGTTAAAAATTTTCAAAATTCACAATGTATTGGCCATTTCTGTAACCCTCAGACCCTGTGCCACATTTCAAGAAGCAGCCCTCCTCAGAAGTCTGACCTCTATCTAGTAGGCTGAACCAGAAACCTGGGGATCTTTCCCTCCCCCACTCTGTGTTACCAAATGGTCTTATCATAGTCACTAACTCGGAAACGTATGCATGAGCCCTGGTGCTGCTGTGGTCAGCCGCTCATCCTGGGGAACTCAAGGGGGCCAGACGGATCAAAAGCGTAGCTCCTGGCTGGGTTGGCCAACACTGTTGCCAAGCAAATTTGGATAAACTTGTTGCGAGAGAAGCCAATAACTCACGAGATGAGTTTGGAAAAGAGAAAGGGAGAAATGTATTTCAGGTGCTATCAGCCTGGGGAGGCAGCAAGCTCAAGCCATAACAATTGACCTCTATGCCGGCAAGATGTCCATTGGGACTTTATAGGAGAAGTTCAGGAAGATATGTGCAAGAGAGCAGGCAGGGAGCTATGATCACAGGTGGGGGTTGGTATGTATTCAGCATGTGATCACAGGCAGGGAAGGAGGCATGTGGGGTGTGGTCTTCTAGACATTACCTTGCTATCTGGGCTTTTCTGGCCTGGCGATTAGAATGTTACAGTCATTGTGAGACAGCTTGGTCGGTGCCTCAAGAAAATGCGGTAAGAAATGAACACAGTGGATTTCAGCTCGAGCATGAGTTCAGCCGTCTTGTCTATTTCTGGTTTTAACTGTTGGGGTCTACAGTTGAGCGGGAGGGCTGCCTGACACTCCCTGTCCTCTCTAATTCTAAGCAGCCTCAGGTCCTCTTCAATTGCTCTTCCCCCTTCCCTCCATCCCCCCTGACTGCCTTCCAGCCATGACCACCCCCTTCACTTGAACCCCTCCCAATTCATTCCCCAAACTGCTGCCCAAGGAGCTGTACCAACTAATGCACGACGGAATATTACTCAGCCGTTAAAAGGAAAGAAACTCTGAGAACGTGCCACAACATGGGTGAACCTTGAAAACATGCCTAGTGACATAGGCCAGACACAAATGGACAGCGATATGATTCCACTCATATGAAGCACCTCGAATAGGCAAATTCATTGAGAAACAAAAGCAGCACAGAGGTTACCAGGGGCTGTGGGGAAGGGGAAGTGGGGAGTTACTGTTCTAGAGTACAGAGTGTCAGGGAGGAAGAAATTCCTATTAGACCTAGAAGAAAGACCATTAGTGGGGAGGTAGAGGAGATGTTTGCAACACAAAGGTTGCTCTGATAAGGAGATAAGTTTCTTAGGTAAAGAGGACTCTGTTAACAGCTCTCTTCTTGGTACAAGCAGGCAATTGACAGGGAGGTGAAGAGCATTTCCTGAATCTGTTGGGTTTGGATTGTTTGTTTTTGTTTTTGTTTTTTTTTTCAAATTTTTTTTTTCAACGTTTATTTATTTTTGGGACAGAGAGAGACAGAGCATGAACGGGGGAGGGGCAGAGAGAGAGGGAGACACAGAATCGGAAACAGGCTCCAGGCTCTGAGCCATCAGCCCAGAGCCCGACGCGGGGCTCGAACTCACGGACCGCGAGATTGTGACCTGGCTGAAGTCGGACGCTTAACCGACTGCGCCACCCAGGCGCCCCTGTTTGGTTTTGTTTTTAAGTGTACTTATTTGTTTTGAGAGAGAGAGAGAGAAAGTGAGCAGGGGAGGGGCAGAGAGAGAGATGGAGAGAGAGAATCCCAAGCAGACTTCGCTCTGTCAGCATGGAGCCTGACGTGGGACTCGATCCCATGAACCAGTGGGATCATGACCTGAGCTGAAACCAAGAGTCAGACGACTCTGGAGTCAACTGACCGAGCCACTCAGGCGCCCCTGGATTGCTTTTAACTCGTAATAATCTTCTTCATGTCAAAGTGGCCCATCTTGGGGTGGCCTACCCTTGGCCCCTACAAGAGTTTCTGTTTGGGGTGATGGGAAAGTTCTGGAAACAGTGATGATGGTTAACCCACCATTATGACTGCACTGAAGGCCACTAAGTTATATACTTTAAAATGGTTTGGGGCGCCTGGGTGGCGCAGTCGGTTAAGCGTCCGACTTCAGCCAGGTCACGATCTCGCGGTCCGTGAGTTCGAGCCCCGCGTCGGGCTCTGGGCTGATGGCTCAGAGCCTGGAGCCTGTTTCCGATTCTGTGTCTCCCTCTCTCTCTGCCCCTCCCCCGTTCATGCTCTGTCTCTCTCTGTCCCAAAAATAAATAAACGTTGGAAAAAAAAATTTAAAATGGTTAAAAAGAAAAAAAAGGCCATGCAGTTATGATTGTGATATTCCTCCGCAGTGAAGTCTTCACCAGCCCTGTCACTCACGGGATAAAATGCAAACTCTGAGTAACAGGAAGGGGAGCAGCCATGTTTCCATTCCTTGGAATGGAATCGAATTCCATAGAATAAGATGTGCGGCTCCTGCCTGCCACTGGGCCTTTCTCGGCACCCCTTGCTGAGGATTTGGAAGGAGGAGGGGAAGAGCCCCCCCGCTGTGGTTTGCTTTCTTTCCTTCCCCATTCCCTTCCTCTTCCCCTCCCTCTCTCGCTGACTTATTTGCCCTCTTTGGGGGCATGTTTTGGTCTCTGTTCCTACTGCCACCTAGTGACCTGGCCCTTCCCAGCCTGCAGGGACAGCTGCTGTGTTCCGGGACCAGAATGCAAAGAAACAGGAAGTGCCATTTTGGCTTTGGGGCCCAGCCCGCTTCCTCCAGTCTTGCTTGAGTGTAGCCAAGGCTGTATTTTCAGTCCCACCTGTTTCTTTGGCTGCCTTTCTGTTGGGCTCGGAGCATGGAGGGAAGGGCTGTGCTTCAGTGACCAATCGGTCAACGTACTGCTCAGACCACACCGCCTCCCCGTCTTTCAGGCTCTGTTTAGGCCTCCTCTTGTCATCCTCATCAGATAGTCGTCATGCCAGGAGGGGCCACCAGGGTGTCAGGCGCTGTTCTAAGTGTTTTACCTGCGTTAATCTGAACAACCTCTGAGGTAGGCGCTGTCATTATCACCTTTTACAGACATAATTTGGGTACCGCTGGAGGCCACAGGTTCTGATCGCTGCTCCTAACCGCTGGTACTGCCTCGTCTAGGACTCGGTGCTGTCGCGTATGCTGTGTCCTCATCCTTGAAGTTAAAATGCCACCTTTTCCTGAAAAAGCTTCCCGGGCGTCCCCAGACAGACACAGGTGCTGCTGCTTCCCTTGCCATCCGATCCCCTACCGTAAGCCCAGACCACACTGCGCTGCGGTTATTCGCATGGTCATCGTGGCAGGAAGGGACCCATCTTTTTCTCTTTGGGTCCCCCAAACCCAGAAGAGTGCCTTGTACTGCCTGGTACTCAGTGCGTGCCTTCAGAGTACTGTTTGTTACTCTCTGGTTGTCTCTGGGGAATAGGAAGCTGATTCAACACCTTCTTCCCCAAAGCACGGTCCTGGGTCATCTGAAAGTACACTCAGAATATTACCACTCCCCCTAAACCTACACCTACAGATCAGCTTTAAAAAAAATTTTTTTTTTTTCAACGTTTATTTATTTTTGGGACAGAGAGAGACAGAGCATGAATGGGGGAGGGGCAGAGAGAGAGGGAGACACAGAATCGGAAACAGGCTCCAGGCTCTGAGCCATCAGCCCAGAGCCTGACGCGGGGCTCGAACTCACGGACCGCGAGATTGTGACCTGGCTGAAGTCGGACGCCTAACCGACTGCGCCACCCAGGCGCCCCCAGATCAGCTTTTAAATTTGGAAACAGAGTCAAAGATGGAACAGGGATGGGGCAGGGAGGATGGACTGAGGCACAAAGGGACCGTCTGCGGTGACGGAAAGAGCTTGATTGGCATAGTGGTCACCAGCTATGTACAGTTGTCAAAACTCCTTGAACTGCACGCTTAAAATATGTGCATTTTATTGTCAAATATTACTTCAGTGTTGACATAGAAATAAATCTAAGAAAGCAAAGGAGAAATCTTTTGGATTTCTTGTTTGGTTGGGAAGGATGGGTTAATGATCGGTGGCATTTGGTTGCACTACCATTCAATATCCAGTTTGGGGGAGGGGTGTACTTTTTTCTTCCTACCTTGCTTAAGTGGAAAATCAAGTCTCCTTGAATTGCTGCAGCTGAATGTCAGGAAAAGCAGAAGTGTAGCACGCAGGCTGACAGCTGACTCCCCCCGTGCCCCCCCATGCTGCTTCCTGGGTTTCGTTTAGTGCCGATGCCTTTAGGAATCCTTAGCAACTTCGGTTTGAGACTTAACTTATGCCATGAATCATCGAAATTGACGGCAGGGTAGAGAGACTGCAGCCATAAACACACTCTGCTCAAAGAGAATAATCTTATGAATGGCTTCTGAATATTTATTTAAAGAGATAGCCATAAAACCCACCAGATTTTTCATGTGCTGTTCCTTCCAAATGTTTAATATAGAATGCTTTCTGGGTAATCTGAAGAAATTTAAGAAATATATATTTTTTAAATATGTAAAAGTAGATGAGTCCCAATAGTTAGATTTTTTTTTTTTTTTTTTGGTTGAGCCAAGACTTTCCTGTCTTGCACCCTTTCTAGCCTTAGGGCACCTCAGAGGAGTGGAGCTATCATCATCATACATGTTCCGTGGCACCTGGAAGGAATTCTTTGTGTGTCTGGGAAATTTACCCAATGTTCCTTCTTGATAAAGGTGAACGACCATAAGATGCTACAGCGTAAAGCTGAGATTCACCCAGCCAGATCTAAATTTGTCCAGGGGCGCCTGGGTGGCTCAGTCGGTTGAATATCCGACTTCGGCTCAGGTCCTGATCTCACCGTTCGTGGGTTCAGACCCCGCATTGGGCTCTGTGCTGCTGACAGCTCGGAGCCTGGAGCCTGCTTAGGATTCTGTGTCTCCCTCTCTCTCTGCCCCTCCCCTGCTCACACTCTGTCTCTCAAAAGTAAATAAACATAAAAAATTTTTATAAAAAATACAAATAAAAAATCAATTTGTCCAGCTATTTCTTGGGCTGCCGTGCCTGTGGAGACGAACAGAGGATTGTGTCCACGGTTAGACCGTCAAGTGGCATTACCATCTTGTCTCTGGAGTTCCATCCAGTTAGGGGTCATCTTTAATGTGGAGCGGTCACGATGAACTCTAGAGTTCTTGCCCATTTTGTTGAAGTACTAGATCTGTATTTCTAAGTGTGAAGGAAGTCTGGAGCCCTACCTTTATGCTCTCTTGAGTGGTCTTAGTACTTGTTGGGACGGGTGACTGATGGAAATTGTCTGTATTCTTTGCTCACCTCTCTTCCTTCCTGTTTTTGCGAACACTCATTTGAAAAGGCATTGCTTCTATAAAGCTGATGTTTTCTTATTGTCTCCCCTGAATAACTATGAAAATATTTTGCCTTCTGTAGCTTGACAGAAACGAGGTGAGACAACGAATGTTAGAGCAGGAAGCTGACACGAGGATGGGTGTCTGTGGAGTAATATACTGAGTTCAGGGGATGAAGGGCAGGGCTGAGGAGAAATGATGGAGATCTGGGGTCAGCAAACCATGGCCTGTTGGCCAAATCCAGCTTCAGCCTGTTTTTATAAGGGCACTGTTCCTTGTCTGTTGTCTATGACTGCTTCCACAACCTTGACTGCAGAGTTCAGGATTTGTGAATGAGCCTGTATGACCCACAAAGCCTAAAAGCCTAAGATACCTATCGACCTCTTTTTTTTTTTTTTAATGTTTTTTTCATTTTTTGAGAGACAGAGACAGAGTGTGAGCAGCGGAGGGGCAGAGAGAGAGAGAGGGAGACACAGAATCCAAAGCAGGCTCCAGGCTCCGAGCTGTCAGTGCAGAGCCTAAGGCGGGGCTTGAACCCACGAACTGTGAGATCATGACCTGACCCGAAGTAAACGCTTAACCGACTGAGCCACCCAGGCGCCCCACCTATCTACCTCCTTATAGAAGAAGGTTGTGGGTCCCCGATATAGATAAAATGTATTGGGAACACTTTGAAAAACAAATTGCCTGAAGGCTTCAGTTTGTGCTGGCATTGGTGGTTGGGCAAGAGAAAAAGCATGCAATGCACATGTGTGACTCACATTTTGGAGATGGAAATATATACATAGGAAGTCTGTCTGGGGCCTTCAGGGGTCCCCTGTACCCCGCATGAGAAGAGCAGGGGCCGTGGGGACCCACAGCAGAGAGGGGCCTTGGCTCTCCAAGGAGCTTGCCTACTTAGAGCCTCACGGTCCTTAATGCACAACTCTAAGCGCTCAGACCCTCCTCCCCAGTGATGACCTAATGGGCTGTCTCTAAACTGCTTTGAGGTGCCACCTCAAATCCCTGCTTCTCTTGAGGCTTGGAGGCTCAGAGCCCACACTGCTGTCTGGGGTGATGCCCACATGAATCAGATGTGATGCTTAATCCTAAAAGAAAATGTTGTCCTTGCCTCTGACTCGTCTGTTCTCCAGTGTCGTTGGAGTAGAAAGAACAAGAGGGCCAGCTGGTAGCCTCCTTCAGTTCCAGCAGCCTCTCTGGCTCTAACAATATCCAACACTATCACTATCTATCTGTCTATCTATCTATCTATCTATCTGTCTATCTATCTATCTATCTATCACTATCTATCTAACACTATCACTAACAGGTAGTGATAGTTCTTTGTTTCGTAGTTCTGTCTAAGCCCTGTGCATGATCCGTTGAACACTACGATCACTTGATAAGCAGCTCCTTTCAGTGCTCTGTCTGTCCTCCCCCCCCCCCCCCCCCCCCACCCTGTGGATCTCTCTCCGTAGCTCTTCCCTCAGGTGCACATCCAGGCTCCTTGAGGGCAAAGGTTCTAGTTTGCCATAGTGTCCGAGTGCCTTGGGTAATGCTTGGTACACACTGGGTTCCCAATAAATATTTGCTTAAGTGTTTTGCCTTAGTAGATGACCAGCCATTGAGAAGGCTTCAGGTTTTTGTTTGTTTTTCATTTCTTTGGCTTTACTTGTATGCCTGACTTGTCAGTTCCTTCAGCTGTACTCAGAATCCTAGGAGTTGGGGTAATTGATCATTTTCCCTTTGTTCTGCCTGCCTGTCTGTCTGATGGCATCTTTTATTATCCCTTCTCTCCAGGGAGCCTGGGGAATCCCATGACAGGTCTTTATATCTCTTCTCTGTGTTTATGAGTGTCTGCAACTTTTCCTTGACCATTACTTGGTGATCAGAACAAGCAAAGGGGAGGCAGTGTGTCTGATTTATGCCAGCGTTAGCCTCTGTGTGAGGGGGACAGCTGTGCAGAATTCTTTTCAAGGGAAAGCTGGGGCCCACCTTCACCCGATAGCAAGTTGGGGTAATAGCAGTATCTTACTTATTTCAGAAGGTGATTGATGAGACATAAGATGGTTATTCTTTGGATTGTTGCTACAAATTGAAGTTGTGGTTGTTTCTGTTAGCGTGTTAGCTCTAGTTAGACTCATTCGTTAAAGCAGAGGCACAAAAGAAGAAATTTCTAACGTAAGTTGCCTCCCATTTATTGAGATGGCCGCTCTCTCACTTAGATGTGCATTCTTACGAGATCATTAACGTGATATTTACAAATTATCTGTCAGGTATTATAAGCACAGAATAAACAGCCTGATAACTCTGTCAGGCCATCGGAAACCCAGCAGCGTGAATGTGTTCAGATGGTAGAACTAGGTTTGCTAGAAGGTACTTTGGGTGATCATCTAGTCTAGCGCCCTCTTAGGTGAAAACACTGCAGCTCTTGGAGAGCTGACTTGCTTAAGGCAACCCATCTGATTAGGGTAGAATTAGAGCTAAAATCCTCACCTCCTGACCTCTAAGAGCAATCAATGAGTGTTTGATAGCTATGGGAAGAAACAAAAACCAATGGTTATTATCACTCATGGCCATTCTGAACTTTGCCTTTAATTCCTAAGATGTTTTGATTCCAATATACTTTGATTTTAAATACGCATTGCCAGATGATGGATGGGTCAGATTCGTTCATCTTTCTTCTGACTTCTGCGTAAACGAGATGTGCCAGGGTGAACACCATCTCTGCAGACTGTGGTTCCATCTCAGCTGCTTGGTTGTGTGCATTTTCAGAACTGGCATCTGCATCTGTCCCGTGGCCTGGTCCATTTGGACTGCAGCAGTCCCAGGGGCTGACCCCGGCGTTCTGGCTAACCTACTGCCCTCTGCCTGCCTAGCCACGGTACCTCTGGCCCACCCTGCCTGCCTCTGCCACCCAGACCAGTCTGGCTCCAGACCATTCCCTGCTGCATCCTTCTGGTCACCCAAGACTCCTAAGTGACAGTGTTCACTTTCTAGATTCCTTACGTCGTTAAATACAGCAGACCAAGGATGGTCAGAGGAGGAAGCAATGCAGATATTCGAGTTTGGGTGGATGGAGTTCTCATCTAGAATTTGTCAGAGTCCCAGACTCCACTGCCTTCTCCATTAAATCAGAGATAGTTACACCAGTGGGAGTCTGCATGTATTGGGCAACTGTGTCCTGAATGGATTGCTCTCGGCTGTCAGAGGACGAAAAGTCGGTGACACATCTGTCACCGCCAGGCCATTCCCATTCTTGCCCCTAATGAGAGTGTTTGTGAAGAGCCAATGTAACTAAGTGGTCTTGCCAGCTGAAATACCAAATTAAATGGAATTGTATTTATTTTATTTAATCCCATTTCCAATACTTACACCTTCTCAAAGAATGAAGTGAATTATCTGCATCAGAAAGACATGCTCTTTCAAAAGAGTAAGCGAAGCAGGACAGTGTCTAGTTTAATCTTTGACTTTGACTTTTTTTCAGCATAACCATTGAATTTAAGGTCCTCATGGAGTTCATCAGATGGGACAGCTCAAGGTCAGCCAGATGTAATCACTGTCAGTTCATGCCACAGTTCTGAGGGAGGCTTCCCAATTAATGTCACGGCCACAAACCTGAACATTTTTTTTAAATGTTTATTTATCTTTTTGAGAGAGAGAGAGAGAGAGACAGAATGCGAGTGGGGGAGGAGCAGAGAGAGAGGGAGACATAGAATCCGAAGCAGGCTCCAGGCTCTGAGCCATCAGCACAGAGCCCGATGCAGAGCTGGAACTCACAAAGTCCAAGATCATGACCTAAGCCGAAGTCGGACGCTTAACTGACTGAACCCCCCAGGCGTCCCATGTCACAGCTGCAAATCTAAATCAGAATGAATGAAGAGTCTTAAGAGTGCAAGCAGAATAAACTATCTGCATTACTTACTTCATCGGCTTATTTATCCTTATATACCTGAACTTCTAACAGCAACTGGGACTATAAAAACTCAGTATTGGAGACCTTTGCTGTTTTACCACCCACTAAATTCATGGTAGCGCTTTATCATGCCCACACCTTTTATAAAGGTGCTTAAAATTATACAGTTGTTTTTAAAAATGAGGAAATTTTATTTTGTGAAAGTGGATGGATCAATGTTGTAAAGCATCAGCTATCCACTGCCCCCAAAGGACAGCAACATACACAACCCTTTAGTTTTGGGCATCCCCACCCCCACCCCAAATTGCACCTCCCTCTATTTACACAAATCTCAATTCATTTTTGAAAGTATTTTGAACCAGGGCATGAGCTAGTATTGCATTCAATGACTATTCAAGGCCTTTGATCTGTATTTTGTACTGCTGACATCATTTATGAAACTAAGTACTGTTTTATGAAAATATGTTTGAAAATAAGTTCTATCTTATAAGTCATTATTTTCTCGAGAATGCTCACCTTTAGCTGCTATTCCTCTTTTTGTGATCTGATTTTTGATCTTTACTTTAGAGTCTTTCAAAATAAATGGTAGTGACGTTTAAAAATTGTTCTAGTTGGGGCTCCTGGGTGGCTCTGTCGGTTGAGTGTCCAACTTCGGCTCAGGTCATGATCTCACGGCTCATGGGTTCGAGCCCCGCATCAGGCTCTGTGCTGACAGCTCAGAGCCTGGAGCCTGCTTCGGATTCTGTGTCTCCCTCTCTCTGTGTCCTTCCCCCACTCCTCCTTTCTCTGTCTCTCTCTCTCTCTCTCTCAAAAATAAAATAAAAACATTTAAAAATATTTTAAAAAAGGAAAAGTTAAAAAAAATTCTTCCAGGATATTTCCATATACACCTGTTTGTACGCATTCCACTAAAGTGCACTTTCCTTTTAAGTGTAATGAGTGTCTTATTTGAGTGTGTATCCTGCTCCTTTAAGGACATAAACATCAAACTCCAGTTTCTAAAGCTTCCGCCAGTGTGTGCTTTGTGTGTGATGCATTTGGCCAGGAACTCTGAATTTATTTTCCAGCTTACGTGGGCCTCGTTTCCATTCCCTTTCTTCCGTAGTCGACTCACACCTTTCCAGTTTCTGAAGAAAGGGAAATGGGATGATTCACCATTAGCTTCGGTCCATAGCCTCATAAATTTTCTTCTCTTTACCTAACTAATCATCATTATTACTAATTATGCTGCAGAAAATACACTGGAATGCAGACAGGCTGGCCTACCGTAGAGCAAATCCATATATAAATCACAAATGCGGCCTTCAGAATGGCTTGAGTGGCTGGGCATGTAAATTGGAGCTGTTTCCCCATTCTGTTCTTGTGCTCAGCCTATATTGTAGGGCCTAGCCTTCCTTGGATAGTGTTGGAAATCCAGTGGTATAATCTAATTTTAAGGGAGGTCAACACCAATTAGGTGAACATTACTTGGAACATAAATTCATGAATAAAATTGCATGTTGGTTTTGTTGAAAAATGATGGTGTGTCAGGTCTTGGGGCACTACCAAGGCGAACACTGGCATGCCTCCTCCCAAGCTGTTCAAAATGGCAGCTCTCTGAGAGTCAGGAAGCGCTCTCTGGGCAGATGGCGCACAGCACTGGAAGGCGTCTGGGGTCAGGGGGCAGAGAGAGAGCACCAGCACCCTTCACTACAGCACAGTACTTGAGCTCTTTCAACTCTCTTGATCTTCAGCTACACCTCCGTCTTAACTCATTAGCTAGTGAGGAAGCAGGCTTCCAGAGGTTAAATGACCTGCTCTCGTGTCACAGCTCATAGTGATAGGGCAAGGATTTGACCCAGGATTCCTTGAGGCCAAAGCCCCTGTTCTTCCTCCTCTGCTAAGCTGCTTCCCACGTTTTTATATGGAAGTAAGGTAAATAATTTGGCAAGAAGGAAGGTTAATAAATTGGTGGTCACTGTTTTCATTTTGGTGTCAGGAAAACCTTTTTGTTCCAGCTCCGTGTATATTGAAGGTAGTTGTCCTAAAGGCCATGGTTAAGCAAAGCTGTCTCCAAATTCACAAAATTGCAGGAGTCTGAGCTTTTCCTCATACCCCTCCCCGATGCTGTCGTTTCTGTCACCATAGCTCAAAGCCGTCAGTCCTTTGCATGCGCACACATTCACATCTCCCTATGGTCTGTAATACTGTGACCTTAGCTCTGTCCGTGGGCTTTAACGGTAAGAAGTGATAAGAGCATTTGTCAAAGTTCACCAGCAAACCCTGTGTCTTGTTTTTGTTCTTTAAGAAAAAAAATAAATTCACGGGACGCCTGGGTGGCCCTGTCTGTTAAGCATCTGGCTCTTGGTTTCGGCTCAGGTCATGATCTCACGGTTCGTAAGTTCGAGCCCCTCATCCCGTTCTGCGCTGACAGCACGGAGCCTGCTTGGGGTTCTCTCCCTCCCTCTTTGACCCTCCCCTGCTCACGTGTGCACACAAAGAAAAAACAAATTCAGTACCTTGTGTATGAGATCAGCAGATTCTACCCTAACTGCTAACATAGTGGGGATTTGCATCCCTCACCCCTCACTGCAGCAGCCCGTGGATGTGCCCCTTTGTGACGCCACACACTACCTTCACCTGCCCCTGTGGCTGGTGTTCCCTGTGTTGGACAGCGCAGCACAGACCGCCCGGCTTGGAGTCCTCCTGCCTCCTGTGCTCTCTGTTCTCAAAGCAAAGTGTCTCTTGATTCCTCTCCTTCCAAGCTACTAGCTTGCCCCCTCACTTCACACCGTCTCATAAGGGACTCCAGTACTCACACACTAGCACCCTGCAGACTCCAGTATGCCCCTGATACTGCCCTGAAAACGCTCTCAAAAGTACTAATGCCTTTGCGGTCGCCAACGCCTAAGGTTCCCTCTCCATAACCTTGTGCTGCTCAGATGTCTTTTTTGCCGGCAATACGTGCTGGGATATGTTGATGGGTTTCCTTCTACTTCTGTCCCAATTCTTCCTTTTGATCAGACTTAGCTATGTGTTCCCCAAGGGTATCTCTCTGTTCTGTTCTGTTGTCTCTGGATGACAGTTCTTCTCTGTGGCCATCAGCTGGGTCTCTGAGGTCTAAGCCTGACCCTTGTCTGCAATATCAGCCCCACATTTTCAGCCTTTAAAAAAAGATTTGATTATGATTATGATTATTATTTTTTATCTTAGAGCACGCGAAAGGAGGAGAAGGGCAGAGAGAATCTTAAGCAGGCTCCACGTTCCACACGGAGCCCACCACAGGGCTCGATCCCACAATCCTGGGATCAGGACCTGAGCCAAAATCAAGAGTTGGCTGCTCAACTGACTGAGCCACCCACCCAGGCACGCCTCAGCTTTACTTATTTATTTATTTTTGACTCTTTCATATCTTCCTGAATAATTTATTTCGTATATCTTCCCCACACTCAAGTGGAATAGGGCCCAAACAGAACTCATGGCCATTCTCTCGGGATCCGTTTCTCTTAAGGATGCCACCCTCCTCTCAGACTTCACTTGTGACTTCTCCCACCACAGCCCTGCATTGCCATACGCGGCCAGCTCCCCACCGGCTTCTCTAGAACCACTCGGCACTTCTCATCTCTTCATCCTAATTGCCACCGTTTCCTTCAACTACTCATTACCTCTTGTCTAATGTTATAATAGCTTCCCAGCAGGTCTTTCCAATCTATCCTGAATATGACTACCTAATGAATCGCTCTCAGACTCATAACCCTCTGGTGTTTTCCCACTGCCCGCTACAAAGTCCCACATCCTTGGTCTGGTGCTCCAGGCTGTCCACAGTCTGTGGTTTGAGCGTGGCTGTGCTCACGCTCCCCTCTCCTCTGCCTGCAGGACTGTGCTCCCCAGCTGGGCCAGTGGGAGGGTGCTTGCAGGTTCTGTGTGCATTTTGTTTCTTTCAAAGGCATCTATATCTGAGACCTAAACATAACAGCTAAAACTATAAAACTCTTAGAGTGGGCTTTTTAAAAAAAATTTAGAGAGCGCCAGTGGAGGAGGGGCAGAGAGAAAGGGAGATAGAATCCCAAGCAGGCTCCACACGGTCAGTGCAGACCCTGACATGGGGCTCAAACCCACCAACTGGGAGATCAGGACCTGAGTCGAAGTCGGACATTTAACAGACCCAGGCACCCCAGGGTGGGGATTTTTTTTAAGTAGTTAATTAATTAAAAAATATTTTTTAACATTTACTTATTATTGAGAGACAGAGAGAGACAGAACATTAGCATGGGAGGGGCAGAGAGAGGGAGAGACACAGAATCTGAAGCGGGCTCCAGGCTCTGAGCTGTCAGCACAGAGCCTGACGTGGAGCTCGAACTCACAGACCGCGAGATTATGACCTGAGCGGAAGTCAGACACTCAAACTGACTGAGCCACCCAGGTGCCCCTAATTAATTTTTTAATTTGCATCCAAGGTAGTTAGCATATGGTGCAACAATGATTTCAGGAGTAGATTCCTTAATGCCTCTCACCCATTTAGCCCTTCCCCCCACCCCCACAACCCCTCCAGCAAGCCTCTGTTTGTTCTCTATATTTAAGAGTCTCTTGTTTTGTCCTGCTCCCTGTTTTTATATTATTTTTGCTTCCCTTCCTTTGTGTTCATCTGTTTTGTATTTTAAATTCCTCATACGAGTGAAGTCATATGATATTTGTCTTTCTCTGACTAATTTCGCTTAGCATAATACCCTCTGGTTCCATCCACGTAGTTGCAAATGGCAAGATTTCGTTCTTTTTGATTGCCGACTAATCAGAGTGGGCATTTTTAAGTTACTGTAGTATTAGGAAAAAAGTCCTCTAGCCAGTTGCTGCAGGTTGAGAAATAACTCTGTAATTGCACACACTCTTTCCTTTGCTCACACTGAAAATAAACTGTCCCCTGATTTTCCATGCCTAAATATCCTCTCTATAACCCAGATTTTTCATTGAGCCGTTCCTGATTCCTCCAGCTCCCCTAGGGCGTGCATCACTTTGTATTTATATTACAACTGTTTACATACATAAATGGTCATCTCTAGGCTGGGAGTCTCCTATGGGCAGTGATAAGGTCTTAGTTACAAGGGACAAAGACAAATACCATAATGCTTCACATGTGTTAGATGTTCAATAATTTGAATGAATAAATGAGTGGGAGAGGGAATCTATTCATGTTTTTATTCATACGTAACCTTAAATTGCTTAAGAGTAGGATTTGGATCTGATTTATCCTTATATCCTACAGTAGCTACTAGCATTGTGCTTTGTGCATGATAGATGCTCTATAGATATTTATTTCTTTACTTTTTACTTTTTTCAGCTCTATTGAGGTATGATTGACAAAACTGTTAAGGTGTGCATGGTGGTGATTTGCTACACATACACATTATGAAAAGACCCCCATCTAACTGATTAACCTGTCAATCACCTAATATATATCTTTTTTCCGGTGACAACACTTAAGGCCTACCCTTAGCAAATTTCCATTATTCAGTAAACATTTCTTGAATCAGTGGATAAAGACGCAGTTGATTATGATACGAACTTCCTGAATGCCGTTACTCTATCTGACTTTCAATAATTGCATTTAGGCACTCTCACTACAGCTAAAATGTTTTACGATACGTCGCTCTTTTTGACTGTCACTGTGAATTTTTGCCAGTGATTATTTTTTACTTTCAGCTTTTTCTGCATTTTTAGTTTTGATTTTTAACCAATCATGTTGTTGGCAAGGAGTACCCTCTTAATTTCACAAAGGAAGTTAGAAAAAGGTTTGCTTTTTAAAAGCACGTGCAGGAGCTTTTCCGTGTCATTAGCTCGTGGCTCTGGGGGCAGGTGGGGTTCTTGGACTAGCAGTTATTTCTGCAATAGTGGTTGGGTCGTTCCTTCCGGAGTCACCGTGACTCCATCCAGAGACGCGTAATTTGGATGCTTTCAACAGGAAACAGGGTTGGGCAGCCTTCGTTGAAACACTGGCACACTAGCGGGTTCTTCAAACCCCGGTTAAGTTGCTCTGCCTCCTTTTGAGACCAGGAGGCTAACACTGTTTTTGCTGTTACTGTTTTATGGTGGGGGGCTGCCTACCATCTTCTCTGACAGCCTTTCACTACTTAATACTTGGTTACGACTGGCGAGTTAATAGTATTTGCTTGGGGTCCCGTTGCCAGATGCAAGCCTAAACAGTAATGAAATTAGAATTGACTGAAAGATACAAGTGGTCTTTATGTACGTTTGTGATGCGGCTGCCTGAAGGTGCGATGCTACTGCTGGTTTTTGTTGCCGTGGGTTTGGGGTTTTGTTCTGTTTTTGTCTCCTTTAAAACCAGATGAAATAATTACTTTGTTTCAATGATTTGGTGGGAAAAAAATAACAGATGCCTGTGTGTGCTGCTTTTTGGAGGCATCGTTTTAATTTCCTATAAGAGAGGAATAGTTCTAGCCTGTATAAAATGAGCGAGCTAGTTACACGGAGTCCCTAGGTTTGGGAAGTTGCCTGAATCTAGCAATGGATACTTACAGTAGGGTAAGTAGTGTCAGGAAAAGAAGACCAGAGGGTCTAAGGAAAGACCGTGACTTTTAGGAAATGCTAGAAACTTACCAAAAACAGGAGAATTTCTCCAGTGTATTTTAGAAGAACAACCCAGGGTCCACCGAAATACACAGAACAGCATCAAGACTCCCCCTTTATCAAACATATGGGGCAGCATCCACGGCCATCAAGGTGTTCCCTTTAGAAATGAGCCAAGGATTTACCGTAAGAAGCCACCCAGACAACTCATTTACCTTCCATGGGACGTTACAAGCGGGAATCCCGCAGCCTCATGAGTGGGAAATTTTTACACTTTTGACCCAGCGTCAAAACCTCTGAACGGTGGTGCACAAGTCCATCAGATGTGCTGACCATCTCGGCTTGTTTGAAGTCATTAACTTTTGTGCATTTTGTTTGTTTGTTTCCTCCAGAAATGAACACGCCTGAGCATGCCCTGTGCCCGTGAGCTACCTGATCTCCTCACGACTTTGGCAAGACGACAAGGAAGGCGTGGGGGTTCTGGACTCTGAGAACACGCTCCTTCCCCTTGGCCTTGGCCTTCCCGCGCCCAGCCCACCATGGAGACGCTCTCCCAAGATTCCTTGCTGGAATGTCAGATCTGTTTCAATTACTACAGCCCCCGGCGAAGGCCCAAGTTGCTGGATTGCAAACACACCTGCTGCTCGGTGTGCCTCCAGCAGATGAGGACGAGCCAGAAGGACGTGAGGTGCCCCTGGTGCCGGGGCATCACCAAGCTGCCCCCGGGCTTCTCCGTGTCGCAGCTGCCCGACGACCCCGAGGTCCTCGCGGTCATCGCCATCCCGCACGCGTCCGAGCACACCCCGGTCTTCATCAAACTTCCCAGCAATGGGTGCTACATGCTGCCCCTGCCCATCGCCAAGGAGCGAGCGCTGCTGCCCGGAGACATGGGCTGCCGCCTGCTGCCCGGGAGCCAGCAGAAGTCCGTCACCGTGGTGACCATCCCGGCAGAACAGCAGCCCCTGCAAGGCGGGGCTCCCCAGGAGGCGGCGGAGGAGGAGCCGGACCGGCGGGGCGTGGTGAAGAGCTCCACCTGGTCCGGGGTGTGCACTGTGATCCTGGTGGCCTGCGTCCTCGTCTTCCTTCTGGGCATCGTGCTGCACAACATGTCTTGCATCTCTAAGCGCTTCACTGTGATATCCTGTGGCTGAACGGGGCTGCAAGGGAAGGAAGTCTCTCGTGGGTGCCAACTGGGGGTTGAGCAGGTGTTGGTGATGGGGTCGCAGTGAGGAGATGGGGGGACGACGCTGCTCGTTTGGTGCCGAGCGCTGGCCTCCGGGCCTGCCGCTTGATGAACCGCAGACAGACACGGAGGGTAGAGGCGAGGTCTCAACGACACGCCGGGCAAATCATTCTGAGCGTTGGCGGCAACAGCTTCGAAGACGATTGCATGCATCCTCATAATCATTTATTAAATGGACTGTAGTTTATGATTTTTCAAAATCATGTTACGAGATAGACAGACGTATTCTGCTTAGACGTTAAGCCGTGCAAGTGCATACAATGTGATCTTCTCTAAATGTGGTAGATTAAAACCAAGATGCTATGTATACAGTAGAATTAAACCTGAGAATCCATGTAAAACTTCAGCGGCAACATGCAGCGCCGGTTTCTTTCCCCTTTTTAACGGAAACCCAGCCTTCCTTCCGTTGCTAAGGCTTTTTATACTTTTTGAACGGCACCCACATTAAAGTAAGTGAAGTGGACAGTCGTTTTCCGAAGAAAATGTCTGAACAAGTGTTTCCAGCGTGTTGTGTTTTGTTACGTACCTTCAGTTTTCTTCCCTTGTAATTAGAGCTCGCTATGTGTTTATTAAACGGAAAGCCCAACAGGGGAGCAATAAACTGAGTAATCATGAGAAATGCCTAATCCCACAGGAACCCTGTATGCCAATTTTTCTCAAGCCATCTCACGAAATAAGGATTTTAAATGTAAATATTGCGTATTTGTGTGTGTGCGTGTGTGTGTCATTTGATTTACCTCAGGTTTTGAATCTTTTCAGAAGAATCCCGGGAGTAAGACTTTGTGGGCCTGAGTCCAGGGTCTGAAACGGTGGCCCCCTCTTGAGCACCGGGACCCACACAGTGAGGTGTCGCTCGCATGTCACTTCCAACATTTGCTCCTCTTCTATGCATTCAAGTCCTGTATCCTGTGAGGCACGAATGGAGAGTAACAGAAGAGTTTCTGTCTCTTCTCCCGATCTGGAGGTATCGTAATAGATAGGAGTGTTGTCCATCGATGCCAAACCTAGACTGGCATTTTAACAGACAGCCCATGATTACTTTTTGAAAGATACTATTCCATGAGAGCTAAACCACTTAGAATTCCGGTGTCCTCTTGTTGGTGTAAGTGAGAAGATCTCTTGTATTTCAACATATGTTGTTATTGAGAAAAGTGACAAGGTAAACTAACAACTCACATTGCCAATTTCAGTGGACCAGTTCCATCAGAAGTTCTCAAATATTTTTCAGTGTGTAGTAAGTCTATAGATGCTCATAAAGAAAGATCTACTGGCATCAAAGGGTAAATTCCTGTACCTGGATGTGTGTGCGTTCAGAAATCACTATGAGTTTGACAATTGTCTTCTAATTTCTTTTATGGAATTCATAAAGCAAGTGTATTTGGAAGCTCAGAGTAGAAATTAGGTTAAAATGCCATTTTATTGTGTAAGCTATTGGGCATTATACAACAAATAATCTAGGATTTATTTGGTATTAATAATTTAGGTATCATATTAGCTAAATACTATCCTCTATTACGTAACATAATATACTGTTGGGTTAGTGTCAATTTCTCAAACTCTTCCAGGCTGCCATAATGCATGTCTGACCTAATTTCTATTCCTCTTGGAGGAAAAAAAAAAAAGAAAGAAAGAAAGAAAAAACACACCAAAATGTCGCATTAAGAATGCTACATTTCAAATGGGCTTTTACCCTTGCAATTTTCAGCCAGGCCATATTTAAGTTAATTTTTTGAATGATAATCTACATCTGTTTACGTACAGTAGGAAATGACTGGCCCTGTAGTGTAGCGTGTCCTAGAGTTCTACGTGTTAAGTAGGTTATTTATAGACACTAATGTGTGTGATGATACAGCGCCCTGTGTTTCTTAGTGCAAAGCTGTAGAATAAAAATGTCCACGTAACTTAAAAAACAATCCCATGCTAGAGCTGCAGTGAAGCAGTGCAAAATTAATCGGCTCTGTGATAGATTCTTGACTTTACAGTTTAAGGTAGCAAGAACACCTAAACCAGAATTTTTTGTGTGAGACTTACTGACATGAGAAATCCTGTTTAAATGGATTCTGCCTGCAGTTATTCATGCACTGCTCGTTAAGGTGCGCATTTGTGCACACACGTGCGTGTGTGTGTGTGTGTGTGTGTGTATGTGTGTGTGTCATATCTCAGCCTGCAGATAAAGTTTTCCTAGACTTGATGTTTTCATGATGGTTGACATCCCACTGCTCTGGCCTCTTCTGACATTTACCCACGACACTAACAACTCATCTGCCCCCTGTGACAAAAGTCCAGTGACACAATCAACCAGAAGTCACAGTTGCACATCAATGAAAAAGTCACAACCGAAAGCACAGAAAGTTGGAGCTGAAAGCAGCCTCTGCTAGCTTCATTTTGTACATGAGTCCGTTGAGGCCCACAGAGGCACGTGGCAGCTTGGAATTCTGCAGCAAAGGGGAGTCGAGAACTTTGCACTGTAGTTCTCTCTTGCTCCTGCCTAGGCCAGTTGACATCTCTGTTGGGCTATGATCTTTTTGAGGGTGGACGAATACATTTTACTAACTCAGCTATTGCTTTAGGGTTTTTTTTTTTTTTAATATATATATTCATTTTAGTTAGCATCTACCTCTCTGGAAAATGACAGGAGGGTTGATTGAAGGAAGAGTATAGACATTTAATAAAAACAATGCGATTTGAAGTTTCGAAATTGCAAACCATTGGTTCCCCTCCCCCTTCTTATATAAAGGACAATGAGTGTTGTGTAAATAGTAAACCTTAAGAAGCATGAATTTTCATCTTTATTAATGATCTTGACATAAGCAAGAGAATGCTTAATATGTTAAATAGAGCCAAGTATGCTATCAAAACAGCATTGTCTTTGGAAAATTTTTGTGTAGTGACCCGGGGCATAAGTTGTGATGAAAAGGCAAATTAGTTCTCAGTTCTGGTCATAGTTTATGATTAGAAAGCTAAAAGGTATTTTCTTTAAGAATATAATTAAGTTTAATCTTGCGCATGACTTAAGAGTAGGTCCCTTGAAGGTTAAACCGTATGCTGGTGCAGCCTTTGAGATCTAGTCTGTTCAATAGAACTTTCTCTGATGATGGAAATGGTTTATAACCTCTGCTGTCCAAGATAGTAGCCACTAGCCACATTGGCTAGTGGGCAGTTAGAATGGGGGGAGTACAACTGAGGAGCTGGCTTTTGCATTTTATTTAATTTTAAGTTATTTAAACATAGTCACTCACATATGGCTGGTGGCTACCATAGTGGACAGTGCAGTTCTGGAGGGGTGTGCCCTGGGATCTAGCATCAGAGTGTTAATAGAGTAACAGAGTAAGGCCAAGAAGACAGTTTGTGGTTTAGTAACATGCAGTTGGTTGAAAAATTCCTTTCTGGGCTTAAAAAGTATATGATCTCAAGTATGACAATAAAAATGTACTGATCGCCCTTAGGGGTTGTTACTTACGTACGTTGGGCCAAAGAACGATCAGCGAAGCTTAAAGAGTGCTTTATGAAGCCCCTTTTCTGGGATCATTAGCTGCATGTGAATCTGTCGTCCCCAAATAGTAGTTAGACAGTAGCTGTAAAATGTTTGACTTGCAAGCTATGCATGACTTGTACTGTGAAACTGTGTTTAGGGTCTTATGTCCAAAAAGTAAATGTTACAGATAAAAAAAAAAAAAGTCAAATGAAATTCCTCTTCACTTCTATCATCTTACTCAAACTTCTCACTGCATTAGTAAGGTGTGAAATGTAAGAGCAAGCACGTTTTGCAGTGTTCATAGAGGGTTTTCGTTTGCCCTTGAAGTCTGCCAGCTTGTCGTTGTATTTGGTGTGGCATATGTGGGCATCCTTTTTCAGGTGCCAGACTAAAACATAGGTATGATTTTAAAATGAGATTTGACACTGTTTTATAGTCTCTTTGGTTTTTCCTTTCAGTTATCACTGGACAAATTAAAAATTTGCAGCCTTGCTCAAAGACTTTTATTTTTTACATTAAAAAACATTGCCCATGGAATTTAAAGACTTGAGGGTTATTAAAATGACTAAAACTGCTTTTTAAGTGAGTAGAGGAAAGCAGAAAATTCCGTTGGAAATACATTTTCATAGAAAGATGAGACTCTTCCTGATAGTATGGAATTTATTCCAGTCTAGATTTCATAAACATCGCATTTGTTTCGACTGGGCAGAACCGGTGAATTTTTTTTTCCCCTAGAACTCATCTGTGGGCATGACTGTTCTTTTTAGCTTGGTTTTTTGCCAAAATGGTAGTTTTTCTTTAGGCTTAAGAGGAACTTAGAGGTCTGAAGGCTATTGGTATGAGGAGTGATATCGAAAAGGTTTGAATTTCTATCTTATCTGAGAAGAATACTGCTGCCAGCCAATCAGGGTTTTCTTTCCACACAAGAAGTCACCAGTCAGTTGATCTGTTGTCCTGGACCTGGAAGGAAAGACCGTTCCTTGCCATTTCCATCGTTACCAGTAAAATATCACTTACAAGGTAACCCTTACCAAAACAGAAGCTCCAAAGAATTAAGTGATCAAGATCATTCAGTAACTATTGAAAATAGTAGTCTATTTCAAAAGCAATGAAGATCAGTTAAATTTTATTAAGCATGAAATACTTCTAAAAAAAATAAGTGGCAATTCAAGCCATTGATTTTTTTTTTCTGACCTGATTCACTGTATACAGATATATATCTATATCTGCACATGTAGGTATAGACATATATGTAGATACACACACAATGTAGCTGTAATAAGAGTTAAAAAATCAAGTAAAAATGTTATTAGTCATGTCTTCCCACGTGTGGGTTATATGATGTTGAATTTAGGTGTTAATTTCTTAGCACATGCTATAGGCTGCATACATTATATCAAACCAACCACCTTTGGGAATGTCTATAGAAATAAACCCATGAGACTTTTCAAATATACAAAGAGGTGGGTTCTACTGTATACACTTTATTGGAAAGCCATTGATGACTGAAGAACATAAACAGGTGGGGCATTTAATTTCTGTCTTCCAAATGGCTTGTTTTTTGGCTCTGCTCAAGCATCATGCGGGGAGTACCATTATTCCTGAACTCTTGCAACATGGCTCTGATTTCTCTGCACAAGTTTCCTTGCACAGTTGGGCCAATGGGTTTTTCTTTTTTTTCCTTTTTTTTTTTCAGGATTCACTGCCTGGGGTATCCCACTATGTATCTCTCACTTGTGATGTAGTGGTGCTTGAAAACACTCATTTCGTTAGCTGGACTTTATTATTCTAGTCTAAGATTTTTGATACTATTCATATTATGATCTTTTTAGGGACAATCAGTAATATTTGGGGCAAAGTACAGAGGAGTCCCTCAAAGTCTGTGACAGCATGTATTTTCTTTGTTTTTTTGGGGATGCTCTCATAGCTGTCCCTGTTCTTCTAGAACACTGCTCTAAATTCATCACCACAGGATGTAGGGCTAATAGCTCACGTGGAAGTTTTCTGTGTTCTTCCTGTGAGTTACTGGGTGATTCTAACAAGAGTTTTCCAAAGGAACATTCGATTTTTAATTTGACATTTGCTTTTTGAGAATCCAGAAGTAAGACAGTTGAATGTGTTGGTGGTAAAGGAGCATGGGCTATGAGAAGGAGGAAATAGATGAGGCAGATGCCCCCATGAGGGAAACAAGAATCAACCTCAATCTGTGTCATCTCTATTTAAGCAGTGGGAGAACAGGCTGCTGTCTTACACTGTGCTTCAGAAAAGTCCTGGTCTGATGTTTCTGGCTGAGAGACAACCCACCCACTGTGTGGGAGCAGTGGGGACGTGATCTTGGATCTATAGCAATAGATAGGCAGATCTACCCAAGACGGTGAGAAAATACTTGCATAAAAGGAGGGAAGTCTATAATGGGATTATGGGTCCAAAACCAAATATAAAGGAGTTGAAGGTCCATCATGGCAGAAACCAGCTGAAGAAAAAAACACAAGGACAAGTAGGAATAACTTAGCCAAGCACAATTTGTCATTCTAGAATGGCCTACCGAATTCAGTTCAGGGTGTTGAAGTTGAAGACATCTAGGGAATGGGCTCAGCTGATGAGCGGATCCAAGGAGGACCCCTGGGTTGTCCACACGCCGGTCAATTTGAGAGCTTGCTCTTAGAGGTGGTTGCTGAATCATTACAGACAAACTCTCACAATGGCCTCTTCACAGTGGAATGCCATGCCTGTGCCTGTGGATGTATCCTGACTTGAGTAGGTTGATACTATTGGGAAGACTCGTTCGAGACTATTTTGGTTTTTCTCCTGGTTGTTGTCATTTATTATATATATAGTTTTTATACCATCACGTGTTCCTGTTTGCCTCACTTGACGGTTGCAGGTGGGGAGGCTGGTTTCAGCGCGGGGCAGAGGAACTCTCCGACGTAAGCCATGCAGCTGCTGCACGGGGTTCCTGCCCTTCTTCCAGCTCCACTGGTGGGTTCCCTGGCCCTCTGGATAACTAGTACTCCAGTCAAATGGCTAGATTAATGCTGCTCAGAGGCTAACTCAAGTCCTTGACGTGTTTCATTTACAGTTATGTGGATTATTTATTTTGGGAGCTTTTCTTTTAAAGGGCCAAATAGCCCTACAGATAAATGAGCTGCTGGGCTGTGTAGAAAATATTGTTCAAATGTTGCCAAATAATTGACTTTGGAAGGGGGATATCAAGCTGCTGTTTATAAATCTGAATGTCTTAAAAGCACTCTTGCTTGCTCTCTCTGTTGTAGATGGTGTCTTAGCAAGTCCTGAGGTTTTCCAATGAACCCCATTTTAATATATGGTATTTTTGTATGCCAAACTGGTGTCTTGTCCTTTGTATATGTGGTAATGTTGATTTTATGACTACTGTTAAAACACATTTGCTATGATTAAAATTCATAAAACGATTTCAAATAGACTCACGCGTTTGTTTCCTTTTTCTTCCCACTCCACGGAGAAAAAAAAAAATTGGCTAGAATTTTCATCATCAGCTAGTCTAAGAATTTTAATAGACTCAGGTAATAAAGCAACAAGAAGCTCCCAAGCCAAGAATTTTAAGTGGAGGTGACCTTCAAGTGGCTCCTCTGAGAAGCCAAAGAACGCATTTGTAATGAGCAAGCCCAAACATGGTTTTGCAACTTGGGTTTTCGTGGCTTCTGGTGGCCCTACCTTTCTCTTCTACTGTTTAGAAACGGCATTGTGTGTGTCCGACCCCAGGTGGACCATCTTATTGTACTATGTGTAGAACAACTTCACACAGGCTCATGTGTAGTGAGAGGTCTGTCTGGAGAGGTATCTTTCAGTATATGTTTTCATCAGTGGGACAGAGTGTTTTGGAGAGCCTTTAAAAATATATATATTTATTTCTTTTGAGGGGGAAGGGCAGAGAGAGTGGGAGTGAGAGAACCCCAAGCAGGCCTGCACTGTCAGTGCAGAACCCTACACGGGGCTCAATCTCATGAACCTGGAGATCATGACCTGAGCTGAGTTGGATGCTTAACCAACTGAGCCAGCCAGGTGTCCCTGGAGAGCCTTTTTTGATAAAAGCATCCTTTCAGTAACTCTGGGTCACATGAATGAATTTCAATTTAGTTTAGCAAGTGGCCTAATCCTGCTTGAGGGGTCATCAATGATCTGATACGCATGCATGCTAGAATAAGCATGACCAGGCTCTCTCTGGACAATTCAAACATAATCCCCATAGTTTTAAAAGTGTGAGATTACTGTGATTCAATACCATTTCTTGGTTCAAAAAGCAAGCTTTGTATTAGGGAGTCCAGATTTTTGAAAATGAGAAATTTATTTAGCATATTTTAGAATTCCTGGTATGGATTTCCCTGGTCTTAGAGTGTGTGCGTGTGTGTGTGTGGGTGTGGGTGTGGGTGGGTGTGTTGGGGAGGGGAGGGATTCCCTTATTGTTAGGGCTGCTTTCTCATGCTTGAATTTTCCTTTCAGCTGTAGAAGGAGTCGACTGGGAGGGGACAGAAAGGCATGTAAGGCATTTATTAAATAACTTACGCTCCTCCATTCCAGAACTGGATTGATTGCGCCTAGAGCCTTATCTGGAGACTTCTCTGGAGACTTCGTGGGAACTGGGTGAATGAGAGGGGATCACAGGCGAGCCCCACGTGCATGTCTTGTCTGAGAATGCCCGCGTTGGCAGTCTCTTCAGACGCGACTCTGTTCGGAAAGCACAGGTTTTCTGCCTCTGGGTGTAGGGTTGGACGAGGGTCAGGGTGGCGGGGGGTATCCTGTATCCACTCCTAGGTCTTTGCCACTCTGGCCCCTCCCAACAATGGGGCACTGCGCATGAGCAGCGAGGGGTCGGGAGTGGATGGTAGAGGACGCCAGGAAGTGATGGGAGCCAGGCCTGGTGTCCACTGCATATGCCACCCTCACCTTCAGTCCTTACATACGTGTCGCCTCCAAATATCCGGCCAGATTTCCTGAAACGAAAGCCTGTCTGTCTGCCAGTGCCTTGTTTCTCTCAATGCTTTTATTTCCAATGATGACTCTTGAAGAAAAAGCCATGTTCCGTGTACATAGTATAGCACCAAGCTGGGTAGATGGGAGCTGGGGGCAAAGGGACTGAGATCCTGGGAGCGGACTGAGCCTCTGGTTTTCTTTTTATACATTTGAACTTTTGCACCATGCTTGACCCAGAAAACGCTGTAGCTGCAACTGAATTCAGTCTCTCTCATTCCTCTTCCTGCTCCCTGCATTCCCCACCTCTTCACACTATTTTGCCTCGATAAATGAATGCTTCTATTATTGTTTGCAAGGGCAGGTGAATGTGGAGGTGTGCATGTGTGTGCACACATGCGTGTGTATGTGTATGGTGCGTGCATGCATGCATAGGAACACTCGATGTTCATATGAAATGCATGTGAACATTTCACAGACTCTTGGCACAGAGGTTTTTAAAGGTTGAAAAAGTGAAGATCTTTAGAGATAGATCAGAGTAGAGGAGAGTACACCAGTTGGGCTGTAAAGAAAGGATCATTTATATGTAATCACTTGGGAAAATAGGGAGGAGGAAGCTCCCCTTGGGCCATTCATTCCTCCACATGGCATTTCCGATGCTTGCCAGGCACTGATGCTGCCAAGATGAACGAGATGGAAATGGCCCCATCCTCTTGGACCTCACAGTCCTGTAGGGAAGACAGGCATTAATAAATAAATACTGTTGGGGCGCCAGGGTAGCTCAGTCGGTCAGGCGTCCAACTTCGGCTCAGGTCATGATCTTGCAATTCATGGGTTCCAGTCCCATGTCGGGCTCTGTGCTGACAACTCTGAGCCCGGAGCCTGCTTTGGATTCTGTGTCTCCCTCTCTCCCTGCCCCTAACCCACCTGCATTCTGTCTCTGTCTCTCTCAAAAATAAACAAACATTTTAAAAATACATACATACATACATACATACATACAATTTATGGTCATTGCAGAGGTATGTGGTGTTTAAATGCACATAATAGAGAAGAGGTCAGGCTGATCTGGTGGGTTCAGGGTAAGGCATTAGTCAGAAAAGGCTTTCTGGAGGAAATGGCTTCTAGAACGAGATCTGAAGGATAAATTGGGGTCAGCGAGAACCATTTGTGAAAACACATTCAAGAAGGGACAATAAGAGACAGAGGAGGCATGATGCCTTTTATGGAGGCAGAGTTGGCTTTTCTTGCCAGGCTCCCTGCCATCTGTGCATTGCCTTATGCCGTGTTGCATGGCGATTGATGATATTTCAGTATGACTCTCCAATCCCCAGAAATAGCCACAAAAGAACGTTTTACAAAAGCACAGCCATGGGGTCTGTTTCACGGGTAGTTATTTTCATCAGACATCACTGTATGTGAGACCCGCTCCACAATGAACATTTCACCTCGCTGTGCTCACAGAACACGTGGTTGTTATCCGCCCGTGCCATGTGCAGAAGAAAAGGACACGTCGAGTCTTTTGTTCCAATAGTTATGCTATTAGTTTCTCAGCCAAATAGGTGTCGAGTCTGATCTTGCTGACATAGGCTATGGGTCAACCGCTATCTAAGATCATGTCTTGAGAAAAGCATTTCCCAAGCTGTATTTTGAGATAGTTGTAGGTATTATGTGAAAAATGTTTTGTGGTTAAATAAACTGGGATAATACTGGGTTAAACAGTTTTTTTTTTCTTAATTGCAGAACTTTTCAGAGACTTTAACATACGTAGCATGTTCTCTAGAGAAACAGAACCAATAGGGTATGTGTATGTGTGTGTATACTCTCTCTCTCTCTCTCTATGTGTGTGTGTGTGTGTGTATTTATATACATATATCTATATAAATCTATCATATTGTATACATATCTATAAGAGTTATTTTAAGGAATTAGCTCATGAAATCACAGAAGCTGGCATCTTCAGAGTAAACCAGTAGGCTGCAGACCTAGAGAAGGGTTAATGTTATAGCTTGAGTCCAAAGAAGTCTGCTGGCAGAATTCCCTCTTCCTCAGAGGTCAGTATTTTTTTCTCTCAAGATCTTTGATTGAATGGACCCACCCGCACTATGGAGAACAATGGGCTTTACTCAAAGCCCATTTAACTGTTAATCTCATCTAAAAAATACCTTCACAGTAACATCCAGACCGGTGTTTGACCAAATATCTGGCCATCATGGCCTATCCCAGTTGACACATACAATTGATCATCACAATATGCTAAAGGGCCTTGCAAATCTGGAAAAAGGAAACATAATACGTATCACTTTCTGCCAATTGAGGTGAGTAAAGAATCCATTATTTGCAGAACACCTATTAACATCTGGTAAAACACAGTTTGGAGACTACTGACCTTGAATAATGATTCACAATTTGACTTATTCTAGAGAGTTAAAATATGGCTACACACACACACACACACTGCTTAATTTTTATGTAATAAGATTAAACCATTAGCCTGTATGTTTGCTGTTTAAAACAATACCATGTAAATGTAAAATAACCCAATACTTCTATTCGATTTACTTTCATGTTATATTGTAATTTGCATGCTAAAACTCCGTGTTCTGCACACATGACTGATGAAATGTTCCCATATCAGTAAATTATGAGGGGAACTATGTATACATCTGCTTTAGTAATAACAGAATGGATGATTCATACTCGAACACAGTGCATACATACCAGAGTAATTTTGGAAAATTATAGCCTAAAAATTCATAAATATTCAGTACTACATACTATGGGGTTAAAAACAACCCACAACAAACCAAATTGATAATGAGGAACAAAACTAACAATAATTTGCTGTGAAGAAGCAAGAAGCGTGGCAATTAAAATCCGATTATTCAAGGCAGTCCTGATAATTCATATGTATCCTACCCCCAAATTGGAGGAATCCAACCATTTGCATATGCACACATGTAATTGGAGCCTTGCGATATTAGTAAAATACTAAATTAGAGCCATGCCTAAATTCTCTAAAATCTAAAAAGCACTAATTTTGGTTTAAAAATACCAAATGTGGCAGAACATATGTAGGCAGTTATTAATGAGTTGATTTCATGCAGTCACTTAAGAAAAAGTTTTGAGATTGGCAAGGGCAACCCATTAGGAAGATTTGTTGGCCCTGGTGGGCAGAGGTCCACACTTTGAAAACCGCTGCATAGAGGACTAGACAAACAAACAAAGGAGTTTACGAAGATATGCACGACACATAAATTAAAAATAAATTGTTTTCCCATTTCATAGGAAATCATTTTAGCAGAAATATAAATTTCATGGAATGAAATCAATAGTTGTAATAGTTACTTTCCATATACTCAATATATAGGCAATATAAGGACTATCTATGCTTCCATAAATTTCTATCAGTTTATATATACTTTACTTTTTTAAGTTTATTTATTTATTTTAAGAGAGAGTGGGGAGGAGCAGAGAGAGAGAGGGAGAGAGAGAGAATTAAGCAGGCTCCACATTGCCAGCGCAGAGCCCGATGCAGGTCTCAAACCCACAAACTGGGAGATCATGGCCTGAGCCAAAACCAAGAGCTGGACACTTAACCAACTGAGCCACCCAGGCACCCCAGTTTATATATACTTTAAACACAATTGGCCCCACTGCACAGTTAAATTACATCCCCCACCCCATTTAGGACAAATCACATCTCGTTTCTGGCTGTACGTCAGGCAACCAAGAAATGGTCCCTAGTTTACCCATGCTAGTCTGCCTCATTCCCCAGCCATCGTAAAGGTAACATTCATTCCAAAGTAGAAAGTTTGCACTTCCTCAAATTTCAGCCGAGCTCCTCCAGCCTTTTCCAAAGAGATTTGGTGACTTATTTTTATACAAACCATTATTAATTTCAGAATGACTTCAGTTTATACAGTTCTGAAAAACGGGGTTTTGCTTTAAAAAAAAAGAAGATGGGGCTCTGGGTGGCTCAGTTGGTTGGGCATCTGGCTCTTGATTTCGGCTCAGGACATGATCCTAGGGTCGTGGGATTGAACCCCACATTGGGCTCTGTGCTGAGTGTGGAGCCTGCTTGAGATTCTCTCTCTCCCCCCTCCCTCTTCCCCTCTCCCATGCTTGGGTGCTCTCTCTCTCTCTCTCTCAAAATAAAATAAAATAAAATAAAATAAAATAAAATAAAATAGAGGAGAGACTGAATATGTAAATTTTGGAGAAGCAGATTTAGTGGATTTGGGGTTACATGGGGAAAGACTTCCTATAAGAGAATTTGAACACAGTACTACTGACAGAGGGGTTCATGTTAATGCTGCCTGGATTTTCCCCTGATGGACCGGGACCTATCTGTGCTTTGCACTCACCACTGCACCCCCAGCACCCAGAGGAGTGATCGAGGCTCAGTGAGTATTTGCTGAATGAATGAGGATATGAGTCAGCCTGTCTGCTGGAATAACGGCGCCAGCAGGCTTCAGATGCGCTGGCAGTTTTGGAATACCCGGGTGGTTGGGATTCTCTTCTTTGCCGATCTCATCACTTTCCACACTTAGATTCTTGCCACTGCTGAGGGGAAGAGTTTGCTTTCTCTTTCCTGCCCATCAAGCCCGTTTTAATGAGCTGTTCCTGTTCAGCTGTCTTCCTGCAATAAAGTCATTTCCTCTTCCTTAAACTGTTCGTGCCCAAGGCTGAATGCCTTGGTGACTTCATTTGTTCATCAGAACTCACTGATGTCAGGTCTATACCAGCCCTCTCACTCGGCCGCCTACAGATGTTGCGTTTCCCCGTGGCCTACCTGGGGCACACGACCGCGCTCTGTTTTGTTGTACTGAACGACGGTGTGTGGTGTGTGTCTTAGGAGGGAGGGGGAGGGTCTGGATGAGGGAGCGACGGGCACGAGAGGCAGCCGGCGTGGAACATCGGAGCAGGCGCTCACTCCCGGAGGCCTCCCTCACCTCATCCCGGGCCCAGCTCTGGGAGGAGAGGGGGCAGTTGTGTGTGAGGGTGACTGTGTGCGTGTGAGTGTAAGTATGTGAGTGTGAAAACGAGTGTGCACCAGCGTGTGAGAGCCTGGGTGTGAGTATGACTGTGCGTGTGGGCAAGTGTGTGAGTGTGAGCACGAGTGTGCATCAGTGAGAGTGTATGAGTGTGGGTGTGAGTTTGAGTGTGAATGCGGGTAAGTATCTGAGCAGGAGCACAGCTGTGTGAACGTGAGCACGAGTGCGCATCAGTGTGTGAGAACACGGGTGTGAGTATGAGTGTGAGTGTGGGTAAGGGTGTGAGAGTGAGCATGTGTCAGCATGAGTCTGCATCAGTGTGTGAGAGCCCGAGTGTGAGTGTGAGTTTAAGTGTGGGGAGGGATGGGAGTGCGAGCGCATGTGAGCACGCGTGTGCACCAGCGTGTGAGAGCATGGGTGTGAGTTTGAGTGTGAATGCGGGTAAGTATCTGAGCAGGAGCACAGCTGTGTGAACGTGAGCACGAGTGTGCATCAGTGTGTGAGAGCCTGGGTGTGACTATGACTGTGCGTGTATATACGGGAGCCTGAGCATGTGGGAGCACGAGTGTGCATCGGTGAGTGTGTGTGAGAGTAGCGAGTACGGGATCGAACAGTGGGATCGAAGGTGAGAGCCACACGCACGTCGGTTCCGCCAACACTCGTGGGGCGGGTCTCCACACACCGCGTGTGCTCAGGTGGAAAACAATCTGAATTATAAGGTGATACCTTATCTTTCCGGTGGGAAGAGCTAAAAAAAAAAAAAAAATGCAAGTTAGGCCAACTTGAATATATAAACTTTTATAGGCGTAGATGCCAAATGTCTGCTTTAAACATAATTTACCTTCATTGTACAAGAGTCTTAAATCTTGGGTGACGTTTCGCTCTTTGCCTTTAAAAACAATTCTATCAGGTGACCTCCGCAAAAATTTAAAACTAGCAGTTTTTTCGTATTGCAATGGAAATGATAATAACGGTGTATGATTTGTAGGGTCGTTGTGAGGGTTAAAACATTTGATGCAAAGCAAGGGCTCAGGGCAGTGCCTGCCTGGTACGTTGCGAGGGCTCCACCAAGGGCTGAGGCACGAATGCGCGTGTGGACGAGCGAGTTGCTAGCCCGGGTCTCATCCAGGCTGAGTTTTGTTCTTCAAAGCACACAAACCTCATACTAGGCAAGACAATAGGGATGTGAAAATTTGGGCCACTTTCTCCTTTCCTTTAGGAGGGGTAAGTTTTGAGATAAACAATCTTGCCTTCTCTTTGGGCAGATCTAGTAACTGTCAGATAACTGTCACCGACTCCACATTTGAAAAGACCTGCCCGGGGGCACTTGGGTGGCTCAGTCGGTTCAGCGTCCGACTTCGGCTCTGGGCATGATCTCACAGTTTGTGGGTTCGAGCCCCGCGTCAGGCTCTGTGCTGACAGCTCAGAGTCTGGAGCCTGCTTCGGATTCTGTGTCTCCCTCGCTCTGTGCCCCTCCCCAGCTTGTGCACACACTCTCTCTTTCTCTCAAAAATAAATAAATAAACATTAAAAAATTTTTTTAAAAAGACCTGCATTCAAATTTCAGTGGAAGGGTCTAGAAATGTAAGGCGAATTGAGGCTATGGAAAAAGGCACTTGAGAGACAAAGCGTCTAGAAAATAACAATAACTAACTGTGCAAATAAGACTGCTTTGTTTTTTAAATTTTTTCACGCCTTTGAGCACAGTTTTTTCCCCGTTCTCACTTTTTCCCAAACCAGAAGCCTGTTTCATTACGGTCTTCACTTTGCTCTTCAAGACTGAGTGACTTTAGGTGCGTTTAATTCAACCGGATTTATTCGAGAAGCTCAAGAACTAATTTATTTATTCTATTTATTTTTACAGCATGCCCATTACCCAGGGATTCTGGGCACATATAAATGATATGCTTGGGGTTGGCAAACAGGAACTGGTGATAAACGGACAGGGAGCAGACCGTCTGAAAGCATTAGTCAAAAGGACTCTTCCCTTCCAGAAATGCTTGGTTAAGCAGGTTGGTCTTGCAGTTTTCTTGGATCTTGACATTTTATGTGCACGTTGCTTGCCCGTTTTTTGACATACACAACAAGCACAGCGAGGTCCCTGGGTGGAGGTGGGGCAGCCAGAGAGGAGCCCCCAGCAGGGCAATGAGTGGGACCCAGAGGCAGGGGGTGGGCCTCCCCCCGACCTCCGCAACCATTGTGCAAAGGCCCCGGGCTCTGTCCCCTGGAGGTCTATTTTGCAACTCACGAAGGGGAGGATTCTGGGGCAGAGGATTCTGCACGTTCTCAAAAGGTCATGTAGTTTCAACCCAGGTTCAAGCAGAAAAAATCAGAGATACCGGTCCTCACTTGAGGGGAGGTCAGGAACCCAAACTGAAGATCTCTTAAGTCCTGCTCAGGAGAAAAGCACAAACAGCGACATGATCAAAGAGGAACCAGAATGTTGTTTTGGCTGCTCCCGTTAATTCTCTCCTCAGCTGAGGAGACCCATTGGACGCCACACTGTCCCTGTCATTTGCTGTCAGCCTTTGAGCAGGTCACCTCGTCTTTCCAGGCTTCTGTTTCCTTATCTAAAAAAGGAGGAAGCTGGCCTGCAGTAGAGGTTTTCAGAGAATGTTTCCTGGGAGGCCTGGGGGACGCCAGTGGAGGGCAAGGGGAGGACTGGGAAGGTGCCAACCATATTTCTGTCTGGTAAAAGGAATTCTATCGGAAGAAATAAACTTGAAAGCCACTTTTCTTGGGGCGCCTGGGTGGCTCAGTCGGTTAAGCGTCCGACTTTGGCTCCGGTCATGATCTCACAGCTCATGGGTTCGAGCCCCATATTGAGCTGTGTGCTGACAACTCAGAGCTTGGAGCCTGCTTCGGATTCTGTGTCTCCCTCTCCCTGCCCGCAACCCGCCCCCCCGCCACCCCCCAGCCCTGCTCTCTCTCAAAAATAAACGTTTTTAAAAAAAAAGAAAATCGGGGCGCCTGGGTGGCTCAGTCGGTTGGGCGGCCGACTTGGGCTCAGGTCACGATCTCGCGGTCCGTGAGTTCGAGCCCCGTGTCGGGCTCTGGGCTGATGGCTCAGAGCCTGGAGCCTGCTTTCAATTCTGTGTCTCCCTCTCTCTCTGCCCCTCCCCCGTTCATGCTCTGTCTCTCTCTGTCCCAAAAAAAATAAATAAACGTTGAAAAAAATAAAAATAAAAAATAAATAAATAAATAAAACGTTAAAAAAAAATTAAAAAAAAAAAAAAAAAGAAAATCACTTTCCTTGACAAATTCTAAGGAGATTTCTGCCTTTTCTCTCGCCAATCTTTTCCCACTAATTTGTTTGACCCTAATTTGGGTCTAAACTTGAGATGTGGGCAACCTCTCCCACGGGGGTTCAGGAAAAGATTGCCAACATAGTCTTCTTTAAAGCTGTTCTCCTGGGGCACCTGGGTGGCTCAGTTGGTTAAGCGTCTGACCCTTGACTTCGGCTCAGGTCATGATCTCGCAGCTTGTGGGTTCGAGCCCTGCATCAGACTCTGCACTGACAGTTCAGAGCCTGCTTGGGATTCTCTCTCTCCCTATCTCTCTGCCCCTCCCCGGATCTCTCTCTCTCTCAAAATAGTAAACTCAAAAAAAAAAAAAAAAAAAAAAAGCTGTTCTCCCTACCAGGTGATTGTGGGGGTCGTGCCCAGAGGCTATTTGTCATTTTTACAGATTTTGATGAGAGAAAGTGGCTGATTTTAAAGAAGCAGCTTCAAAACCTTGTGGTTTTGAATGTGCCACTCAGCCCAAAGTGCTCTCTAAATGGAAAAAAATTATTACAGCAGGACTAATCTCTTTTTACAGCAATAAAACGCAGACCCAGTCAGATAAATACAGCGGTGGAACCAGCCGGATTTAACTCTGAATGGAAAATGTTTTCAACAAATAGGTCTGGGAGCCTCAAATAAATGACAGACTTAGCAAGAGGTAGAAGATGTGACTTTGCCCTTTTGAAGGCACTCACTCATGTTTGGGACGCAGGCGTATGGAGACGCCAAACAGAATCAGTGTGTGTTAATGAGCTAAACAAGGCTCACCTCCCAGCATCCACAGATGGTAGAGAAGCCTGAAAGCAAATTAAGCCTAAATGGGTCACCAAATGCTTTTCGGTTCTTCTTAGTGATCAAGACGGATCTTCACGGCCCCGTCGGCCTTTCTATCTAACGCAGAGATTGTACAGATTTTACCCCGGCAGCGGGAAGGAGGCGAAGGCACCCTGTGAGGTGCCCCACAGATCCTTGTGATTCACTGTGCCAGCGCTGTGTGTATGGGTAAGTGGACTCACCACCTACTTAAAAAACAAACCAGAAACAGCCCTGCATTCCTTCCCCTTTGCTGGGCCGTTTGTATCTAGATCAATGACTCCAAGAAGTCTACAGTTCACTAAAAGTTTTGGCTTTCTTTGACATTTTCCGTTCCCCTGACCAATAACCCGTTGTCAAACTGACTTTCATTTTGGGGGGATGCATAAATAGGGAGTTTGTTTTGAGCTGTTGACGTCATGGGGTGCGGGCAGGGGGGACACCTGGTCCAGGGTAAAGTTTGGGTGTAAGCTCAGGCTTCACAGCTAGTTCTCTGTGTAGCCTTGGGAAAAATGAATTCACCTCTCTGGACCTCAGTCTCTGCGTTTGTAAAACGAGGATGGTAAAACCTAGCACCTTGCACAGATACTCTAGGGCTCACACTTGTGAAGATGCTTCAAAAATATGAAAAATATAACATGTATTAATGAAATGCTTCAGTTAACAGTAAATGCTCATTAAATACCTGTTAAAGCAGTGGCTATAGACTAAAAACATAGGTGCACCTGGCTGGCCCAGTCGGTAGAAAGGGCGACTCTTGATCTCAGGGTCATGAGTTCAAGTCCCACACTGGGTGTAGAGATTACTTAGAAAAATAAAATCTTAAAAAATAGACTAAAAAAAATGAAGCATAGGATTTGTTTATTTTTCTTTGACATTCTTATGGCCACTGCCCTGGTTTTATTTTTTTTAACATTTATTTATTTTTGAGACAAAGAGAGACAGAGCATGAACGGGGGAGGGGCAGAGAGAGAGGGAGACACAGAATCAGAAGCAGGCTCCAGGCTCTGAGCCATCAGCCCAGAGCCCGACGCGGGGCTCGAACTCACAGACCGTGAGATCGTGACCTGAGCTGAAGTCGGACGCTCAACCGACTGAGCCACCCAGGCGCCCCTGCCCTGGTTTTAAAGCTCATCGAGATTCCGGTAGATTCTTGGCTAATGTCCCTGCCTTCTCTGCTTTATCTCTACCACCCACTTGAATAGTTTGTTTAAGTTTATTTATTTAGAGAGAGAGAGAGAGAGAAAGAGAGAGAGAGAGAGAGAGCGCACACACATGAGCAGGGAAGAGGCAGAGAGAGAGAATCCCAAGTAGGCTCCCCACGGTCAGCACAGAGCCTGAACCAAGGCTCGATCTCATGAACCATGAGATCAGGACTTGGGCCAAGGTCAAGCTTCAGACGCTTATCTGACTGAGCCAGCCAGGCACCCCCTACTACCCACTTCGTATACTCTTCACCAATGCTAGTGTGAGCTTTCGAAAACCACAGATCTCTGAGCACGCCCCTCTCCTGGTTAAACCCTTTACTGGCTTGGTCCCATCAATAAGACCAGGGTCCCCAAACCTTAGCATCACACGCAGGGGTCCTCACTCCTCCCCGCACCTACCTCTCCAACTCCAGCAGCGTTGAAGGATTTTAAATGTCCCCTGAATGCAATTGTCTGTACCGTGTCTCTCTTTCCCTTCCCGGTGTGACTGGGAACTTCTCAATAGTCTAGCCTTGATGTCGTATAGGCCGGGGAGCTTTTCTGACCCTCCGAGAGAGGGTTCATCCGTCCCTCCTCTGTGATACCTGGTATCTTACGTACCTTTCCTCTTGTGAAAGGCACTATCATGGAACTCGTTGGCTTACATACCTCTGTCTCCTACTGGCCTGTGACCGGCCTGTGGGGAGGGGCCTAACTTAGTTCCTGTGTATAAGGGATCTGTAGAGAGCCTTCTCACTTGTATCTTTTCTCGCACCTGTACTTCTCGAACAGTGCTTGGCTATCGACAAAGTTGACGCTCTTGAGGCTCATGAGTGGCATGTCAGAATTTCTGCCCCTACGCTGAATGGCCTTGTTCAGTGGCTTAGATCCCTCCTTGCCATCTACGCCTGCCCTGTTCCTTCTTCTCTCTTTTCCTTCTTTCCTTTAAGATATTTCTGTCAGCTTCCCTGCTGAGAGTTGTCTCTGTGATTCTGTCATGTCAGGTGTCCTCTAGCCCCAAACTTCACTATGACCGCCGTGAATGGGACCCGAACAGGGAGCCGTGCAAGGGCTCTGTGGCAGCTTTATCTTCTGATAGTCCCGGGTCCCTGAGCAGCCCCCGGTTAACCCGTAGGCCACAAGAACTTATTTAAAGACATTATTTAGAATACGCACGCACAGATATAAAATCAGCCCCAAGTTAAGTTTCCAAAACGTTTAAATGACTAAAACTGCTGCGAATGAATGGCTCCTACTGTGTTGTATATCACATGGGATATTAGCATACATACGAATTATTATTCTCCAGGCTTTTTGTGTGAGAACTCTAGGGCACGGAAAGGTTAAGCAGCATTGCTAGAATCATACAATAGTTGATGGTGTTGTCAAAATTCAAATCCAGGCGGTCTGAAAACCATAGATTTGGATAATCAGGATCCTTTCTTTTCGAGAGAGAATTAAAGCTTTGAATGGTGCACACGTAGGTGGTTTTTGTGCTAAAAATATTATACTCTTGGTATATATTTACCACTCAAATGGGGGAAAGTGGTGAAGGAAACAGGGGGAGCGGAACAAAATAAAAGGGAAATGAGATATTTGCAACAGCATGGCTGGACCTTGAAATGTTATGCTTCGTGAAATAGGCCGGACCCGGAAGGACAACTATTGCATGATTTTGCTTACGTGAAGTGTGCAGAGACGGAAAGCGTGATAGAGGTTCCTGGGGGCTGGTGGGGAGGGAGGGAGGGAGGGAGAGGCATTGTTTAGTGAGTAAACAGTTTCTGTTGGGAATGACGAAGACGCTCTGGAAATGGACGGCAGTGGTGGTTACACAACATTGCAAACGTACCTAACGTCACGGAGCTGCACTCTTCAAAACGGTAAGAAGGGTACGTGTTATGTGCATACGACCGCAAGAAAAAATAAAATACGAAGCAAGGTAGCAGTTGTATAATCCTGGACAACAGCTTCCTCTTGAGGCAGCCGAAGAGGCCTGACGTATGATTGAGGGCTCTGCCATTTTCTCTCAGCAAATAGAATTTAATTACTCACGGCCACCCCCCCTCTTCCGCAGCCCTTCAGTGTGGCAGTGGCTCAGGACCATTACTGTTGACAGAGCAAAATTAAGTATATGGGGGGGGGGAGGGAGTATACATTTCCTCTTCAAAATTAAGGAATTATGCAAAGTAGATGTGCTCTACCTAACGTCAATTTAATCAGAGCTAACTATATCCTGCACCCAGGAAAAGTGGAGTCTCCTGAAATGCAAAGGGTCGTCTCGAGCCTCCCGCCTGGCTGACCTAGGTCAACAGGTGCCACGCTGCAGCCCAGTCCAGCCAGAAACTGTTCTATCTGACCTGCCAGAGTGTTTGCCTGAGTGGCCAGCAGGTTAAAATCTGGCCATTTCTTACAAATGCGGGCTTCTAGCGTTTTCCTTGAAAAATCGGAAGGTCGGGCAGCGTGGCCCGTACCCCATGCTGGTACGCAGAGGGGGTCGAGGCTGTCCCGTCCAGGCTGGGCACCTTTAGTACCTCCATCCGCTCCCTCGCTCACGTTTTCTGCTCAGCCTCCTGCACGTGTGGGTTCCTACCTCAGATGTGAGACTTCCCTACCCTTCATCTCATCTCCTCAATAAAACTGCCCAGTCCTCCAATCCCGCCCCTTGGCACCTCTTGATTCCTGTAGCACTCGCTGTGCCTACGCTACTCTTGGCCCTTATCGCGTATTATCTTTTAAAATGTCATATAGACATGACAGAAAGTTCCAGACTCTCTGAAACGGCAAACGTAATTATTTTGCACTACTCTCCATTTCTGCCTTAGAAGACACAGTCACTCATGACCCAAACTAGATCGTAAGACCCTTCAGTGCATAGGCTACGCCTTAAATCATCGGATTTTTTTTTAGCACCAGCATGGGTTGTGTTGGTGTCAGTAACGAATCAGTAGGTTTGGGAACCTCTTTAAGAATGCAGATGACTCGTGAGTTCAGCGATTTAGAGCATTGTGCTAAGGCGGCCAACAGCAGGGACTTCATCCCTTGGAGAGTCAATCCATTTGTCCCATCCTGTGGACACGAACCGTATCTCATCCTCTGGACAATACCCATTCTTGCTCAACGGGCAGAAAGAGTGGCAGACACATGCAAATCCATCGCCTAGTCCTGGGGAAGAAGTCATGGGCTGGCCTTGTTATTTCTGTACAAGGAGGCTGTCCTTTACACAGTAAGGCATCTTTACAAAAGAAGATGGCAGCTATTTGTTTTTAAGCTCATGCTGCAAAGTTTTGAGTGAATCAGTGATGAATTAATGATTATAAGCCAATAACCGATATTAGTTAGATGTTAGGAAGAACGGTGGTTTCGATATGAAGAAAGAAGACCAAGACAATCCGCAATGTTACGATAGAGTGTGTGGAGTTCGTTGTTATTGAGAAGTCATGTTAATTTATAGGCAAAACATTCTTGATCTGTAAAGAAAGAACTAAAACCAAAGAAAACTGTCGGGTAATTGAGTGTCAAAGCCTTGTCCCTTTGTAGTTCAGTACTTTTTGGTAAAGTCAAATTTGGGCAGTCCTTGCTTTGCACAGTAGAGCATTAACTGAATCGCATGCATGTTAGAATCAGGACCATTCAGTTCTGAGACGCACAGGTTTCAGTAAATATGGTAGCATGCAAAGCGAGGACTCCAGTGAAGTCCAGTAAAGATTAGTTCTATCTACAAAGAATGAGGGACAATTAAGGAAGATGAGAGAATATTTCCACGATCACTGAAATAAACTAAAGAGCATACATTATGAGTTATTTAATATTTCAGGTGAGACACAATTTTGCATTGATAGATTTGTTGGTAAATGCCAAGACCCTCCTTCTGACTTGTCAATCAATCCACCCAATACACTTTATATTAGTCAGCATAGTTAGGTTATGCATAGTAACAAACAACCCCTAAGTCTCAAGGCTGAGCACCACCAAGCTTATTTCTCGCTCTTACAACGCTGTTTGTGGGTCTAGGTGTCTCAATCTAGGACAGATGCCCTCTGGGCAACATCTCAGGATCCAGACTGAACGGAGAGCCCACCATTCCATAGCTCTACCTCCTGGAACACGTGACCTCCTCAGTTGACAGGGCAGACGAAGAGGGTCTCACACTGGTCATTAAATGCTTTGGCCTGGAAGTGACACACTTCACTTCTGCTCCAGAACATGGTCCTGCCTAACTGGGAGGGAAGCAGAGAGATGTTATGCTCTCACACACCCCAAAGGAGAGGCAGAGAAGAAACGGGTGAGCAGTAGACATCGCTACTGCCCCTTTCCAATCACCTGACACTTATATACCAAACTTATCTGGTTAATATTCTAATTTGTTCTCTATAAACCTAGCTAGTTTTGAGGAACTGGCAATAAACATCATCACTTTGTTTAGAGATACAACTAAAAAGAAAGAAAGAAGAAAGAAAGAAAGAAAGAAAGAAAGAAAGAAAGAAAGGGAGAGAGAAAGAAAGAAAAGGAGATCCTCATGCTTTCATGTGTTCAGCAAACATTTGTTGAATGCCCGCTATGCACACTGGTCCAGGTGCTGGGATTCAGCAATGGTCAAAACACATAAAAGTCCCATGTTTTTGAAAGTGTATTCTTGTGGGGGAGATAGACAATAAAATATACGCATGACAAATATATATATGACAAAAACAGTTGGCATATACTGTGACTTCGGATGAGAATTAGTGTCACGTCGTGATGAGGCCCAGTGGAGAGAGAGGTAGCACGTGACTGGGGTGGAGTGGAGCCATTTTGGATAGGGTACCCAGGGAAGGCCCCCGTGAGCCCGATTTTGTAGAATTTTTTTTTTTTTTTTTGAGTATTAATACATGGCAGGCACTGTGAGGGAGAGGAACTGGATGGGTTTATGATACAGATTCTACCCCCAGAGGGTTTTACAATGGAGGAATGAAATGGGGAATATATAGACTATAATAAAGGTTAAATGAGAGTTTTTAAAAACAAGGGTTAATATTTACTATCAACTCCCTGCCAGGCACGTTCCATGATTTAATGTATTTAACTCTCACAACCACTGGCCACCTCGTTTTTCAAAAAGACAAACATAAGCTGTGACTCCCAGAAGGTAAGCAACTTGTTCAAGGTAACATATATAAGGAGCGGCCGAGCTGGGCCTCAAACCCAGTTCTCTGCCTCCAAAGTTGTGCACCTAACTACTGCACCCTACTGACTTCCCTAAATGTGATCAATATCACGGCAGAGGTGTAACTGAAAGGTGAGAATCTATTTTTATTTGAGAGAAGGGAAATCAAGGAAGACTTCTTGGAGGAATTGGTGTATCTGGGCCTAGGTGAATTCCGGGGATTCAAGGAGAGGGCATTTGAGGAAGGGCAAACATAAACAGAGGTATGGAGTCACGAGGGCTCAGGGCATGTTTGGTGAGGAAAAGAAGCTTGTGTTTGGCTAGAATGACTGCATAGAAATATGGAAATGAGCTTGCGAAGAAAATTTGAGGTCATATCACAGAAGGTCTTAAATGCCAGGCAAAGGAGTTTGAACTTTGTTGAAAAACACCAAAGCAATAATAGCTATTGAAACTTTTGAGCAGAGAAATGGAATGAGGAAAGGCCGTGTCCTGAAAGAAATTAGCCGGCCAGTGCCGTAAAGAATAGATTAGACTGTTGGGTCGGGGAGATCAATCAGGAGCGCTGGAAAGGGCAGCGTTAGTGGAATGGAAAAGCATGACATGAGCCGTCATTTCAGAAGTAGAATGGAGAGCATTTGTAAGGAACGTGGGAAGGGAGGGTCAGGGAATAGGGAAGGAAGAGTAAAAGATAACAGCCTGGTGAAAAGTCTAGATAATTCTTTATTTTCTTACAATTTACACTTTGTTTCTGCTTCTATCACTTATCTTTGATCCCCAGACAGGAGTCAAAAAAAGAATTTTACTGCCGTCTTTTTGGGAAATCCAGTGAATGCAAATGGAACAAAGCTACTTGAATTATGAGCTGTACAGCTCCCCATCTCTTCTCCCAATGAAAATCTCATTAGCCTGCCATTTGAAAACTAGCGCATTCAAATTTGACTTTGTTTGGCTTGTGCAGTTGGATCCCTTTAAAGCGATAGTTTTCCAGGAGTGTGGCAGGAGGCCTGAAATTTCAATTAGAGAAGCCAGAGGTTTACCTGTTGGAGGAAAGAAGGTATTATCTTCGTGTTGCTAGGTGATGGGTCTCTAAAGCAATAGTTCAGTCTTAAAGGATCAGAGCTCTTTTTAAATTCTGTTTCTTTTGAAAGCAAACATCAATTTAAAACTAACCCCAGATGCCCCACTCTGGTTCTATAAGGAATAAAACCACTTACCTGCCGTAAATCCAGCAAACCTTCTGCTTACCCCTTCCCCAGACTAGATGGCCCTAATTTACATGGACGACCAGCCTTTACTCTTTCCGTACCGTATGGGTAAGAACGACAACCAAGAGCAATGCCAAGGAGCCATTCTCACTGCTTTTCATGCTCTGTTGCACTACCATTCTATGACACATATACTATTTTTTCCCCTTTAATAGACAGTGTGATAGTTCATTACACCCGTCAACTTGGCTGGGCTATGGTGCCAGCTGTTTGGCCAAACACGCCTCTAGATATTGCTGAGAAGGTATTTTGTAGATATGATTAACGTTTAAATGAGTACACCTTGAGGAAGACAGATGATGCTCCGTAACTTGGGTGGGCCTCACCCAATCAGTGGAAGGCATCAAGAGCAAAGCCTGAGGCCTCCCGGAGTGGAAAGTGTCCTCAGGAGTGCCACGTAGAAACCCCGCCTGAGTTGCCAGCCTGCTGTTCTCTGGAGCTCTGACTCTATGCGGCAACGTCAATTCTCAGAATTTCCTGCCTGCCAGGCTGTCCTGCATCTTTCAGACTGGCCAGCCACTTCCTTAAAATCGATCTCGATCTCCATCCGTAGCCATTGCTTCTGTTGCCCTGGAGAACCCTGACCACTACAGAGTGAGAAAGGGAGGCTTCCATAGGCCAACTCGTTCAAGGTCACCCAGGCAGCGAGTGGTGGAAGCAGGACTCGAGGGAAGTCCGCTCTCATAACCACTAGACTAGACCGCCTCCTGTGCCAGGACAGGGAGTTCTACTCATGCCGATGCTATTCAAACTTGAAACAAAAAAAAAAAAATTTTTTTAATATTTATTTCTTTTGGGGGGAGTGCAAGTGGGGGAGGGCTAGAGAGAGGGGGACAGAGGATCCAAAGAGGGCTCTGTGCTGACAGGCTGATAATACTGAGCCTGATGTGGGGCTCGAACTCATGAACTGTGAGATCATGACCTGAGCCAAAGTCAGACGCTCAACTGACTGAGCCACCCGGATGCCTCTGAAACAAAATTTTTGATGAATTTTTGTCAAATCCCGAAGAAGGAGGGGCAGAAGCCAGAAAACGACACTCTTCTGGCTTTCCTCTCTTTACTTCACTTCCTCTCATCTCTGAGGGGCAGTCTGATCTGAGTCCCCCTGGGAGTTGTATTCTTCTCTTTCTTGAGCCTCTTTCTTGACCTGGTCCCCGTGAATGCTGGGTCTTCAATCCCCTTCACGTGGTTCTAACAATGATTCACTGCTAGTTTCCTAGCTTAAGGAAGAGGAAGATAGTTTGGGTTTGAGTCCTAGGAGACAGAGATTCCCAGCAGTATCGCAAACATCTTTCTCCTCTCTTAAAGATGCAGGGGTGTGGTCTGTGTGGAAGTTAGGGATATATATGAAGACACATTAAGGTAGGAAAGCATGGGCCCCAGAGGGGGAGACTCATATGGTCTGGGGGATGAAGTGTGCACCTCCAGATCCCAGACCTCATGAGGGGGTGCAGTACTCATTGCAAACAATTAGAGCTGAGTGTCTGTGGGGCCCATGATCAAAGGCGGAACGTCTCATAAAATAGCAATTTCTGGGAGATTCTCACCTAAAAATCTATACCTAGCAAAGGAATATTGGAGTGGATTGTTTGCACAAATGCCTCTATAATTTCCTTCTCTGCCCTTGAGTAGTGCCCTCCCATACTGACTCTGGGCTTGGCCGTGTAAGTTGCTTTTGTCAAGAGGACAATAGCAAATGTGACACAATCACAGACTTGAAAAGTAGTTGAGCATCGGGACTTGCTCTCTCTGTGTTTTGAAACCCTGAGGTCACCATGTGAAGGAGGCCAGGAGACTGGAGGATGAGATGCCACATGGAGAAGAGATGAGCCATTCCAGCTGGAAGGCCTTAGACCAGCCTGTCTGCAAATCACCAGTCATGAGCAAGGCCATCTCATCAGTTGGCCATGGCACATGAGAGGGCCCAACAGAGATCGGCTGAGCCAATCCAGAAAAAACTCCCAGCTGACTCACAGAATTGTGAGCTGAATAAAAGCTAAATTGTGTTGTTTTAAGCTGCTTCATTTCAGGGACGTTTGCTTATGCATCATAAGCTAAGTGATAGATACTAGCGCCCTTCAATAAAGATCCCATTTCCTCCTAACAAAATTCTAAAACATATCTACCAACTGAAATAGACCCAACATACCCATAAGCTGTTCGCCTTACGAAAGGAACTCGAATTCACTTCTTTTCTATATTTTACATGTGATTTATGACTTATACCTCAACCATCCGATTGTTGTATCACTCCAGTATCAAAGCACATTAACTTTCTCTCAAATCAGAATTTAGTAATGAAGTGTATTTCATAGTGAATTTTAGAGTTTCCTTTTATCTTGATGTCAGTCTAATGAAAACCATAGTGATGTCAATATCATTCAAGTTTACAATTTACCTAACATTTCACATTTCCAGAAGTATTCAACTGTTGTTAGATAATTCCAACAACGTTTTGGGTAAGTGGGAGAGTACATATTCTAATACGCCACTAGAACGTAAATTCTATAAGGGCAGCACTATTACCTGTTTGGATTATTGCTTATCCACAGCACCTAGAACCCGAAGCATAGTAAATGCTGGATAAATACTTGTTTAATGAATGAATGATTAGGGACCCAAGAGACTTGGGTAAGTAAGTATGTTACTCCCTTATGGGTGCTATGAAAAAACACATTTTTTTTCAAATTTTCTGTTCTCAATTAAGTGGATTATTCCCTTTGTCCTACTAATGATCTTTCCAGCAAGACCATTAATGTCAAAAATATTCACATAACTACTTTCTAGAAGTACTATGTGAATTTTCCTTAAGTTCCGTGAATTGTCGACCATTCCAAAGAGTTCCAGATTGCCACAACTTGTATTATCTCTATATATGTTCCCTTTAACCTAAGAAGGAAGAGAACCCCCCAAGACTTCCAATAATCGGTAAGGCCATTCATTATGTGCAAGGCATAAACCACGATGGTGAACAGAGCCATTTTCATTTGAATGAATGCCTGCTACTTTAGGGACAAGTGTTGAGAAAACCTGGAAAAGTTTAGGCTGTGGTTTAAGCAGAAATTATTTTTGCAAAAAGCTGTTGAAGTCCAGTCGTGTAGATATTGGTTGCACTAAAACCGAATTCTCAGCTCTGCTTGCACCTTTGAATGACTCAGGTCATTTATATATATAATTTTTTTATATATATTCTATATGGTATATGTGAATGGGTACATGGGGACTCTTTGGACTAGGATCAATTTTTCCGTAAACTCAAAACTGGTCTAAAAAGATAAATTCTATTAATTAAAAGAAAGAGCAGAAAAAGAAAGATGCCAACACACACACACACACACACACACACGCACGCATGCTGATGCCTAGTCCCCAGACCAAATGAATCAGAATTTCTAAAGCTGGGATCTGGGCATCCAGATGTTTTTTAAAGCTCCCCAGAGGCTTTACAAGCCTGCAACCAGGTTTATGAGGATTTGCCTTAAGGATACCACCACTTTTCTGGCTGATAGAAGTAGCCCCTTGATGGCAAATGGGTAAAGAAGCTTGATTTTGCTTCATAATGCCTATTAGATGCTGAGTGGAAATGATGTATGGAGGCGTTACAGGACCAGAGTTGAGCTCATGTCTGGAAATAGGGAAGCACTATTAAGCAATGCATTAATCACGTGCTTACCCGAGACTCATCTAAGAAAGAGCCCCATTGCAATCAGTGACTATTTTATTAGAACCTCAGGTGCCTGTCTGTGCAAGATAATGGGCTTGAATTTAGCAACTGTGCGCACAAAGGGTTCAAGGAGACAGTTCCCCTCCCCCATATGTTTACAGTGAGATAGTCTTGGGTTGGCTCAGGGTCCTAATTACGGTAATAACCGAGCATCCTTCACAATAAACTGCACGCAGGATCCTAATTAATGAGCTCAATTCATCTGAAGTAAAGAGTCCACCTACTGCGCAAGAGGGACGCATATCAATCAAGCCCGAGTGAGACACGGGGCCTGCAGAATGTGTTCTATTAATGCCATTTAGCGTCTTTTATCAGAGGCTTTCAGAGCACTTTATAAACATTAACTCTCACTGCACTCTTGGGAAAGTTACTGATAACGTGCTAGCTGTGAGCAAGCAAGCTTAGCCTTGGCTCTCCCGGGGGTTCTGGCTTGTCAGCAGCTGGTGGGGCCCGGGGATACTCTGGGCTCTGCTCACAGCCCCCACTGGAGAAGGGCCCAGGAAGGAACAAGCAGCAATTGGTGGAGGGAGAGAAAGAGTAGGAAATGTAGAAAGTGACGTTTCCGGTCCAATTCTGACTCACATTGGTCCTTGAGGCAAATCTCAGATTTCAGCGTCTCCACCGAGAAATAATGATGATACCTCGTCCCAGTTTCCAAGGACTCTCTCAAGACGGGCACTCAATCTCTTTTAGGAGCTCTGTCTGCTCTTTTAAGCCCTGAACTGTGGTTCATCACCCCCTTCCCCAGGCAATACAGTAACACAGGAAAACGTGGTCAGTTAGGCAGGCCTGAGTTCAAACGCCAGCTGTGTGACCTCAGGCTAATTACTCAGTGTCCCTGGGCTGTGGTCTCCCTATGCCTCAAAAATGAGGTTTAGGGTACAACTTATCACAGAACTATTGCGAAGATTTAGTTAAAGGAGGATTAGGATCCCCATTAGAATTCGGCCTGCACTTTTCCACAGCATGCCCACTGATTTTGACAGTGTTCGTAACACGGTTTTTGATAAATGTGACCACGATTACTGTTAGGTTTGCCCTATCCCCGGGTGGAAGCCTGGAGTAGAGACACCAGTTAGGAGACCATCATGGAATCCTGGCAACAGGGCGTGGGGTCCTTGTTCCGAGAGGTGGGCAGATCTGAAAGCTATGTAAGATAGAATGTATTGGTTGGCTGCCATTTAAATCTGTGGTGCACATCTTGAAGGCCTCCCTTTTGGCTCCTGTTCCTGTCCTATCCAGGATTTCCCATTGTGTTCATTTTCTAGGGCTGCTGTGGCAAGCAACTGCAAACTGGGTGGCTTGGATGAACAGAAATTTATTTTTTTCAGAGTTCTAGAGGCTAGAAGTCCCAAATCAAGACTCCCTCTGAGTTGCCATGTTTCCCTCCTAGCTTCTGGTAGCTCACAGCATCCCTCGGCATTCGTTGACTTATAGACATATCACTCCAGTTTCTGCCTCTGTTTTCACGTGGCGTTCTTCCCTGTGTCTCTCTGTGCCCAAATGACTCTCTTCTTATAAGGAAACCAGTCATTGGATTAGGACCTAATCCAATGGCCTCATCTTAATTCGATGACTTCTGCAAAGACCATTTCTAGATGAGGTCACTTTTACAGGTACCAAGGATTAGGAATTGAACATATTTGGTGGTCGGGGTGGGGGGCGGGGAGACACAGTCCATCTATGAGACCCTTTATGAGTAAAGACCATTCAGTAGCCAACAGTGTTGTTTCATTTTTATGACTGTTACCGCCATCACCCTATAGATGCCTTTCTCCCTCTAAGTAGTGTGGGAAGGAGGGTCTTGGCAGGTAGGGTGATGCAACTTCCCAGATTGAGTGAGCCAATGTCTGAGCTTTGAAGGGGCTCTGAAAGTTGGGATCAACCTCCAACATGGTTTGGAGGAGGAGATAGGGACTCCCTCACCCAACCCTCCCAGGCAAACTCCAGCTGACTGCCTACTGGCTACTTAAAAGGCTTTGAGGCACTAAAACTGATAGCTTATCATCTAACAACATATGTCGTTCCAGGTTCTCCTGGAAGTAACTTATCATATTTGCTGATATTAAATACTTTTACAACAAATGCAATTCAAATGCCTCAAAAGCAGACTTTAAAGGGCATATTCAACACCAAGGTTACTACATCATCCCAAAACATTTACTACCAATGGAAGTCTACTCATTTGAATATTCAAATCCTTTTTCCTAATACACAGATCAAATTACCATTAAAATATTTCTTTTTGGCCCTATTAAGCTCTCTGATGGTCCCTCAGGCAGGGCTCTATAAGTCTCTTCTCAGGGCACTGGCCTGGCTTACCTGGGGAGTTTCCAATTTCCCAGAATCAACATAATCGACAGGATTATAACCGATGAGAAATGGACAGAGAGAGAGAAGTAAAAGATGATGCGAACTTTTTGGTTTGGGAACTTCATGGTAATTCTGCCATGTCAACAAATGGCATATTAGAGAGAAGTTGGTATGTGTGCGATGGGGAGGGGCCAAAAGGGAGTTCAAGTTTGGACACGTTGAGTTTGGAATGTACGTGGGACATCCAAGTAGTGATGTCCAGAGGGCTGGTGCCTATGAGTTTAAGGTACTGGAGTGAGATCCCTACCGTCAATGTCGACTTAGGCATCGTCAACATAGGATGGTACCTGAGGCCAAAGAGTAGATAGGATCTACTTAGAAGGTGGGCATAAAGTATGTGAGAATAAAAGAGCACCCAAGATGGAACTGGGGGCCCTAGCACTGTGCACAAGGGAAGAACGACCATGAAGAAACCTGAAGGGGAGGTTGGGAGTGATTCCAAAGGTAGTAGACACATCGGGAGTTTGGTGGGACAAGAGAAGGGCAGGAACAATTTGAAGGAGGAAAAGGTCAACCGGATAAACTCCTGCTTGGTGGTCTAGCCAGGTAAGAACTAAAAAGCACACGTTGAATTTTAGAAGAGGGTTGTTGATCGATTAGAGAGGATGCATATCTGAAGGTAGTGGCGAAAGAGCCAAAAAATAGATTCTACAAAGTACAAAAGATTATTTGAAGACTATTGGCCAGAAAGAGGTGAGAGAGAGAGGAAGGGAGGGCTTGAAGGTCTAGGAGAGAGAGAAAAGACAGGATGGTGAACAGAATGAAGTCCCTGAGAAAGCTGGGGATGATGTGATCCAGAGCCTTGGACTAAGGGAGATCACTTCTTCTTTCATTTTTGAAAAATTGTGGTAAAATACATTTAACATAAAAGTTACCATCTTAGCCATTTATTTATTTATTTATTTATTTATTTATTTTTTTTTTTATAAATTTTTTTTTCAACGTTTATTAATTTTTGGGACAGAGAGAGACAGAGCATGAACGGGGGAGGGTCAGAGAGAGAGGGAGACACAGAATCGGAAACAGGCTCCAGGCTCTGAGCCATCAGCCCAGAGCCTGACGCGGGGCTCGTCGAACTCACGGAGCGCGAGATCATGACCTGGCTGAAGTCAGACGCTTAACCGACTGCGCCACCCAGGCGCCCCTATTTATTTATTTTGAGACAGAGAGTGCATTTGAGTAGGGAGAGGCAGAGAGAGAGAGGGAGAGAGAGAGACAGAGACAGAGAGAGAGAGAGAGAGAGAGAGAGGGAATCCCAGTCAGGCCCCACGCTGTCAGCGCAAAGCCTGATGTGGGGGCTTGATCCCATGAATCGTGAGATCATGACCTGAGCCGAAATCAAGAGTTGGACACTTAACCAACTGAGCCCCCCAGGTGCCCCCATCTTAACCATTTTTAAATGTACAGCTCAATGGCAGTAAGTACATTCACATTGTTGTGCAAACATCCCCATCGTCCATCTCCAGAATTTTTCTCATCTTGCAAGATTGAAACTGTACCCGTTCAACAAGAACTGCCCCCCTCTTGTTTCCTCAGCCCCAAGAAACCACTGTAGTACTTTCTGTCTCTATGAATCAGACTACTGCAGGTACTTACATGTAAATGTCATCATACACTGTTTGTCCTTCTGGAACTGGCTTATTTCACTTAGAATAACGTCTTCTACATTCATTCTTGTTGTAGCATGTGTCAGAATTTCCTTCCTTTTTAAGGCTGAATAATGTTCCATTAAATGTGGGTGCCACTTTTATTTACCCATTCATCCCTGTATGGACACTGGAATTGCCTTCAACCTTTGGCTATTGTGAATAACGCTGCTGTGAACACGGGGTACAAATATGTCTTCTGTCCCTTTCAATGACTTTGGGGACATACAGAGAGTCACATTTTTTTTATGAGGTGTCTCCCATATCCAGACGTCAGCCTGACAGGTCTCCTGGACTCTAGCCTCCCTTCCTGAACCACCTAAGTATCTGCAGAGAGGCTCTTCTCCCCTCTCCTGTCCCTCCTCCTCCTCTCTTCTGCTTCTGATCCTATTTTGTCTTATTTTCCCTCTGCCCATCTATACGTAACTCAGTTTTCAAAGTCACATCTGTCTAACCTTCCCAGAACAGAACATCACCACACCTCACATCCACTATAGGCTGAATGTTTGTGTTCCCCCCAAATTTGTAGGTTGAAACCTAATTCCCTGTATGATGCTATTAGAAGGAGGAGCCCTTGGGAGGTCATTAGGTCATGAGGGTGGACCCCTCATGAATGACATTAGTGCCCTTGTACAAGAGATGCCAGAGCGCTCCCTCATCCTTGCCCACCATGTGAGGACACAGTGAGAAGTCAGCCATCTATGAACCAGGAAGCATGTCTCACCAGACATCGAATCTGCTGATGCCTTAATCATGGACTTCCAGGCTTCAGAATGGTGAGAAATAAATTTCTGTTGTTTAAGCCCCCCTGATCTGTGCAAATCTTTTACAGCAGCCCAAATGGACCAAACACCCACTTACTCAAGAATTCCCAATCCCCTCCTGGTTCTCACATCACGTATGAACTCTTTGAGTTACTTTGCAATGTCCTCATAATCAGGTTCGTCATTTCCTTTCCAGTCAGTCTTATATCCCAGGGCTCACTATTCTCTCCATTCAAGCAAATCACCATTTCCTCCAGATGCCATGCTTGTTCTTACCTTGCTGACTCCATTCATGCTGTTCACCCAGTTTGAAATAACCTTCCTTGTGCCCTCAGCCTGAACAACCTCTGTCCGTCCAAGAATGTCTAGCCCAGGTGTCGTCCAAGTCCCATTCCTTCTGTGCTTTGACAAAGGCATCTCCCACCATTGTACCACATTCTCCTCTCTGAGCAGTTATTGTACCTAACATTGTGCAGGTTCGTTCTTCCTTCCCTGCGGGTGAGAACTGTCTGACCTATGGGTTAGATTATAAAGTCCTTGAAGGCAGGTCCCATGTCTCTTAATACCTGCCCTGCATTCTCTGCTGTACCTGGAACAGCTGAGAGAGGTGATGAGGCTTAATGTGGACAAACGTCTCCTTGAGAAATGGAAAGAAGTTGGTTTAGTCTAAACAGACAAGTAGTAGGCAAAAAGTCGAGGCTGGAGAGGGTTAGTGAGTCCGACGTCAGCCCAGAACGGTGAAGAAACTTGCTTAAGAGCATCACTTATTTGGTAGCAGACCTGTGACTTGAATTCAGAATGCCTGGCACTTAGACCATTGCTTTTCTCTTTACACCACACAGGTGAAGTTTTTGCTGGTGACATCAGCAATTTGAATTTGCTTCAGCTTGAAGTGGCAATCACAACTCTGATTGCTCTTTGGGTCCTCTACTCTCCAGCCATCTGAACATCCCCCAGCGTCTCTTGCCATGTACATGTTCCATCAGAGAATGGGGAGCACAGTCTTGAAAGTGACCCTGGAAATCTTCCAGCTCCCTTTTTGAAGACCCTCCTCACTGGGTAGCTCACAACCTCCGTGAAGCAGATAAAGCTATGTGGCCGCCTTGTTGATAATGTGAAGGTAGCTATCAACTAGGTTGAAATGAAGAAGTCTCAGAGGACTTTTTTAGGACTGTGGTGAGTGGTGATCATCAGATTAAGGAATAATTAGGTGGTCAGAGTGGGTTCGCACCATTCATGTTGCAATAATGACCAGCTGCCAGTGATACCAGATTAAAGTTATCACTGTTTGAGGCCAAGCTGCTTCTTAAGGACCATAGCTCATCCATAACCATCTGTTCCTGGACATGATGCATGTGAAGGACTTTGCAGCTGACTAAGCAAAGGTGTATTACCATAGCAAGTCACTATGTTTGATAAGTGATTTGTGAACATTAAATGGTAACGGAAGTCTTTGCTAGCATTGCAGGTACAACAAAAGATACAAAATCAAATATAAACCTCTGGAAGTATTTAATGCTAAGTCAACATTTGACCTAATTCCTCTGAACAAATTATGATTCTCCTTATTTTCATATTGCCTCCTTTTCCGTGATAATGTATGTTTTACATTTTCCAACATCCTAAAGCTCTAAGGTTCCGTCTCTAGAACAAACCCACATCTGAGTCATTGTTCCTTTTCTGAAGTAGCCTTGTAAATCATATAAGTAAGCAAAATGTTCCAGTCCCCCCACGAAAAAAATATTACCGATATTGCTATTCCCTAGGAGAAAGACAGCCGGCTATAAAATAACAAATTCAGCATTTTTTATTAGTGGGATGGGAACATTTTATGTCACATTAATTAATAACGTATAATCTTTCCTTTTTTTTTTTTAACACTTATTTTTGAGAGACAGAACATGAGCAAGACAAGGGCAGAGAGAAAAGGAGACACAGAATCCGAAGCAGGCTCCAGGCTCCGAGCTGTCAGCACAGAGCCCGATGCGGGGCTTGAACCCACAAACTGCGAGATCATGACCTGAGCCAAAGTAGGATGTTTAGCCAACTGAGCCACCCAGGCGCTCTGTTAATGTATAATCCTTCTTTACATGTTCTATTTTCAATTCCCTCTCCTCTACAAGTTATCAAAAATTCGTAATGTGGGAGTAATGTTGGTTTTCTGTGGAATATTGTCAAGATTCTTCTGCTACTGACGCTGCCCCTCAGATTTAAGCGCACAGATCACATGTTCTAATTCAATTACTCATAAATTCGATGCTACACATTATTTATAGACCATAATTCATTTCTAGAAATTGTCATAAAGCGACTGTCATAAAGCAAGCTATATTCTCCCGTGGGAACCATGTTACAATTAGGGGTTGCATTTCTGATCCAAAATGCAATATCAAATAAGTAATGGATATGCAAAATATGTGCCATAAAATCAAATATACAAAACTATTAACCTTTTAAGTAATTACAATAGTAATGCTATAAATTGGGCATAAATGTGCTGTGTACATTATACAACAGGCTTCCAATGAGCTATAAAGTGCACAAATAGCACATAAAAATTACGAAGTGACCAAAGCAAAGATGTGACCTATTAGAAACTGAAATCCATGTAAAACCTTAAATTAACAATACTTCTGCACGTCCTATTAGGCTATGCAAAGGAGTTTCTGGCGGGGTGGGGAGATATTTGTACTACGAACCCCCTAAGATTGTTTCAAAGAGAAAGTTGGGTTTTGTGAACAGTGCTATTCACAGGGGCTATGAGGAAAGTGAGGTTTTGAGGAAAGAGATCAGGACTGGGGTTCAGGCCACTTGAATGAAACTCAGCTGCTTACTATGAGCTACGCAATGTACAAGTTACAGGTTTAGCCCCAGCTGAGATCTTGGGACCTCAGCTTCCTTAGCTATTGAAAATGATGTTGGAGTCATGACCTCCAGCTCTAAACCTCCATGATTCCACACCTAAAAGGGTCTTCTGAGGATGATTTGGATAGCTAGGTTTCTTTAAAAGCCGTCTAAAGATGTTTAGATTAGTATCTTTTACGTTTTCCTACATAAACTCACTTAGAAACAGACGGATTCAAAGTCATTCCTTCCATGTTAGGGATGTCTAAAAATATTTTAATAGCCCTTGTGTGTGGGGAGGGACTCAGGATGAAGTTGAGGAATAGGACTGGTATCTTGCTCAAAAAATTTACTTAAGATGACCAGAAACACAACGGACCTCCTTTTGACCTTTCACATCTTGACCCAAAGTTGTACATGCAGCTGCTTGAGATCAAATTATAAGGTTCCCTAGAAAACGATAAGTCTGCTATCGATGGAGTGGTTATGTTCTCCCCAAATTCATAGTGGAACCCTAATCTCCAATATGATGGTGTTAGGGGTTGGGGTCTTTGGGAAGTGATTAACTCATGAGGATGGAGCCTCATGAATGTGGTTAGCACCTTTATGAGAAGAGACTTGAGGGAAATGAGAGACTTTCCAGCATGCGAGGACACAGTAGGAAGACAGGTGTCTGCAAACCAGGAAGCGGGCTCTCACCATTCATTGGATCTGCTTGAGCTTTGATCTCGGACTTGCCAGCCTCTGGAACTGAGAAAGAAATTATGTTGTTTAAGCCACCAAGTCTATGGTATTCTGTTACAGCAGGCTAAAATGACTAAGGCAAAGTGTTTTGAATTATTTTACTAGACGCATGGTTGAACATTGTTAAATTAATTCACACTTCATTAGAAACCTGCAAAAATTAAAAGGAACCTTTCCATTTCTGGCAGCACGCTGGACTCAGTAACTCTGCCTCTGAACTATTTAAAAATTATTTTCAGATGCATCGCTGAGCCAGCAAGAAGGTAGCAGATGCCAAAAGCTAGGTAGAAGTTTTAACCTACAGAAGTAGGTAGAACACTAAATCAACCTCTTGCCTTGAGTGTCCTTACTGAAACCCAGTGAACTTGAGCTTGGCTTTCAAAGCCTTGTGGGGACAGTGACATTTGACAAAAGCCAAGACTGTCCATAGAGTGTCTAATTATAGGTCTCTTGCATAAAGCTGAGATTTAAAAGACTGTTTCCTGAGGGTAATAATGAGTTGGAAATAAATCTGCACCTAGGTTAAAGGAGGGGGAGAGGCTGTGATGCCTCTCCTAAATCTTGGGAGTCGAGGAAAACGAATCTTTCCTGAGATTTCAAAATTCTAAGCCTCCCAGGTGCCTGGGTGGCTCAGTCAGTTCAGCGTCCTACTCCTGATTTCAGCTCAGGTCATGATCTCACAGTCTGTGAGTTCAAGCCCCACATCAGGCTCCGTGCTGACAGTGCGGAGCCTGCTTAGCATTCTCTCTCTCTCTCTGCCCCTCCCCTGCTCTCTCTCTCTCTCTCTCAAAATGAATGGATGAACTTAAAAAACAAAACAAAAGCAAAACCCCCAAATTATAAGCCTCCCTTCATGCATATTTGTTGCCAAAATTTACAATACCCGGTGATTCCTAAAATCTTAAGGCAAAGACAGGTTAAAGTAGTTCAGGATCGATCGGTGACTCAGGCATCTGACAAAAGAAACAGAAATCCTCTTTGGAGGAAATAGTTCTCAACGCAGGCCCCAAGAATTCCCAAAGCTAAAGGTCTAAGGAGTATGAGTACACATTGAAAAAATTACAAAATAATAAGGAAACAAAACACAGCAAATAACAGCTAGCAGGAATAACAGATCGCAGAGGCAGGTATAAAGCTCCTTCAGTTGTTAGAATGACCAGACACAGAAAATAAAGTTTGCTGGACATTTAAAGAAATAAAAGAATGGATTAAAAGCATAAAGAAATTTAAAAAAATGGATTACAAGCATGCACAAAGGGTAAGAAGTTAAAAATCAAAAAGAACCAGTAGAACCTTAGAAATGAAAGTCCTCCTAAATGACAAACACTATACGTTTCACAGCAGAGAACACACAACTGAAGAGGTTGACAGAGAGTCAAAGAGATGATCTGGAATGCAGCACAGGAAACCAAGGGATTGAAAATATCTAAAGTTAAGACGCATGGAAGCTAAGGGAAGGAGTTCTAGTTACATCTCATTTGAGTTCCAGAAAGGGAAGTGGAAGAAAAGGGGACAGAGGCAATGCCTGAAAAGATAATGCCCGAGAGTTTTCCATGGTGACTTGCTTTCAAAAGAGAAGAAGGATTTTTCATGGCAGCCCAAGATGGAAGCCGATCTTTTGGTAACCTAGTTGCCGAAGTGCTATCCTACTAGTGTTGCGGTGTTAGAAGCAAATCGTTAAGTTCGGTCCATTACACAATTACGCAAGTGTGTGAATGCCAGGAGGTGAGAGATGTTAGAGGCTGCCTATGTGAGTCATCAATGAAATGCAAAGTGAAAGCAAATGAGATATTGCTACACATCTACTAGAATGGCTAAGATTTTCAAAAAGTCCGTATCGATGTTGACGAAGACAGGGGCAATTGGAGTTGGTGGTGCGAATGTAAAATGGTGCACACATTTTGGGAAAACCGTTTGGCAGTTCTTAAATAGTGAAATAGACACCTACCGTATGTCATTCCACTCTTAAGTATTTCTCCAAAAGAAACGAACACATATGTTTGCACCAAGACTTGTGCGTGAACGGTCATAGCATATCTATCACGGTCAAAAAACTAGGCGCAACCGAATGTCCATCATAAGTGAGGTGATGAACCAATTGTGGCGTTTGTATACAATCGAATACCACCCAGTGATAAAATGGAACTGTTGAGAAGTGTAAGAAATGAATCAGTCTCAAAGTAATTATGCCGAGTGAAAGAAGCCAGATCCAAAGAACTATTTACTGAGTTATTTCACTTGTATAAAATTCTAGAAAAAAGGAAACTAATTTGCAGTAAACAAATTTGTTGCCTGGAAACAGGGAGGGCAGGAAGGATGGAGTGCCACGGGCCTGAAGAAATCTTGGGGTGATGGGAATGCTCTGTATCTTGATTGCGGTGCTGGTTTCACAAGTTGTTTTTTTTGTTTTTGTTTTTTTTTTTTTGCAGCTGTTAGACTCATCAAATTGTACATTCTAAATACGTGCAATTTACTGTACTGAAATCATTCCCCAACAGAGTAGTAAACAGAAAGAAAAAAGAACAAGGCCAAACAAAGCATTTTAAGACCAAACCCAAACCAAATAAAGCTGAGTTTGCCACAACAATCCTTGACTAAAGAAAGTTCAAAGAGATTGACCTCGCCTAGGAGGAAAGTAGTCTTCTACGAAAGGTCTGAGGTGCACGAAGGAATAATTGGCAAGTGGTGGATGCCTGGGTAGATTAAACGGTCATTCATTACAGAAAGAAAACAATTATGATGTTTCGTTTAGGGGGTGAAATTATAGACTCACAACAGTAGCACATGATTTGGGAGGGAGGTGACAGGTCGATGATTGTCTCAAGTTCCTTATCACAGGGAAGCCTGGAAAGGAAAGACAAAGAAAAAATGTGGGCAAGACAGAGGGCAAAATAAGGTGATCCACTGGTGTTTTCTGGCCGCTGTGACATAGTGCCACAAGCTTAGTGGCTTCAGACACAAATGTATTATCTTTACAGTTCTGGAGTCAGGAGTCCAACATGGGCTAAAATCAAGACACGGTCAAGGCCATGTTCCCTCTGGAGGCGCTAGGAGAGAATCTATTTCATAGCCTTTTGTAGGTACTAGAGGCTGCTCATGTTCCTTGGGTCATAGCCTCATTCTGCCATTTCAGAACATTTATGGCACATGGCAGGTGACCGAGGGCAGTTGCCACAATATGGGGACACTGTGTGCCTGCTGTTCCTCAGTCTTATCATCACAAGGGTGAGAAAAGCTTTGGGTGAGCGGTGAACGGAGAGCTTAGGGAGCCACAGTCGGCACGACGAGGAGTCTGAGAACAGCAGGGGTTAGCATGGGTGCCCTCGTGAGAAGTTGGATTGGGGCCCCAGAGAAGGGGCCCCGGGGTCCGCTGGGATGTTGAAGTTGAGCACAGCGATATGCACCGAGGAAGTAGGGGTTCTTTCTCAAGTACTTTAATTGCCAGGCACCCTAGGAACCGGGGTGTGTCAGCAGCCCATCCGAATGTCTCTTATCATACAGCTGGATAAAAAAGAGAAACGGCCCAAGTAGAATACGAGAAATATGAAGGGGACATAACTATAGGTGCTTCAAGGATTTAAAATCTAAGAAAATATATTGTTCTACTGTATTCGAAAACTTGAACAAAATAGACACGTTCCTTACACAGAAATAGAACCAGCCAAGAGGCCTAGAAGGCGCTTATGTGAATACACGTACTTTCTTCCTAGGTGACAAGCCAGCCTTCTTGCGTGTAGGGCACTAGACAGTCGTAAGCAGTGGAGTCACTACCGAAAAGCGCCACAATGTAAAAATCGTGACACTAAACAGCCTGTGGAAAAGACACGTGTTTCCAGCATGAGAGCTGAGGCAACAAGGCAGAGACTTGCTCGCCCTCAGCTGGGAAGCTGCAGGGAGAGGGAGTCAAAGTTTTCACTGCTCTGCACCTGAGAAAGGCAGCGAAAGCACTGGATTGACTCTGGTATTACAGGTAAGTCTTCGCAAGTAGGTGAATTCGCAGATGTGGAATCCGTGAATAATGAAGTTTGACTCTAATCCCTTTAATGTTTTTTTTTTAAATGTTTATTTAATTTTGAGAGAGAGAGAGAGAGAGAGACAGAGCACGAGCGGGAGAGAGGCAGGAGACACAGAATCCGAAGCAGGCTCCAGGCTCCAAGCTGTCAGCACAGAGCCCGACACGGGGCTCGAACGCACGAACTGCAAGATCATGAGCTGAGCTGAAGTCGGATGCTTACCCGACTGAGCCACCCAGGCACCCCTGACTGTAATTCCTTTAAAAGCAGAAGGAAGACAAAGGTGGAGGTCCTGGTCAGACAAGTGAGATTTGGAAAAGAAAAGGCACAATTTGTTTTTTTGTTTTTAATGCAGATGATATGATTATGTACCTAGAAATCCCAACAAAGATCTATGATAATTATTACAGTTAACTAGACTTTAGGAAGATTGCCTAATACAAAATTAATATATAAACACTAATCTGTTTATATATTCCAGCTATAAACATTTAGAAAATATAATTTAACAAAAGATACCAATTATGATGACATTGAAAATATATAAAATGCCCAGGAAGAAAACAGTTAAAAAAAAAAAAGAACAAGATCTTAATGTACAAAATTATTAAATTTTATTGATACACATTTATGAAGATGCCAGTAAATGAAGAATATACTGTGTCAATGGATGGAGGAAAAAAAAAAAAAAACAATTTAGCAAAGAAGTCAAATCTTCCCAAATTTATCTACATACCATGAAATTCCACACAAAACACCAACACGTTTTGAGTTGTTTTAATTTGTTTGAACTTGAACTGATAGGAAATTAAAAAAAAATTTTTTTTCAACGTTTTTTATTTATTTTTGGGACAGAGAGAGACAGAGCATGAACGGGGGAGGGGCAGAGAGAGAGGGAGACACAGAATCGGAAACAGGCTCCAGGCTCTGAGCCATCAGCCCAGAGCCTGACGCGGGGCTCGAACTCACGGACCGCGAGATCGTGACCTGGCTGAAGTCGGACGCTTAACCGACTGCGCCACCCAGGCGCCCCTGATAGGAAATTTTAAATCAGAGAACGAGGGATCAAAACTAGCAAAGACGTCCAGAAGAACAAGCTGGGTGCCTTGCTTTACCAGAAACATATCAAGAATTATTATTTGGAAAATAACTTTAAAAAAAAGAATTATTATTTGGATATACTTTGGAAAGACAAATTGACCCATGCAACTGAATCAAGTGCTCAGAGACAAACCCACATATATAAACAGAAACTTTAGGCACTGCTGGTTAGTGGGTGAAGGACTGATTATTTAAAATGGTGCCGGTGTGGGGCACCTGAGTGGCTCAGCAGGGTAAGCATCCGACTTCGGCTCAGGTCATGATCTCCTGTTTCATGGGTTCGAGCCCTGCGTTGGGCTCCATGCTGACAGTGCAGAGCCTACTTGGGATTCTCTCTGCCCGTCTCTGACTTGTGCTTTCTCTCTCCAAATAAATAAAACCTTTAAAAAAATAAATAAAACGTTGCTGGTCAGTGGGTAAAGGATCGATTACTTAAAATTACTATTTTAAATTGATCATTTAAAAATCAGTTGGCAATTCACCCCAGAAAGAATGAAACTGTCTCATACAACATGACAGCCCGTTCCAGGTGGATCACACATTTATACGTGAAAGGCAGAATCAGAAAACTTTTAGGCAACAAAGTAGGAGAATGTTTTTGTGACCTTGTTATGGGAAGAATTTCTTCAACCAGATAAAGGTCAAGTTTTGATGAGTATGTAGAACAACTCAAGCACTTACACGGCACTTGTGACCGTGTAAATTCTTAGAGCTGCACTAGAAAGTAATTGGCATTATTTAGTCAATTTGAAAATGCGTGTCTAACATAGCATAGCCATTCCACTCCTGGGGATTTCCCCTAGAGAAACCTTTGCATGTATGTCATGGGAACTCCTGTAACACTGTTCCTAGCAGCCCTGCGATAGGAAAACAACCAGCATTTCAGTTGACAGAACGTTTACATAAATTGTGGTATATCTGTATAATTGAATGCCAAAAAAGGAGTGAGAGGGAATGAATTCCAGTTATGCACCATAATAGGGGTGACACCTAATATGGAATGAGAAAAGCAAATCTCAGAAGCATATCCACAGTACGATTACATTTATGTAAAACTTCAAAATGCTAGTTTAGGCATATTGTCTAGGGATACAAATATATTCCAGAAAAGCAGAATGAACCTTGAGTTAAAAATAACGGGGGGGGCGGGGCACCTGGGTGTGTCAGTGGGTTAAGCCTCTGACTTCAGCTCAGGTCATGATCCCGTGGTTCATGAGTTTGAGCCCCGTGTCGGACTCTGTGCTGACAGCTAGGAGCCTGGAGCCTGCTTCGGATTCTGTGTCTCCCTCTCTCTCTGCCCCTCCTCCGCTCACACTGTGTCTCTGTCCCTCAAAATAATAAATAAACATTAAAAAAATTGTTTTAAATAGTAATTGGAGGGTAAGACGAATGAGATGGAGGGAGAGGCAGTGTTTCTAGGCAGTGGTTGTGATCTTTTCCTTAAACTGGCTCATGGATCGTTGTGTTGTTACTCTTTATACTTTAAACATATGCATATTCTTTGGTAAATATAATGCTTTTACTTAAGCAATTAAAAAATGAAGCAAGGCACAACACCAAAAACAATAATAAAACCTTTCAAAGAATTGCCAGGGCAGGCAGTGTATTGACAGGCCTTGGCTGATAAGGAACTTGACTTTCCACTTATGTGTTAAGCTGCTGTGGGCATCTGACATGCATCATTTTATTAAACTCATGCAGTGATCCTTTCAGACGTGTCTTATTACCCTACTTTAGAGAAGAGGAACACTGAATCCTAGGTTAAGTAGCTTGATCAAGGTAAGTAGTAAATGAGGGACTGGGGATTCGAATCTAACGCTCTCTCATTCCAAACCTGTGTTCCAAAATCTTGTTAAAGACTAAATCAGGTGGAGGGCAGCTGGGTGGTCGCTTAAGCATCCGACTCTTAATTTCGGCTCAGGTCATGATCTCATGGTTTGTGGGTTTGAGCCCCGTGTCAGGCTCCATGCTGATGGCATAGAGCCTGCTTGGAATTCTCTATCTCCCAGTCTCTCTCTCCCTCCCCCACTTGTGCTTGCACACTCTCTCTCTCTCAAAAATAAACATTTTTTAAAAAGACTAAATCAGGTGGAGAAAATGGACACAGGGCTTTCCTTTAGGCACTCTAAATATTTATTTATTTATTTATTTATTTATTTATTTATTTGAGAGTGAGAGTCCCACACTGTCAGTGCAGAGCCTGATGTGAGACTTGAACCCATGAACCCCGAGACCATGCCCTGAGCCAAAACCAAGAGTCAGATGCTCACTCGACTGAGCCACCCAGGTGCCTCTCCTTTAGGCATTCTGGAATCACAGGCCCTCTTCTTAATAGGAGAGAGGCCAGGCATGGGCACTGGTACTGCTGTTACCCTAATGGGCAAATTCCCACGGGAGAGAGAAAACCGACTTAAGGAAAATGGAAGCCATTTTCAGTCCAGATGGGTATGGGCGGCACCCCAAAGGGAGAGTCTGTAATCAAAACAAAGAGAATATATCATGATCGGCAAATGGGGAAGTGGAAAATACAAAAAAGGGTCATGCGAGTCTTCCAAGGTGAGTAACGTCAACACGTTATGAGGGGGTTGGCCATCCGAGCAAAGCCAACCGGTGGTGGACAGACTACAATAATCCTGGCTGCTGTCCCAAGGCTGCTGTCTACAGACAAGGCTGTGCAGCTGCCAACGTGCCCCTCACCTTCAGATGAGGCCAGTCAACACTCCTCATTTAGAAGAAAGCCTCTTCTCAGGACTGAGCCCTTCAGCAGTGAGTTGGGGCAAAAACAGTTCAGCAGAGGTGATTTGGGGCATAAGAATCTGGCAAGAAGCAGAGATCTTTCTTTCTTCTTTCTTTCTTTATTTATTTTTGAGAGAGAGAGAGAGTGCCGAGAAGGGGTAGAGAGAGAATCCTGAGCAGGACCCATGCCGCCAGTGCAGAGCCCAATGCAGGGCTTGAACTCATGAACTGTGAGATCATGACCTGAGCCACAGTCGGACGCTTAACCAACTGAGCCAACCAGGTGGCCCAAGAAGCAGAGGTTTCTGATGTGGCGTGTTTACTTGAGACTCTGCCAATGCTTCCTCCTTTGGGCAGGCCCTTATTCTGTGTGGAATGCCGTCCGAAGTCTGCACTTTTTACGTTCTCTTCCCCCTGTAGCCCATCTTCATGGCCTCTTCTAAACTCGCTTTGTGCTGAGAAGCAGAGGTGTGACATTTCACAAAACCATGGCCTTAACAGGCTTATGTTTGGAAATGAGATTGTGAAATATTCAGTGTCCATTAAGCACTCCAAGCAGCCAGGAGCCTGCATTATCCAGATGGCAAAACCAAAGGTTCTCTGGTGAGTCAAGTTCCTGGGGTCTCGTGTCTATGGTCTCCTGGAGTTTCCTTCAAAACGAAACAGCCTCTTCACCCCCTAGATTCGAGGTTGCCGCTAAGCGGCCATCTCAGTTTTCCTTCGAGCCACTCCCTAAGATCTGCTTACTTCCCCAAATCTGTTTAAACCTTGGTTCCCTCACCATCATCCCCCCCACAGAGCACACGGCCTCACTTTACTTCATACTAGAGGATGGAACTTTCTGGATGGGAAGTTGCCCTTCAGACTTTAGCCATGGTTTTCACAGTCAATAAATGAATAAATTAAAGAGCCCCCTGACAGCTGTGGTTTGTGAGGATAAGAATGACATTGGCTCGGTCATCTGACTCCATTTCCCACCTTCCTCTTTTATGGTTGAGGTGAACTGGGGAGTGGATCCACTTTCCTTCTTTTCCTGGTAGAAGCTGGGAATTAAACGTTATCATTAATCAACCGAAAATAATGTCATTATAGTAGCAATTTCCATACTTAAGAGACCTTAGTTAGAACCCAACAGAACCATGGGGGTTTCTCATGCCCAGACCCTCATTTTTCTACTGTGGTAAAACACGTATAACATAAAATTTACCATTTCAACCATTTTTAATGTACAAATCTGTGGCATTAAGTACATTTCCAGTGTTTCGCAACCATCATCACTATCTATTTCCAGACCTTTTTCATCATCCCAAACAAAAACTCGGTGCCCTTAAGCTGACTTCTCATTCTCCCTCCCATCAGCCACTGGTAAGCACCAGTCTGCTTTCTGTGTCTATGAACTTGACTATCTAAGGTGCCTCATATATGTGGAATCATGTAATCTTTGCCTTCTGTGTCTGGTTTCTTTCACTTAGCATAACATTTTCAAGGTTCATCCATGTTACAGCAGAATTTTATTATATCTCAGAAGTTTAATTCTTTTTATGAATGAATAACATTCCATTGTATATATATATATATATATATATATATATATATATATATATACCACATTTTGTTTATCCATTCATCTGTTGATGGACATTTGAGTTGTTTCCCCTTTTCGATTCTTGTGAACATTGGTGTACAAGTATCTGTTTAAGCCTTAAATTTTAATTATTTTGGGTGTATACTTAGGAGTGACATTGCTGCATCAGATGGGATTCTATGTTTTGAGGAGCCAGCCCCTCATTTTTAAAAGTAAGGAAGCTAAGGATCAGAAAGGACCAATTGTTTTTGTTTTTGTTTTTGTTTTTGTTTTTAAGATCATACTTACTAAGAATATTTGATTGCTGTAATTCTTTTAAACATGTGCTTCTTCCTACTTTCAAGTGTATCTTAAGACCTTCTAGAGGGCAGGGAGCTTAATTCATGTTTGGTTTCCCAGTGACTAGCAGTGCCTGGTGTGTGATCAATATTCAAGCCATGTAATAGATGTTTGTACATCAACTTGTTAAAATGGTGCTCTATCAAAGACCCAGAGCAAAATAATAGATGGTAAGTACCCTCATATTCCAAAGTTGGGTGTTAGACTACCTATGCAGGACTTGCATATGAGGTATCTTCTTTCTTTCTTTCTTTCTTTCTTTCTTTTTCTTTCTTTCTTTCTTTCTTTCTTTCTTTTCTCCTTTCTTTCAGAAGAGAGAGAGAGAGAGAGAGAGAGAGAGAGATTGCACATTCATGAGCTGGGGAAGGGCAGAGGGAGGGAGAGAGAGAATCTTAAGCAGGCTCCATGCTCCGTGTGGAACCCTATGTGGGGCTCATTGCGGGGACTTGATCTCATGGCCATGAGATCATGACCTGAGCTGAAATCAAGCATTGGATGCTTAACCGACTGAGCCACCCAGGCACTCTGCACATGAGGTATTCTATAAGCCTATCTTGTGACCTTAAGTATAGGAAAGGATTTAAGTTGAACACCTCAGGAGAACTGCTTTAAACAAGGTTGTTGAAGTATGATGACATTTTCCCTTCACACAGGGGGCACATTTGGGAGAAGGCTGGTCTTCCCCTGAGGGCAATGCAGAGGCATTTTGTAGACTGAACAAAGACCACTCAGAGGGATGCTCACCCAAGATGGAGTCCTGCCAGGAAAAGATGGAGGGGCACTTTTGGATTCAGAAGCTAATAGAAATGTCATGAGAAGACAGCTGGAAGTGAGCCCTTGCCTTTTCAGTCAATAGAGCTGCAGATGGATATTTCTAGTAGGTGCCCCGTGAGAGAAAGTCAGCAAGAGAATCACCCATATTTCTAGAAAACTTGAACAGATATTGACAGTAGCAGCCAAGTAAGATCTTTCTGGTGCTTCTCTTCCTCTCCAGCAGCTTGTCCCCCGGTCTCACCTTCAAGCTTTGATCCTGAAGGATTCGGATATCTAGGCTGCCTAGCAAGGGGAGACGAAGGGAAATCAGAGAAGCCAGAAAGAAGTCATCCATCCCCTCCCCCTGCAGGCTCCCAGCCAGAAGCAAAGTTCATCCACGGAGGCAGGAACTTTCAATGAAGTTCCTAGTTTTCTTTGTTACACTGAAGAGGAAATTAACTGAATGGAGGTAATTCTAAAAGTGACTAGAGAACTTTGCCTTATCAAAGGGTGCCTGACAAAGTTATGGGAGCTAGCCAAGAGTTCATTCAAGAGGGTGTGGGGCAGAAAGAGCTCAAACAGACAGTGAGGAGAAAGAATAGAGTTGTTTTCTGCTTATACCCTACTGAGTTTTTCTTTCTCACGGCTAAATTTAAAGTGCATTAAAATAGATTTTTGTTTCCAGAGCATTATCCGTCATAAGCTTATTCAGGCTAACAAAAGTGTTAAATTTATTTGCTTCTGATTATAACTTAATTGACTGAATGTGGTGACAGTGCATACTTTATTAAAGTAAGTATACTTTGGGCTCTCTAGAATCCACTACCAATTTTAGTAATGGCACTTCAGTTTCTTGTGGAAAATGATTTCTCCTCCATTCCATATGGTCTGGTAAGACTATTACTCAAGATGTCCTATCTCCCCCTAGCCAAGGGACGGGATAGAGGGCCAAGCCTTTAAACTTCGAGCAGAATGAGAAGAAGACTAAGATCACCCGGCACCCATGATTAACAGGCACACTTTGATAAGGTTTTAAGTGGCAATGTAAACTCTCTGACCTCCCCCTCTAGATCCACGCTTCTAGACTTGGGTCTCCATTACCTGAGCTAGTAGATATCTTGCCAATAGATTGTCACAGTCATAGTTTCTATTGCTTATAACCAAAGGAACCTAATTTGTGCTGATTGGAGGTTGGTATATACATTTATTTATGTCGTTAATACAAAAAATAAGTTTTTATTTAATATATGCAGTTTGCTAGGGAGATGCTTTCAAAATGGAAGATGAGTGGGCACTTATAAATTTATAAGTATTTATATTTACTTATAAATAGTAAGAAGCACTATGGCAGGCACTGAAGAAACAATGATTAGTAAGACAGATATGTCCCTGGTCATATGAGATTTATAGTGTAATGAGGCATGAACAATCATAAATAGCACTTGTTTTGTTGAACACATTGAATATTAATTGACTACAATGGGGAAACAAACAGGTGCTATGAGAGAACATGTGGGGAGCAGGGAGGGCTTTCTGGAGCCAAGAGGACTTGTAGGATAAGAAGTAGGAGACATTCAGCAAAGTAGAGATGGGGTGATGATAGGGCTTAGGATAGGAATGATGTAGTTTTCCAGGTAGAGAGAAAGAATTCAAAGTTTGGTAGACCAAAAATTGCCTGGTGCTTTCAGAGATCTGATGGAAGATCTCTGTTCATGGTTGTGCCAACTCATAAGCCAAGAGACTGTTGATGTTGACTGAAGGCACTACCTTCATCTTCAGTGTGGGGGATTTTAGAAGCCTAGGTAAGCTCTCAAGAGTAAGGAAATCTTCCCATGTGAGTTAGGTTGAAGGGAACACTTCAAAGACCTGTAGTCACTGCCTTTTTAACCTACACTTAAAAATGGTTCTGCCAAACTAAGTCCAACCAGAAATAGAAATGGCAGTCACCTCTGCAAGAGTAGATCCAACCATTTTGTTTTAATTCAGTAAGTTTGTATATAAGAACAAAATAATAATCTAGGTGTGAGGAGATGATGCATATGTACTGATGGTGCATCAGTTCCACAGATAGAAAATGGCAGATCTGATCTCCCACGACACTATCAGTGCCCTGCCCAACAATGGGGAGAAAAGAATACATAAAAGGAACAAATGATAGCATGCTCTTCAAATTTCTTGCTTCTGTAGATCCCTTCAGAAACCCAAGAGTTGAAAAACTCAAGATGGGAACCACTGAACAAGGCATGTCTTACAAATATTGAGATTCCCCATGTTTTATTTGGGGGCTGCCATGTAGAATTAGTAAAATGGAACTTCTGAATGTTTTGAGACAAACTCACCAGTTTCCACAACACTTATGGAGCCATACTGTATGACCAGCCCTGTGTTTGACACTCTGGGAGATGTAAAGATGAGTAAGACATTTTCCTTGTCCTCTAGTACCTTATCTTCTAGAAGGGCAGTTAAGACCATTGCTAGATCTTTTTAATTCTCTTGAACAGATATCTACTGTATAATGGTGTACATTGTCTGCAAGTAAGAATTGTCAGTCTCTGTTACAATGAGTGGAATAAACTAATCATTGGTGATACGGCATAGACCTGACAGACAGTTATAAGAGGAATTCAAAGGGAGGAAAAAAGAAATGTTTATGGCCAGGGGCTTAATGGGCCTCGTTTCATTTAATTCTCCCTGCAACCTTGCAAAGTATACATTAATGGCCTCACATCACAGAGATGGAAACTGAGGCAAAGTTAAGGAACTTGCCTAGGGACACATGACCAGTAAGAGGAGGGCTGGATTAGGAACCTACATCTCCGGTCACCAGGGCCCGTGCATTTCTCACTGTACCAGGCTGTGGCTTATTGCTTCTGACTGAATTCTCCCAGGATCTAATCAGATCGTTGCCATGCTTCCCCAGTGCTTCTAGGCAGACCACTGAAATCATTTAAATAAGTGATGAGCGTATAGATTAGAGAGGCTTCTTTTGCATATTTCTTTTATTTGCCTCTCCTAGATGAAACCCGCCAGATTTTGTCTGAATTATCTCAGGAGAGACAGGGCTTTCGTGTGACTATGAGTCTTTTGCTCTGTGGAATCACCACTCTGTGACCCTAAAAAGTCATAGTTGACAATAATCACTTATTGTAATTGAAGAAGGAAAACACGAACACTTGCTGAGTGAAAACTATGGTGCTATATGGGTAAGCCCTTCCTCCGCTCACCACTCTCCTGCAATGATCCCTATTTTTTAACACTTCTGGGCCACCCTTCTTCCCACTCATCCCAAGTATGTTACTAAATCTGACAGCTGTCAGCTCTGTAGAGTAAGAGGTTGCAAAAATATAGCACATATCCAATAGTTGTGGGGTTTTTTTGTTTTTGTTTTTGTTTTTGTTTTTTTTTTAATTTTTTTTTTCAACGTTTATTTATTTTTGGGACAGAGAGAGACAGAGCATGAACGGGGGAGGGGCAGAGAGAGAGGGAGACACAGAATCGGAAACAGGCTCCAGGCTCTGAGCCATCAGCCCAGAGCCTGACGCGGGGCTCGAACTCCCGGACCGCGAGATCGTGACCTGGCTGAAGTCGGACGCTTAACCGACTGCGCCACCCAGGCGCCCCTGTTTTTTTTTTTTTTTTAATGAGAGACTGAGTGCCAAAAACTGTGATAGTGACTTTCTTGGACACTTAAGCTTCACAGAATCCCCACATAGTTATTATTACCCTTGTTTTCAGGTGAAGAAATGAAGTTCAAGGAAATGAAACTTCCCCACATCCCCACAGTTAGCAAATGACAAATCTGGGATTCCCTGGCCCTCTCCAGGGATTCCACTCACTGCTCTGCCTACCAGAGGGTGAAAGGAAACACTGAGGTCTAGAAAGCCCAAGGGGATTGGTTATTAATGGGGGGTGTGAAAAGATGGTTGTTATGGACTGCGTGTTTGTGTCCCCCCAACAAATTTGTATGTTGTAACCCCAGTGTGATGGGATTAGGAGGTGGGGCCTTTGGGAAGTGATTAGGTGGATTAATGGAGTCCTCATGAATGGGATTACTGCCCTCATAAAAGAAACTCCGGAGAGTCTCCCACTCTTTCTGCCATGTGAGGACCCAGTGAGCAGAAAGCCATCTATGAACCAGGAAGTAGGATCTCACCAGATACCCAATGTGCTGGATTTTTCAGCCTCCAGAACTGTGTGAAATAAATGTTCATTTCTTAAGCCACCCAATATATGGCATTTTTTAACTTGGCAGCCCAAATGGACTAGGACAACAGTAAAGTGATAAATATTAAACATAAATATAATTTTCCGTCATGTATTGCCCTTCCTGAGCAGACTTCTGATCGTCTTTTCCAAAGGGGATGGTCATCTTTAATAATGCACCCCACCATTGCTTCCCTCTGCCCCTCCTAGAAATCCTTCTCCCATTTATCAGATGACCCTTTGTATCCTCAGAAGAGATACTTCTATGGAGATTTCCAGGATCTTCTCCACCATGACCCTTAAGTCATCACTGAAATTTTTCTTTCATTCTCCCTGCATCTACTAGATATTAGGCCTCAAGGGGCTCATGGTCAAGTGGAAGTGGTAGGCAACTAGACAATTCATCATAATGTGCCTTGAAAAGTTATACTCAGTCACAGATTTAGCGTATTATTAGGAACAATTGAACATTGGTGAAATCTCTCATAAGTATAAGACAACCCCAAAACGATGATTTTTAGCATCCTTGATTGCGTCCTGGCTGGTAAGGAAAAATTAGTCTTCTTCTGCAATTCCTTTATCATAGGTTGCTTACTACTTTCTGTTTCCAACAATGCCTCATCTCTATATGACATTTCAGGTACCTAAGTAGCCTCTGGGGAGAGTGGGCCTGGATTGTCCTTTCCTGGTGCCATGAGGGACTTGGTGGAGCTGTCCTCCTTGGTGTCTTAGCAAGAAGATGCAGAAGGAATGATGCCACGTATAAATAGACTCGGGTTTTATTTATAGTTCTGCTTAACACTTAAGTGTAACGCCTAGTGCTTTAAGCAATGTAAAAAGCATCTTCAGATTCCTGGAAGTTTTCACCAATAGCACTTAAGAAATTCATCTGGCCATGGAGCGCCTGAGCGGCTCAGTCAGTTGAGCCTCTGGACTTTGCTCAGGTTATGATCTCAAAGTTCGAGAGTTCAAGCCCTGCACGAGGCTCTCTGCTGTCGGCCCGGAGCCCGCTTTGGCTCCTCTCTCTCCCTCTCCTTTTGCCCTTCCTCCGCTCACTCTCTCTGTCTCTCTGAAAATAAACAAATGAAAAAAAAAAAAAAAAAAAAAAAGAAATTCATCTGGGGGCACCTGGGTGGTTCAGTCAGTTAAGCAGCCCACTTTGGCCTGGGTCATGATCTCATGGTTCATGGGTCTGAGCCCTGCATCAGGCTCTGTGCTGACAGCTCAGAGCCTGGAGCCTGCTTTGGATTCTGTGTCTCCCTCTCTCTCTGCCCCTCCTCTGCTCACACTCTGTCTCTCTGTCTCTGTCTCTGTCTCTCTCAAAAATAAATATTAAAAAATACTAATGAAGAATAATAATAACAGAAATTCATGTGGCCGGTAATGGGTTTGTGAGTGGTGGTGAAATAGAGTGAGGGAAAGTCAGGAACAAACACATTTTTTCACTTTCCCTGCAGGTTTCTAAAAGCAGGGTGCTGAGGCCTTGTTTGTTTGTTTTTTTAAAGTTTATTTATTTACTTTGAGAGAGAGAGCGCGCGTGAGCTGGGGAGGAGCAGAGGGGGAGAGAGAGAGAGAGAGAGAGAGAGAGAGAGAGAGAGAATCCCAAGCAGGCTCCACACTGTCAGCATGGAGCCAGATGTGGGGCTGGAACCGTGAGACCATGACCTACACCGAAATGTAGAGTCAGATGCTTAACTGACTGAGCCACCCAGACGCCCCGGGGCCATGGATGTTAATTACGAGAATTAAGTGGTTATTGGTCAAATGGTCTCCATGACCTATTTTATCTAAATAGTGAGTCTGTTTTACAGAAAAGCCAGAACCTGTGACTGTATTTGCTGAGCAAATTTTACTGCCAGGCTATACATACCATGAATCAGTGGAGCATCAATTTCTTTTCTTGTTTCTGGAAGAGGTAAGAAGAAACAAGAATATGGCTTGCCAGTAGAAATGCAGTTAGATTACCTGTAGCCCAAAGACAGGCTTTTGCCATTCTTTATCGCTGATTTCTGGAAGCCAGAAATCTCTGAGTGCCAGGAAGCCCAAGGCCCAGTGTAGCTGATCAGGGTAAGCATGCTGTACCTCAGTTTCTTCAGCTGTTATACAGCTGCTGTAGCTGGCATGCTTTTTTGTCTGTTTTTTCTTGTACTCTTTCTTACCAGAAGGATCCACGATTAATGATATAACTCCTGGAAAGTTCATAAAGATTCTCAGGAGACGGTTCACATTTAAATGAAGTACAACACAATCTAAGGACTTGAGTGGTTCAGATTCTTTGAATGCTTGGATTGCTTCTCCCTTGACATGGGCTCCTTTAAGAGCTACATAAACTGTTTCATTGCACAAAGGAGCTGTCAAGACATTTCAGTAAATCATGGAATTCATTCATTCATTTATTCATTCAATTAGTCAGTTAACAAATATTTCTTGAACACTCGTTACATGCTAGGCATTATGTTCGCCACTGGGGTTATCCAAGAATTCTAAAATGGTTCCTCATCGTTGTGGAGTGTTTTGGCATAAAATGTTGCATTTATCTGGACAATAACAGAGGAAATAGATATCATTATTAACTTTATTTTACTGATAAGGAAACCAAGACTCAGGGAGGTCAAAAGCTGTGTCCAAGGACTTATATAAAAAAACCTACTTTCTAAATTTCATTTTATTTCCAATACAGAATGCTATATTCTTAATTTTATGAACTTTAGTTACTAGATTTAGTCAAGATAGACGAACCAAAGTCAATAACAGACTAGACCCTTGGCGTTTGCAGATTTAACTTTCTTGGCCTTGACCGTTTGCTAGACTGTTCTTGGGAACCATTAGCAAGTGACCTGGAAGAGCCATGACTTAGGAGTTTGAATTGGGGAGACATGAGCTGATAGATCCTATGGTAGGCCTTAAAACTAGCCCTGAATCTCTCACCCTAGGGAACTGGAGTGTGGGGCCAGTCCCTCCCGTTCTGAGTGGTTTACCGAACATCTGTATCTCAATGTGGCTCTCTTTCTATACATTTTCCTTGAAGTATTTTATGGGGAAAATACTACTGCGGCCTGCCAATTAGCAATAGCACTTAAGAATATCAGAACCTCAAGAGAAAAGCTTCAGGAATTGCCCGTACCGTGAATGTCCGTGCGTTGACGATGGCTAACATGGGAATTAACAACTTCCGTTTTGGAAGATGGAATTTCAATTTGGAGATGGAATTCGGTCTAGTGGTTCACATCTCTTTGGCCATCGACTCACCAGAGCCTCTTTTGCTGTTTTCTCACTCTCCTCAGTTTAGGAATGGGGCGTAGGGCTTGGGTATGGGTCACTTTTGATGGGAACTTGATTAGTCATATCCTGTTGTGCAAAACCTTCAAGGGGATTCCTCAGGCCCCACGGGCTCCCACGGCGCTCAACAGTTACTTCTTCCTAAGTCAGGATGGTTAGATGGGATAGTGTCAGTCTATTTGGGCCACTATAACAAAAGGCCACAGATTGAATAACTTATGAGCGACAGAAATGTATTTCTTTCCGTTCTGGAGGCTAGGAGTTCAAAATTGAGGCACTGGCATGCTTGCATTCCAGTGATTGTGTTCTGGTGAGAGCCCTCTTCCTGGTTCAGAATTGATGCCTTCTCTCTGTGCTCTCATCTGGTGGCAGGGACTAGGAAGCTCTCTGGAGCCTCTTTCATAAGGCGCGGACTCTGTTCATGAAGGCTCTGCCCTTGATCCCCGACAAGCACCTCCCCAAAGCCCTACCACCTAATTCCATCATCTTTGGAGGTTAGGATTTCAATAAATGAATTTTAGGGGATGCAAATATTCAGACCATAGCAGGTGGATATTGTAGGGAATATAGTTTTACGCAGCCTTGGAGATCTGCGATGTTTTTGTGATTATCTACCTACCATGAGATTAACAACCAGACTTTTCTCAGAACTGCTACATTGGCATCCACTCTGTGTTCCTTATTGCTGATAGGAATCTAACCCAGTAGTCCTTCCCCTGGAGGCTTCATTAAGCACTTCATTTCCATAAAATGCCCCATTTGAAAGAATTTTGATGGGAATGAAGCACTCCAAATAATGGATTTCAAAAATCTTTTTTTAAATTTGGAATAGATATTAATGAAATAAAACTCTCCATTCCAGTTAAAGGCTATTTTAAAGAGCAGAAAAAGAGGAAATGGGATTTGCAGCATCCCAGCCCCAGAATCACAAGACAGAGCATAAAAGAGTCGATTTGGAGTAGAGAAGCAATAGCTTAATAACACCACTGCTATTTCCAAAAACTGTTCCAGTGAGCGGAACTCAGTTCCCTTATGATACAACAGTACCATATGCCCTGCCACAAGGAGTAGTTTTGGGGGGAAAATCCCACTTTTCGCCATTAGTCACCGGTGACTTTACACATCAAGTCAAGATTCTTTGAAAATATCCTTACTGACCACAGGCTAATTTTCTCGTAACTGTGGAGTTTTATTTAACCAAACGTATACACATGACCCTTGGTTGCAAGATGACACTTTGACTTATTTATCTTAAAACCACCTGCTTTGCCATCCATTTCTATCACATAGAGGAATTTAGAAATGTTTTCCAGAGGTCAAGAGCAAATCCATGTCATATCCTGGAACGAATCACAAGCTGAGTAACTTCTGTTCAGCTCCTTCTTCGTCCAAAGGAAGGAAAACCAGACAGAGCTGGGCCTGGCCAAGATAAAATCCAGGAGAAACAAAAGGAAACACATCTTAGTTTTGCATGGCGCTGGCCTCATCCTCAGCACATTATAGAGTTTCAGCGCTGGGTGTGAGTGTTATCAAACATTCTTTAAGAGCGAGGAAAAATGCTGCTTCTGCAAATGTGATAGCCTAAATACTAATCAAATCTTTGCTGCAATCTTGCGGCATTAATGAGATTTCCCAGCTGTCAATCATTGTAATTCTGACAGCTGCAATGAGATTGTGGCTTAACGTGTACTTCTCAACCACTTGGGTCCTGGAGCAGGTGCTGTTCTCTTTAAAAGGCAACTTGAAGACCGCTGACCGAGTCCTTCCCATCTGGAAGGGAGAAGGTAGTCCTGCCTGGTCCAGTATGCGTGAGGCCGCAGAGAGTCGGGGCTGTTAAGGTACTGAGTTCTCCCTTTCCTACCTCCACTCCCTGTTCAAAGGACTGATGACTTCCAACTACAACTGGTCTTAAACAGGGACAACTTAGCACCCGATTGTCTAATCAGGAAAGGCCAAGTGTTTGAACTTGGGAGTTTTACTCTAATTCCAATAGAGAGATCTCTAGTAATAGAGATTAGTTAAGTACCTGTTCTCGGTAACAGGACGAATTTACTGCCACCTCTTTTGAGATAATGAAATGCCATTTACATTACCCTCTCTCCCTGGTAAATCTGAGCAGAAAGCAAACTCCCTAAGTTTCCTATCACTTTGCAGAGCCTGAAACCATACGAGTAGCCACTTCAGATCTCACTAGGGAAGAGCAGGTAGGAAGCTGTTTGGGATTTATAGTGCCACTTACTTCTGTAGGCAAAACCAGAGTCGTAAAAGGCAAGAAGAAAGAGTTCTTAAGCCCTCCAGGGTAAGTAAGGGAACGCGCTTTAAAATCCTGATTTTTATTACTCTAGACAAAATAAGACACCTCACTTAGCCCCAGAAGACTGAACTTCAGCCTTTCTCTGAGGCTCTTATTCAACTGAGTCTCTGCCTGTTTGTCTCCGCTGAGCTGGGGCAGGAAGCTGGACCCCCCTCCTCCCGTCTGAAGAGAAGCTAGTTATATCAGCCAGGTTCTAGCGTCACGAGCAGGAGACTTAGGAATCAGGGGTGCCGTCTTGGGGGTATAAAGTTCTGTCACAATGACCAAGAATTGCTCTCATGGCAGAGAAATCAAAACCCAAACTGTGACATTTTCCCAAGTTTTTCACACCCAAATCGGTCCAGGTTATGGCCTCTGTTTCCATGCCATTGATCTCCCTTCTTTTTATTTTCTTTAAGGTTTATTTACTTATTTTGAGAGAGAGAGAGAGAGAGAGAGAGAGAGCAAGCATGTGAGGGCGAGAAGATCAGAGAAAGAGGGAGAGAGAAAAAGAATCCCAAGCAGGCTCCACACTATGTGTGTGAGCCCGACATGGGGCTCGAACTCACAACTGTGAGATCATGACCTAAGCTGAAACCAAGAGTCAGACATTTAATCTACTGAGCCACCCAGGCATCCCTCCCTCATTTTCTTATTGCCACTTTATCTGGGGTAGCAAAGTTGCATGGCAGGAGGGAGAAGGGCGTGAACACTGAATCAGTAGTATCTGAGCCTTTCTAGACAAACTTGGCCACGATTCAGCAAGGAAGCCATGGAGAAACTCCGTTGGTTCACACCTATTAGAGAAGAGACCAGTGTGAGGCTATTTGCAAACCCTTCTCTCTCTTTTTTTTTTAATTTCTTTTTTGTGTATGTCTTTATTTTGAGAGAGCGAGAGAGCACCAACAGGGGAGGGGCAGAGAGAGAGAGACAGAATCCCAAGCAGGCCCTGCGCCATCAGAGCAGAGCCCGACACAGGGCTCGACCTCATGAACTGTGAGATCATGACCTGAGCCAAGATCGAGAGTCGGATGCTTAACTGCGCCACCCAGGCGCCCCTGCAAACCCTTCTCAATGGCGCAAGATCTCTCTCTGTCCCTTGGCCTTTTTCCTTTTCTTCCCACCACACCCCCAACCATGGGAAAGACGAGTCCTCCTCCTGGCCATGGAATCCTTATTCTTCTCCTCACCCCCCCGCCCCCCCGCCCCGCGGAAAACATGCATGACTTTTCCAACAGCAAAACAAAGCCATTTGATGCAACTTGTTACCCCTTCAAGACAAGGGCACTGCGGTCCTTCCCCTTCCCCGGCGCAGAGAGCAAGGCACATCAGGAAAAGCACGGCTGGAGTCGGGTTCAAATTTTCGCTTCTCTCTCACTGTGTGTAGCTGGGGAAGTGATTTACCCTCTCTCCCCTGAGCTAAAAGGGCAGCAAAAACCAGTGATAATAATGCCTGCAAGAGTTATGAGGCTGATATGAGATCATGCACTGAAATGCCCAGCAGAAGATCTGGGACATGGAGGTAACCAAGTTTTTCTCCCTCTGCTCATGGGCAGATTTTTTGGCATTGTGGTTGAACTTGCCGCCTCTCCTACCTTACCCTCCCCTGGGTGCTCAGGCTCTGGAGGCACTTTCATTTTTGTTGACCTTCTGCCCACGTAACAAGAATAAATACTGTCTCTGCCCGGAAATCTTGCCCACACAGGTTTCCATGACGCAGCATTATCTCTGCAGTTTACAAAACAGCTCACAGAATTCCTCCTAAAATGTAGGGTCAAGACAGATGGCCAGTGCTCTGCATTCGATGCAGAAATCTCCGCTTCTTCAGAGCCCCTGCAGCCATGGGCCCTGATCCCTGGGACTCCGGAAAACCTCCTTTTGGAGTGGGGGCCGTCCTGAGTAGCCTGGATGTCAATACTTGGGGAGTGTGCTGTGTTGATCAGAAGCAAGCCCAGGTCTCACCCTCACAGTCCCAGGAGCCACAGACTCGGTGGCCTGGTGCCCGTCACTGTGCAGTGAGTGGGTAAACATGAGGTCACAGGGAGCCCATCTAACACCCCCCTGACCCCTTGTCGGAAGCCCGTTACTCCCGTGGAGTCCCACTCCTTTGTTAGCCATAGGAGAAACTGAGGCACAGGGGCAGGGGCAGCCCCAGCAGCCCAGCAGCCCAGCTGGGGAAGTCGTGGGCTCTAGCTGGCGCCTTGCTCTCCTATACCTGCAGCCCGTGGCCTGCGTGTCTGTGGGCAACACGCCCAGCTCTGTGTGTTCTACATAAACAAGGGTGTTTGTGGGCATAAAGGCAGAAAATAGAGTTCTTAGGCTGACAGGCCGCTAAGAAAGTGGGGGAAAGAGAAACTGGAAACCTGGTGGGTGGGTGATATGAGAGAAGGGGCTGCGGAGTAAATCTAAGGAGAAGGGAGACAGCTGGTCAGGGCGGGAGGCTGCTGGTAGGTGTGTAGTGAGGGAGCAGGTGAGTTAGCAGGTGAGTGGCCTCCAGTCCTAACTGTTGGTGCCTGTGAACGTGACCTTGCTTGGAGACAGGGTCTTTGTAGATGTAGTCAAGTTAAGACGGGGTCACACTGAGGTAGGGTAGGCCCTTCATCCAACATGACTAGCATCGTTGTAAGAAGAGGACAGGAGACACAGACACCCGGGGAAGGAGGCCACGTGCAGAGGGAGGGAGACACAGAAGCGATGCATTTATAAGCCAAGGAACCCCGCAGATTGCCAGCAACCGCCAGGAGCCGGAAGCGAGGCGTGGAACAGACCCTCCCTTGGGCCCTCCAGGAAGGAACCGCTCAGCCTAACTTCAGACCTCTGGCCTCCAGAGCCGTGTGGGACAATGATTTCTGCTGTTGTAAGCCACCCAGTGTGTGCGGCCCGAGGAGACTGGCATACCAGGCTGAGGGCACCACGCAAAGGGCAGGGGCACAGCTTCCTTAGAAATACAGCAGGGCCCACGGCAACGTGTGACGCCTTTCTGCAGACTCCGGATTCACCTTCTTCAAGTTCTAGGCTAACTGTGAGGCCCGAGGATGCATGGAGAGGTGAAAGGGGACGTGAGAAACAGGGCAGAGAGAGCCAGGACCAGGCTGGGGGCTGTGACGGCCCCTGTTTCTAGGTTCTGTCTCTTTGTTCAGTGGCTTCTCGGCCAGCGTTGCTCCCGATCGGGGTCTCCGTTCTTGGGGGATGTGCCACACGGGATGCAACACTTGTGAACTTACAGGGGCTTCTGCCCATGACCCTGCGTGATCTCCTCTGCCGCTAGACTGCACGGGATCTCGCCAGCTCCCCAAGGCTCTCCTTCCCCCTCCTCCCGCCACCTCTGAGGCAGCTGCATCACACTCCGATCACCCTGGTCCCTGCCTAGTTCCTCACTACCACCCACACCCCCTCAGTCTGGCCCCGTGGACCCTTCGGAAGGGAGTTCAGCAAGGAGTCTCCTGCACCTGTATGATCCCACCTCTCCACCAGTGGGACCTACAGTATACATTCTCTTGAGGCTCCATTCTGTCCTTGACACCAACAAGGCCTCTTTGGTGAGGAGATCAGAATGGAAGGGTAGGGTGTGACACTCCCTGATTCCATAAGAAAACATGTGACCTGGTCACTGGTGCAGGGAGGGACAGGCTGGGGCTTCAGGGAGAAACCTCTAAGCCCCCGAGGGACCAGCAGCTCCTTCCCAGGGCAAGGAATGGGATTACTCAAGCCCCAAACCTAGGTGATTACTTCTGTCAGGCATCCCCAGTCTTGGGTCCCCTCCCCCTCCCCACCCCACCCCCTCCACCCCGGCCCCCCTGCTCAGTGTGCACCGCTGTTAACGGGTCACTATGTTACTGTTGCTCAGGCTCCCATCTGAACTGAGGCATTTAGAGCCTAGTGGGTCTTTTTAAGCCTAGTGGGTCTTTTTGCTCACAGTTCTGAGACCTATGCCCAGGGTTTGTCTTGGAGAGATCTGGGGCATGGCCTGGGCCTTAGCGTGTTTTAACCAGCAAGCTCGGTGGTTTTGCTTGGGTGATCCTCAGACTATAGGCTTGGATGTTCTGTAAATGCTCTAGAGCCTTCCAGTGTGGAAGATATTGGGGACAGTGGCAGGCAGCGGAAGGGATGATTCTGACAGCTCAGTGGTTCTGTGCTTCCTTTCGGTGAGGACCTCATCCAACAAAGCTGGGCATCGCCCCAGAGCCTGTGGGCCCCTTGGGAGGTTTCTGGGCAGATGCTCCTGGCCATGGCCATCAGGCTCTGTGATTGGGGCAGAAGGGCTGTGACCACCACAGGGTGTAAGCCTGGCAGAAAGTTCTCCACAGGAGAGAGAGAGAGGGCAAGAGGCGGGGGGAGACGGAGCTGGCGGGGGAGGGCAGAGGCGCGGGGGGGGGGACCCTGAGAGGCGCCCCGCCACTGGCCCGCCAGCCAGTGATGCCATTTGCAGCCCACTGGCTTCCGCTCTGAGCAGCTGCCTTCCCATCTGTGGGAATGATGCACCTGCCTCCGATGAGGAGAACTTGCACCCACCTCAGAGAGGGAGAACAAGAGACCAGGGTCTCAGTCTCTTCAGGCCACTGTAACAAAAGTAGCGTAGATGGCCGTTTAAACAGCAATTTACTTCTCACAGCGCGGGAGGCTGGGAAGTTCCAGATCAAAGTGCTGATTTGGTGTCTGGTGAGGGCTTGCTTCCCGGTTTTCTCCTCACTGTGTCCTCACATGGTGGTGGGGGCCAGAGAGTTCTGTGGGGCCTCTATTATTAGGGCATGAATCCCATTCGAGAGGGCTCCACCCTCATGACCTAATTCATCTCCCCCAAAGGTCCCATCTCTTCATACCACACAGGAGGGTTAGGTTTCAACCTACGACCTTGGGGCTGGGGAGACACCCACATTTGGCATCCAGCAACACGGAAGGGATGAAAACCACCAGCTATTCCCTCTACTTTTTCTGGGCACATCCTGCCCAGGATCTATCCCTGGCCACTCGAACCCGCTTTCCCGCTCTAGAAGGAAAGAGATGGGGATCATTCCATCATCGGAGGCCGGTGGAGTGAGGACACACGAACGCTGCCCTGGGCACCCTTGGGCCAGTCCCTGTGAGTGTCCGGCTGCCTATCACCTCTTCATAGGCATGCCTCGACTCTCCGTGCAGCAGCTGGAGAGCTAGGATGTTTCTGGAGCAAGTCTTGACAGAATGCCAGCAAATGTCACTTGGTACTTAGTATACCGCTAAGGACACGCCATGCTTCCCACAGGCATCGTCCTCTCAACAAGGGAGGGGTGAGCAAAGATCACCAAGTTTACCCAGATATTTGACCTCAGGCGTGCCTGCTCTATTCCTTTAAAAGAAGGAAATCCAAGGAGATGGGGAGCAAAACAATGGCTCCGTTAAAGTGACTTTTAACTGTTGTTTCACCTCTGGCCCCTTTCCACCAAAATCTGAGCCCCTGCCCTGCCATATTTAGAACCGTTAACATGTAAACTGAGGCACATTAAACATTTTAAGAGCCATTTGAGCAGCATCGGTAAGAATGGGAAGTGGTGAGGAGCGCCTTACTAACAGAAGCTGGAGGGAAGAGTTTTATAGAGCAGGTGCAGAAGCAAAGAAAGGAAATTATTTGATTGGCTACAGCTTAAAGCCTAGTTGGCCGTTAGTGATTGGTTGTCCTTAGGTTTTGATTTCCTAACCTGACGCCTTTACAGGCTTACGTTTTAGTTTGCTTCCATGGGTCATGGAAGCATTAAGGCCACTTCAGTCAAGTGGCCTCTTTGTTTAATGAATTTAACACAACCCGGCAAAGAAAATCGTGCTGGGTTTAAATGATATATTAAAAAAAAATTTTTTTTTAACGTTTATTTATTTTTGAGACAGAGAGAGACAGAGCATGAACGGGGGAGGGTCAGAGAGAGGGAGACACAGAATCTGAAGCAGGCTCCAGGCTCCGAGCTGTCAGCACAGAGCCCGGACGGGGCTCGAACTCACGGACCACGAGATCATGACCTGAGCTGAAGTCGGACGCTCAACCGACTGAGCCACCCAGGTGCCCCTTAAATGATATATTTTAATGAGACACGTGTATCACACGTTGCCTGGTGCTGACAGCAGTCACTCCCAGTTTTCTTGGCCACGACATGGAGAGGTGAGTAAGACAGAAGCTGCCTGTTTTTGTTTGCTTTGGCCCACTGGGTGAGCTTTGTGTTTCTTTATGGTGTAACCACTTCGTTACGAGGAGGGGCAAACCCGTGTAGTTATTAAGGGCATGGACCCTGCAGCCAGACTGGATCTGAGTCCTGGCTACGCTGCTCACTGGCCTTCTGACCTTTGCTGTCTGGCTAACCCTGTCTGTGCCTCAGTTTGCTCATCTTTAAAATAGGACTGCTAGTGGCACTTATCTCACAGCGTTTTTGTGGAGGTTGCATGAGTTAACGTAAAGCGCTTGGAACCGGGCAGAGCACATTGTAAGCACTTAAGGGTGAGTTAGGTTTATTTCAGTTCATGCTTTACACATATTTACCATCTTTTCCTGCTTTTAAAGCCATTATCAGCAAATACCAGGAGAAGTCGTCATTGTCAAAGTGACAAACCGTGGTTTGATCACCAGCCCCCACTTTCTAAACACACAGAACACCAATTAAGGAAATTCTTTTCGTGAATGTCTGCAAAATTTTTGTCCATCCTCCTAAGTACCTTCTGCTCCTTTATAACCTTTCTGAGAATGGAGGGACTGGTAATTGCTTTCACAATAAATTTGGTAAAGGTACATCTTTTTTATTTGTCCCCAAAGGGGACTGGAATTCTGTATCCTCAGTCTTTATTCCTGGGTGTCCTTGAACTTGTGCCTGGGTCTGGGGGGAGGGGGGTTGTGCTCAGGACTCATGACATCATGTTCATAAAGTGCCAGGCTGGCACATTCTGGAATGCTCCACAGAGATATGCTCCCATTCTTGGCTCTTCCGACCTGTTTACCAGCCTGAACTATTACTACAGCTGTGGCAAAGCTTCCTGCCCCCGCCACCCCCACCTCCCCATGGTGATAATGACTACATAAGGACAGTTGTTCTACACACATAGTGTAAATGAGCAAGGAGAGAGGAAATGCACATAATATCATCTCGCAAGTAAAAGTAGTCCCTGAATCACCAAAGCAAAGAAGTGTTAGTTGGTGGCCCATGTTCCAGAACTGTGTCCCAGAACAGTGAATTTTTTCTTTGCCAACTTCTCTTTGAGAAAGTGGACACCCTGGTGGCAGGAGAATGGTACCTCATCATGGTGCCCGAAGCTCTGGGTGGGGTTTGGATAAGGAGGATCATCTTGCGCCCCAGCAGATGGGACCTGCTTGTTACTACTTTTGCCTATAGCCACGAATCCGTTCCAGAATGACCCCTGGCTGCCCCTGGAAGGTGCACAGGCACACCTCATCAAAGAAAATGAAAAACAAGTCCACACTGGCTACTGGAAGGCGATGCTTCATCTCTCCGTTGCTGGGACCCTGGCTGTGGAGAAATACGGTGGGTTTGCAGGGTTCAAAGAAAATGGAACTGTCACCTAAAAACCATACTGCTCATGTGTGCTGTGAAATGCCATTCTCTGTAACAGTCTCTTTCGGACATGGCTAATTACCAAGGCACTAAGCCAATTATCTGTAGACTCACCCCTGAGGATCTAGCTTCTCCAAAGCTGTCCTTTCTGCCCCTTGCTTCCTCACAGGAATTTACTCTTTTCTCCCCCTACTGGGAAAGCAGTTGCCTTTTTAAATATAGGTCATAGAACCTCCAAATGGGCCAAGAGCCATCCGCTAGGAGCACACAGGATAGAGAAATCTTTATATAAACACTGCAATTCCCCACCACCAGACAATGGCCAGATTTCCTACAGCCCAGGCTTCCGCAATCCTGGCACAGCTGTGGCTGGTTATTCAAAATTGTGGATTTTAAATGCTCACATGTTTCCTCCCACGACAAACTCCAACTTATTACCTACCTCGCACTGTTCGTATTCGCTGGGGAATGCCTTTGTGCTTGGCCTCCCAAAGGACAGTAACGATGACCTCAGGAATTCAAGCCAAGGCGCACAAGAGGAGACAGATGGTCCTCCCTTCCTCTGATGCCAAAACTGTGGCAATTCTCTGAATGTAAGAAACTAGAAAATTATTGCTCAGGCAAAGAAATTTATCTTCTATTCAGGAAAAAAGGACTGGTTATTGTTGCGGTTTTGCCTTTGTACTGGTGTTTACATGGCCCTAGATAATGACCATGAGATACTCTGTCCATCAGGCCAAAGAAGCTTTCTGGCTTCTAGGTGGATCCCAGTGTACTCTTGAGTGAGGCGACCTATTAGTAGACATGCTTTCTTGAGTAGGAGCTAGAGGAGCATGACCTCTGAATATTTCCTCAGCTTCCTAGAAAGTTTTGTTATTTGGTTTTGAAAGTCTGTGATGCATGTCATTGGTAAGTGTAGAGAAGTGTCTGAAAGTCACTCTAAACATCTATTAAGAAACCTTGATTATTTGTGTGTGTGTGTGTGTGTGTGTGTGTGTGTGTGTTTGCATTTATGGGTTAAACTTTCATACAGGAAGAGAAACAGGGGCTTTGAGGAAATCGTTTCTGATTCCAGGCTCTGTCCTAAAGGTTTTGAGTTGCCAAAGGATTGGTTGTATTCAATTTCAGTTTGTACAAGAACTTCCTAAGGAAATTGAAAGGGCTGCTTCCCAAACGCATATCCAGGCAGGACAGCTTCTCACTGAGGACAAGGTACATTAACACTCACTAGAGTCATTCAGGGTCAATAATGATGTCCCGGTGTGCCTAGAGGACAACCAAGCAGCCACTCTAAAGAGTGGAAGTTGAGCAGAAAAATAGATTCATATGACTGTATGAAACCCTGGAGAATTGAATGTCTCTTAGTAGGGAAATCATAACATAGCATAGAGTATCCTGAGAGGGAGAGACACTGGAGAAATATGGCCAATGGGACACCACCGATATTTGATGAGGTGGCCCAAAGACTTGAAAACGAGGTGACTCATGCTTGATTTTATGGATACAGGTAATTTTTCCATGTCACTTCAAGGCCAAGTCTCTCCATTGTCTTAAACCTTCAGTGAAGTTGACTTCGATACAAAGCTACTGGATGAACATATTTGGAGGGAAATCCCAGAAAGATCCATGTCCCAGGTCTTGGCCCACAGTTGATGGGGGGAAAAGGAGACCTGTGGGAACGGGAGCTAGTAATACCTTCAGAACGTGCTGGAACTTGCCTGAGAATTTGCCAGAATCTTGGCCTTCCCACAGCATTTAAGATGGGGGCAGTAAGCCAAATTTATTTCACGCCTCAAGTGACACAACGATCTCAGCCAACCCCTGGATTGCAGTGGTCTCTACAGTGGAGTGCAGCCGTTGGAGTCAGAGCAGAAAACACACGGGAATCACAGCAAATGGAATCTGGCACTTAGTAGGTCCTCAACAATTAGTAACCATGATTAGTGCAGCGGTTGCTATCGAATACCGTTATTTTATAAATCGTTACATCTGTCTGTTTTGATAAGGCATTGTATTTACAAAGAAGAGTTTGATGGAAAATCTCGTTCCCTCTTGGCTAAGTGTCTCTCTTAGTTAATCATGATCACAGATGTTTGCTTGTTGGATCATGGCATCGTCATAACCCAGGCAGGGCCACCACCTAGGAACAGCTTGTTTGAATGTTGGGAAACTTCCCAAGGAGATCATCATCCTGGAGAAAGGACTGGAGACGGGCCAATGTGATATCACGAAGGTGGTGGCCAACTACAGACCAAATCTGGACTACAGCCCCACTAAGAGTGCTTTATATATTTTTAAGGGATTAAAAAGAAAAGGGGATATGTGGCAAGGGTTGTATGAGACCAACAAAGCCTGAAATATGAACTATCTGGCCCTTTACAGAAAGCTTGCTGTGCCCCAGCTTAGGCCATGGTGGCCGTCAGACCCCATGGCGGGGACGAGGCAAGAGGCCCAGGGGAAGACGTCACAAGCACCCTAGCAGCAGTGAATCCACAGATGCACCTTGTGCTCCCAATCCGGCGATGTGTCCAGTCTAAGCAAAGGGCTCAGGACCATGTCATCCACACCGTGGCCCCAGGGAGCATAAAGGAGCCCCAGTCTCAGAGCTGAGGCTGGGAGACACTGGTGCCCCAGATATACAACTTTGTCTGCCCCAGAAGCCCTGGGAGGGAGCCTCTGGCAGGGACAGTTGGCTCAGCCTGTGGGAGGAGCAGGAGTAGGGCATTTGGGGACAAGGTCACATCTGCAAGGGAGGCCTGGAGACGGGAGGGCGCTCCAGTGAGAGCCCAGTGTGGGGTCTGAGGCCTCGGCCAGTTCAACCAGCTGCTCCCACAGGGTGGACTGAGGAGACGGGCCACTTCCCACAGAAACCTGAGCTTTGGGTCAGTACGATCCTATAAAAGCCACGAAAGGCCCCCTCAAATGGCCTCCGCCCCACCTTCTGTCTGAGTGCTTCAGTCTCAGTTCTGTCTTTGCCCAGCCATGCTGCCACGAAGAAAGGTCACCCAGCTTCTAGGCACCTCCCCCCCCACCCCCCACCCCCAGCCTACCCTGGTTCATACACAGTCAGGAGAACTTTGTCAATCTCCACATTCAGCATGTTTGTGCTTCAGCATAAGAAAGACAATGAGGTCTGACAACTAGAATTCATGTCAAAATGCTCTGCATTAAATCCCCCCCCCCTTTTTTTTTTCCTGTTCCTTTTTGGCACGGTGGGGATTCCCACAGAGTGGAGTTTGAATAGAGGTGCATTCTTCTCAGGGGCTGAGCTCTTGGGCCAAGGCATACAGTGAGGAATCAGCAGGTGCTTCCTGGCTGCAGCCACTTCAGAAAGTCAGAGGATGCTCCCTGGATGAGCTCTCAGGGGGCCAGATTAAGTGACTGCCCTGGGCCCCTTGGGGGCGGGGATCTAGCAGAGATCAGGTGGGCCTGAGCAGGCGACAAGATGCTTGCTGGAAGCCATGCAAGGGTAAGGCCTATCTCTGGGGAAGCCCACTGTCAGAGCTACTGTGGCTGTTGGTTGGGATTTCCCTGGCATTTGTCAGGAACCAGAAAGGTCAAATTAGGAGAAGGTGATTTTAAGCTCTCTAACAGAAGGGACCTTGTCTATTTTACTCCCTGCTGAATCCCCATGGCCCGTTTCAGTGCATATTTTTTGGAAGACACTCACGTATCTGTTGATGTTGGGCATGCTGAAAAGCCCTATTTTTAAAGGAAAACCAGCTCATTTTGCAAAGGAGCGAAGCTACCCGGTGGTTGTTGCAGGGATCTCTTCCAGAAATTCTTTCCCTCTGAATCCAGTCACTCCATTCTACTGAGTCTCTTCTCTGTGTTTAACTCTGTGGTAGAAACAGAGAAATGCAGCTGACTCAGGTAGCTATGCTGAGTGAGGAAATGAGCCATGAGCCCATGTCCTGGCCGACTGCCCTCTCCAGCCTGACCACGCCATCTGTCTTTGACTTAAGTTTCACGCCCACTCAATCGCCGGTATGTAGTTCTTGAATAGAGAAGCAGGCAATGTCTTAGGAGTTGGGAAGCCTGGGTTCAAATCCTGACTACCACTTCTGAGCTGTATGACCTTATTAACTCATTAAATAATATGGTCATAATATGACCATATTAAATCATGATTTGAATGCTCTGGGCCTCACGTTTAATCTGTAAAGTGGAGATAATAATAGGATCTGTCTCTGAGTGTTGTTATGGAGACTGAGGGAATGATCTACAAGGCTGCATGGAATAGGGTAGGAATGTGATTGAGTTTAGCTATTATTATTGGAGTGTGTGTGTGTGTGTGTGTGTGTGTGTGTGTTCTCTGTCTGAAAGGCACAGCCTTGCCCTCCACTCACTCTCTAAGGTTCAGTCCAGTTATTACAATACTCCTCTGGAAGGAAGCTTCCTCGGACATCTTGCCTCCCATGAATGCCTCCTCTGTCCTTCCATGGTGACCTGTGCACATCTGTCTTTGGGTTTGCTGTCCTCTATTATCACTGTCAGCTCCAATGCTTACCCCTTTGCCAGACTGCTTGAAGTCAGGGCACTGGTTTACTCAGCCCCTCCCCTCCTGGCCCGCACGATCTTTTATTATGCTAAGGATTCGTGTGTTTGCTGAATAAATGAATGGGAGGGTAATATTGCATCATTTATGGGATGAAGGGCTGTTACAGGTACTCAAGCCTCACTTGAGCTCAGAGGAAGGGGAGAAATGCACTAACTAACGCTTGTGGGATACGTTCAAAAGGAAGGAAGGACAATTTGACAAGAAGTGAAAGTCGATGTATGGCGTTGTTAGATTATCTGTAATTTTTTTTTTCATTTCTTTTTTGAAAGTTTATTTATTTTGAGAGAGAGAGAGAAAAAGAGAAAGAGAATGAGCATGGGAGGGGCACAGAGAGCAGGAGACAGAGGATCTGAAGCGGGCTCTGTGCTGATAGCAGAGACCCATGTGGGGCTTGAACTCAACAACCATGAGATCATGACCTGAGCCAAAGTCTGGTGTTTAACCGACCGAGCCACCCTATGTTATCTGTAAATTTTTAGAAGGAGATCTGATTCAACGATGTGTTGACGATGTGTACTTAAGTTTGCTTAATTGCTACCCTAGGCATATTTATTTGATATTTGAACCTCCCTTGTTATCTTGGGTTATTTAGGGGGTAGTTCTATTATATTCCAGAGACTGATGCTAACACTTCATTATATTTATCTCCAGTGGACATCAGAAGGTGTATTAATCAGCATCCTGGGTGTTAGACTGTATTTTCTCATTGGTGGAATGAGTGACGTGTGTTGGACTGGTTAGACAAGCTGTGTAGGCATCTTTGCACGAGCGGAGTATGAGCAGCTCAAATCCTTTGGAATGGCTTCCAGGTCTTAGAATTCTGCTAAATCCTGGGTCCATCTGCTTAAGGAGAATTCTGTCATCAGACCAATTAAGTGCATCTTGCTGCTAGCTTCTTGTCACATCTGCTCCGAGTGAAAAGATGGAGAGCTGGGGCTGTGCCGAGCTTGCAAACCAGGTGGTCCGATGTTTGTTCCTGCTGGCTGGTCAGCGTCTCTGCGTGTCAGGATTTGGTCCGAGACTCGCTTTCATTGAAACAAGCCACCTGGTCGAGGGGTAGAGGGAGAGGAGGCTTATGACCCTCGCTCCCTCTAACCACAGAAGCCTGCCAGAAGGCTAAGAAACTAATCCTGTGACAGTGAGACACTGCTGGTTCAGGGCAGCTTGAACAAGAAAGTTAGGAGGGAGGTGATGGCAGTGAAAACAGAAAAGCAAGAATATATGGGAGGGACCCAAGGAGATCAGAATCAGCAAGATTTGGTGACTGATGGAATGTGGGGCAGGCGGGAGGGAACGAAAAGCAAGAACATATGTACACAGAGATATGCAAAGTACACATCGTATAGCTCATCTGATCCCCGCAGTAGCCCAGAGGGCCCAGTCATTAGAAACAAACGCACACAGACTGGCCCAAAGTCACATGGCGAAGAAGTCATGGGGTCAGGACGCAGACTCAGGTTTTCAGGCCCCAAGTCAATTTCTCTTTTCATTGCATTTCATGGACTCAAAGGCTGGATGACTGAGAGGTTGGGAGGTTGGCAGAGGAAGCGGACAAGGTTGAAATAAAGAGAAAAAGGAGCAGCGGGAGGAAGCAGACGGTGAAAGACGGTGGGGTGGCTGTCCTCTCTGGGGTGGCTGCCCTCAGGTAGAGGATGGACTGGCCTTCACCCACGTGATGGTGTGTCCCCCACTCCCATTCGTATGTTGAAATCCAAACCACCCCCCCTCCCAAAGGGGATGATATTAGGAAGTGGGGCCTTTGGGAGGCAATCAGGTCGTGAGGGTAGACACCCTGTGAACGGGATCATGTAAAAGAGACCCCAGAGAGCCCTCTTGTCCCTTCTAGCACATGAGGATAGCACATGTCCCTCTTGTCCCTTCTAGCACATAAGAAGTCTGAGATCCAGAGGAGGGCCTGCAGCCAACCGTGCTGGCACCCTGAGCTCAGGCTTCTAGCCTCCAGAACCGTGAGCAGTAAATTTCAGCTGAGTGCCCCAGGTTGTGGTATGCTGTGAGAGCAGCAATGATGGACTAGGATGGGTGCTGGCATCTGCTTCGTGGTGAGCAAGACACAGCTTCTCTGTCCACCAGAGTCAGCCTCTCCCCTCTGTCTGAGGGCAGCTCTGTATGGGGTCTACTCTCCAGGTTGCAGCCTTCTTGGATCCTCCCTTCTGCTTGGGATCTTCTGTTTCACCCTCAGCACACACACCCCCTCCCCCAGTCAGAAACAAAAAAGGCCTTCTGCCCTGTAATTTTGCTTGGGTAAAAGGGTTTTTTTTATGCATCAAGGGAAATAAAAGGTAAACCACAGCCAGGACCATATTTTCATTGGACGTGTCGCTGTTGACAGTTGGTGACCCTTCGAGTATGAAACAACAGGTTTTTTGTGGTCATTTGAGGCTGCCTTGTTGAGCGTGGTCTCCTATCTCAGCATCTTTCTGCTGTTTTAAAAAACAAGTAAATAAAATAAGATAAATCTCACATTCCTTATTGCTGATGTTCATAACACCATAGACCAAAAGCCGACACAAAGCGCCCTACCTTGGCTTTTTATTTTGTCATCACCTTAATTTAGACCACCAACTTTCCTGGGGAGCCTTTCAAAAATACAGATTCCCAGGCCTGGCTCATTCTGGTTTTGGTTCTGGTTTTACAGATATGAAAGAAAGACTGTCTTTCCCTCCAGAGAGTCAGCTGTGTTTATGTTTTGAGGAACCTTTGCTCCTTTGTTCTAGGACAGGCTACAGACTTGAGGAAAGATAGAACTTTCCTTGTGCTGTTTGCCAACATCCATGTTTGGAGCCACTCACTGGATTAGTCATAAATTGCCTTCAGGCCTAGGCTAGGTCTGTTCTGTATGAGTTCCCCCCCCCCCCGCCCCCCTACTTTCCCCCGTTTCCCCCACCCCCGCCCTTCACCAAACTTTCCCATTCGGCCTCAGACTTCTGTTTCCAAATTGGCCTTGACAGATTTAAAAGGTGTGTTGGAGACATTTCTGTGCCCAATGAACAACTTAACTTGGTATGCGGCTTCTGGCCAAGAGGCCTGATAGGTAGGTAACAATATGGTCTGGGCTTTTGAAAGTGGTGTATGAAGAAGAAACTTACCAGAGAAGGAGACTTTGGAAAAGTGTAGGCAGAATCTGATTAGAAGCCTCATCTACCTTTGAGGCATAGGAAAACACAGCCTGGGGGTAAGAGTTGAAGAGGTCTGTTCCCATTTCTGTATTTCAATTCTTCTTGCTCAAAGCTTAGCTTCCAGATAAAATGTAAATATTCCTGAAAAGGCTGCATAAATCTTCTTAGACCTTTCTACCTCAGTGTGAATGGATGTATGAGCTCCTTTCCTGAAATCAGTAGGGAAAGAAGAGAGAGAGGGGGAGAGAGAATGAATGAATAAGATAAGAAAAGCAGACGTTGTAGAAGTGGGAGGCCAACAAGAGAACCTCTGTCTCTTGAGCAAGTCTGCGTGGATCTGGGGAGGACACAGGGCACAACGACAGGTGCACACACAGTGGGTTGAGGTCACAGGGACCTGGGCCGACATATTGTTTAGGAACTATTTCACATGACTGACTGCCTTGCACTTGAATGAATACAGGTGCAACTACAATACCTTGAAGTCTTTATCTTTTCGGTGTCCCTCTGAAATGTGTGTGTGTGTGTGTGTGTGTGTGTGTGTGTGTGCGTGTGTGTGTGTTTAACATGGGGAAAACTTAGTAGTAGACTGAGTTCACATAAATTCATACTTATGTGAATTTTACAGGGAATTACATTGTCATCACTGATTCTCAATTCGTTTTCATTGTGGTAAAATATACACAACATAAAATTTACCATTTCAACCATTTTTCTAGTTCAGTGGCATTAAGTACATTCACATCATTGTGCAACCATTATGACAGTTCATCCCGGTTCGTCAATCATCCTGTATTGAAACTTTGCACCCATTAAATACTAACTCTCCATCTCCCCTCCCACCAGTCCTTAGTAACCACTGTTCTACTGTCTGTCTCTGTGAATGACTCTAGAATTTTACAATATGGCTTCTCCAAGATACTCATATCCTATCTCTCTCTCTCTCTTCTTGGATTAAGTCATTGTCTTTCTCTGATGTGTTTTTCCTATATTTTAGCCATTTGGGTCCCCAAGAGCCCTTTGCTACACAGCCTCTCCCTCACTTTTCTAGCCTGTAAGCCAAACTGCTTATGTAGCTGGAGAAATCCATGGGTTTACAAGGCAAGACGTGGAAGAAACTGGCTTCTCCCAGAAGACTCTGAGAATCCAGGAATTCCCAATGAATGCCTGAGAGGTGGCCCTCGGTCGCTGGGCCAACTGAGAGCTGTTACCCCTAGGTTTTCCTCCCACCACAGCCCTTCCCCAGAGAACTCCAAGACCAACAGATAACAGTCACTGATAGAACAGTCTTGGCCATGTCCATGACCTAAACCCTCCCCCATAACAGGGCTCCTCCTTCCAAGAGCTTCAAAGCAAAGCTCTTTCGGCTTCTGCTCTTGTCCTTTGCCTGACATCTTCTACCTTCATGGGTGGATGCTGAAGAGAAAGGTCTGGGGCCCATCGCTTATTTGTAGGAGAGTTAGAGCAGGTTTCTCCGATTAGGAGCTGAGGGTCTTGGCAGGTAGCCGGTGGGCCCACTGATCTGCTTAGTCTTGAGGCAGCTCTGGGCAGCTCTGGTTGTTTAGACATGCACAGGATGCCCATGACCCATCTGATGTAAAACCACAATACATGGGGCGCCTGGGTGGCGCAGTCGGTTAAGCGTCCGACTTCAGCCAGGTCACGATCTCGCAGCCCGTGAGTTCGAGCCCCGCGTCAGGCTCTGGGCTGATGGCTCAGAGCCTGGAGCCTGTTTCCGATTCTGTGTCTCCCTCTCTCTCTGCCCCTCCCCCGTTCATGCTCTGTCTCTCTCTGTCCCAAAAATAAATAAACGTTGAAAAAAAAAAAAAAACCACAATACACAGCAAGGCAGACCACTCCAGCTTGCTCTCTCACTCGCCCTCTAGCTCTTAGGGAGGCAGGCTCAAGGTAGCTAATAAGTAACTTGGTTGTAATTTTTATTTAGCTGCGTGAACATAACAGGCAGCTTAATTGCGGTTGCATAAGTGAACCATGTAATCACAAATTGGGCCCTTTACATCTGTCACCTGCTACCAAGAGAAATGCTCTGAGCGGGGATCCTTATTTTTGCTTGGGTTAATACTAAATCAAAGGAGTCTTTAAAGCAAGAGAAAAAAGCAAGGCACTTTCTTTTTCTTTCTTGGCACTTTTTTTTTTTTTTAAACTCAGAAACCTTAAGATCCAACCTTGCCTGAGCCAAATAGCAATTCTCCTGTTCCCTTCTGGATTCCTCTGTTAGCTTGTCAGTGGGTATCTAAATCCCAGATACTGAGTATTGATCGGCCTGCTTGTTTAATTACCCAGCAGAGTGTATTCTCAACCAATCAATTTCACTCCTGAAATGCCAGCGTCCCGCTTCTGGGGAAGGAGGGGAATCAATTAATCCTTGTTTGCTTTTTAATTCCTGTTCTGAACATAGTACATTCACACACAGGTTAATTTTTAAATCCACTCTCCTCTTACTTCACTGCTTTCTTTAATTTACCCTGGAAACCTCAGTGACACTAAAGCCCTATCAACCTCTTCTTATTGCTTATGCAGCCTCATTAAATAGCTTAGCAAATACCTGACCTGGTCATTTCCCAGACTTCTGCTGGTAACAATCGTCCAAAGTCCCTTAAATATTCTGTTCCCGTCTGAAGTCCCTTAGGGCAGAGGTTTTCAGAACTGCTGACATGTCTCCATCTCAACCTGGTGTAGAAGGCAGAAGGAAGACTTCTGTATGCCATTGGAGGGTCTGTGCCCAAGTCCTCTTTCTCAGCAGACCCAGCAGATCTGTGAGCCCAGATCCCATTGGATGTTAAGGGATTTATGAAGTGAGAATATGTATGATGCATCAAGAGCCTATAGACACGGAGATGAGTTAGAGGGGCAGGTCACCGTGTCTTCTTTAGGAATGACCTTTCTAGGCAGGTAAACGACATCTCCCTCTGCATTTAATGCTGATATTTACTTAAATACTGGCTTAAATGTTAGATAGTATCAGGAATGGCAGTATGACAGTCAGGAGAGGGAAAAATATGTCCCCTCTGTATCTCACTGCTCATCCCTGAGGCTCCCACCTGGCCGGGAGTCCCAGGAATCCCTGGGCTGAGGGTGTAGACACTTGGCGCCCCGGGCTCCCTGAGTCGTCTCAGCCTGTGGAAGAGATCTGTCAAAGGTCTGGACTGGTTTGATTCTGGCGAGCTGTCAGCCTCATCCGAACATATTGGCTTCCAGTGCCGTCTGCTTGGGCATAACCTTGAAGTCGAAGATCAGTCAGAAAAGCTTTAAGGAGCTCTACTGGGAATCTTTTATAGCATCTGAGCAGTCTGCCTGTATTTGGCTAATGTGTGTTTCCTTTTGCCTGATGGAGTACAAAATGCCTTCAAACCCAAGAAGGGATCCCCCAGGGGCTGGCGTCCTTCATGCTTTCCTAGGATATTAATGCCATGGGATTTGGTGGCTTTAAGCTTCTAAGTACTTCTGAAACTCTAGCTAGGAAGCAGGCATTCAAACTTTGGGGGTTTTGATCTTGTATTTTTTTGCTGCAATGTTTAATAGGATAGTTAAAAATAAACAGGCTATTAATGGATACTTTTTCATAAGGTCATTCATAAATATCAGAAAACTCTTAGGAACGAAGACTTCCAGTCCTTTCTAGTATCATAGAGAGAGACTAAGCAGAGTCTCAAAATGAGGCTCCCAGTCTCCCTTCCTGAGCAGTACAGCTATTCCCCAAGCCCCACAAACAGTGACTAGTGCAAATCTGACCCATACAAATTGTTCCGGGAGGTGCTGATAGCTCGTTAGAGGTGTGGAAAAGGTTGCATTATGCATGAAAACACACACTAAGCTTGTGCATAGACTCGGGCCATGAAAGGAGGGCTCAGGGGAGGCAGCAAGTCTCAAGAGAAAGGCTGTTTGCTTTCAGTTTATGGGGCTCCTGTGGGGTTTCTCACAGCACCAACTCATGTTATTTCCAGGGTGTCTGTGTCTTTACCTTTACATCCTTCCAATCTTGTCCAAAAAGCCGGTCCGTAGAAGAGGAGAGAGTGGTGTAACATCCAGAGGTTGAATGGGGAACAGTTAGGAACAATTTCCATATGAACAGCTTTGTGGTTTGTGAGACTATACTCTGGGCTCACTATGAAATACACAAGCTAAGTTACTCGTGTGCATCAAGAAAGAAACAGACGGATGTTCCATATACATGTTTCCGCCTAAAATTATCATAGCTGCAGAAAGTAAGTAACACAAGAAAGAAAATAACTGGAATAAATAAAATGCAAGAAAATCAAGAGATGGAGGGTGAAAGCAGAGAGCAGCTTCTTTTGAGGCCAAATTCTGGAACTTCACGTTGCTTATTTCCTTCCCCGCAGGCCAGCTGCTGCTCTCTAGACATCAGTGGACTAGACATGGTGTCCCGGTTTGCATTTTTCCAGGGATTTTGAATTAGAAAATTCTTATTTGTCAAAATGTAATGGCTTTCTCATGCTGCAGACTGGGAGAAAATATTCGCAAGATACACATCTCGTAAAGGACTTGCATTCAGAATATATAAAGCACTTTAAAAACTCAGTAATAAGAAGATAAACAACATGATTAAACCATGGGCAGAAAATCTGAATAGAAATCTCACCCTAGAAGATGTACAGATGCCAAATAAATACATGAAAAGACACTCAACACTGTTAATCATCAAGGAAATGCAAATCACAACTATAATGAGATAACACAACACATCCACGAGAAAGACTGAAATTGAAAAGATTGACAATGCCAGGTGTTGGTGAGGGTATGGGGCAACGGACTCTCATACAATGTTGGTGGGAATGTAAAATGGGGTAGCCACTTTGGAAAAGCTTGGAAGTTTCTTTTAAAGTTGAACATTCACTTATCCAATGTATATATATATATATATATATATATGTATATGTATATATATATGTATATGTGTATATATATATATATTGTATATACACATTGTATATATTGTATATATACAATATATATATACATATACAATATATACAATGTATATATATATACATATATACATTGTATATATACAATGTATATATACAATGTGTATATGTATATATATATATATATATATCCCAGTGACCCCACTTATTAGTATTCATAAAAACCCTAAACTGGAAACAATCCAAGTGTCCATCAGCTGGTGAATGGATCAATGCACTGTGGTAAATCCATACAATGGACCATCACTCAGTAATAAAAAGGAGTGAACTACTAGCACAGATGGATAAATCTGAAGAGTATGATGCTAAGTGAAAGACACAGACACAAAGGACTAAATGTTGTGTGATCCTATATATATGACACTCCAGAAAAGGCAAACCTAACGGTGCAAGAAAGCAAATCAATGGCTGCCAGGGGCTACAGGCAGGACGAAGACATAGAGTGAAAAGGGGCATGAGGGAACTTTTTGAGGGGATAGAAATGTTCTATCTCTTGATTGTGGTGACAGTACACAACCACACATATTTGTCAAAATTCCTCATATAGCACACTGAAGAGGATGAATTTTACTGGTTATACATTATACTTTAATAAAGCTGATGAAAATCTTATGCCTTTCTGAGCATTGCTTTATACCTCATCTCTTGAGCAGGACATCAACGGGGAGTCATTTGTCAATCTGTGGATGCCGAGTGGGTATTCTCAAGCTGGCTGAAAGTGAATAGTATCTGCTCCCAAGCTCAAGACCCATAACCTGAGGCTCGGCACTTGGGAATCTTCACACTTTGGCGCTCAGTTCGGAGCTAGGTCAAGGGGAAGGGGCAGAGCCAGAGGCATGGCCTTCCTGGTGAATTCTCGGTCATAAAGATGAATTCAAAAGGATATATCTTCAAAAGGATATCAACATGAACTCACGTTAAGGATTTTATTTTACTCATGATGGGAAAACCAGGCTGTTACATGAAGGAAAAAAGTGCGAAGGAATATTGAAATGAATGCGCAAATGGAAGCAAATTGGTTTTTCCACAAGGGAGAGGAACACCCTTCTACCAGACAGAGTTCATCTGTGGGGTCAATAGAAAAGAACTATCTTGCATTTCTATCAGTTACCTATATGTTACACCGTTGTCACATAATCCCCACAGAATCAGAACGAGATCACGGGGGAGGGTATGCTATAGACAATGTCTAGTTTTCCATGGCAGTACAAATTGTTTCCCTAGTAGGGGGTTCTGGAAAGGCTTCCAGGAACCACACTGAAAAGCAACTGCTTTCTTGAGGTTTGTTCTCCCACAGGCTTTTTTTTTTTTTTTTTTTTAATCTCTCTCAGACTCTGTCTCTACACTCCAAGTGAACACTGCATTAAAAGTACATTCCCCCCTGCAGAATTCATTTGTTAAAGGGCACTTCCGTGGGATACAGATTTATTTTTCTGAACACCTTGAATAAGTTGGCTGCCCCAAGTAGCGAGTGGCCCGTTGTATACCCATCATATTCATGCTGCCACTTCTGAGTGTCATCACCCTTGTCAAAATGCAGAGGCAGGGCTAACCCAAAGCCACAGCATTTGCTCAGGGTAAAATTCTCCCCTCTCAAAACCATTCCATCTCCCCATCCTCTAGGCTCCAAAGACCAGAAGAGGGTGATAAATCACACTAATAGCCACACTTTCATGGCTTTGGAACATAAATGCTCACTTGCAAAACTTCTATATTTTCTTGGATCAATTTTTATTACAAATCCTCCTCCCCATACTAATAGTACTATCTATAGGAGGCGAGTTGAAATAAACTTCCTATATAACTTTTAGAATTGTACGGAGCGGGGGGCGCCTGGGTGGCGCAGTCGGTTGAGCGTCCGACTTCAGCCAGGTCACGATCTCGCGGTCCGTGAGTTCAAGCCCCGCGTCGGGCTCTGGGCTGATGGCTCGGAGCCTGGAGCCTGTTAAGGATTCTGTGTCTCCCTCTCTCTCTGCCCCTCCCCCGTTCATGCTCTCTCTCTCTCTCTGTCCCCCCCAAAAAATAAATAAACGTTGAAAAAAAATTAAAAAAAAAAAAAAGAATTGTACGGAGGCCCCAAGAACCAAATATCTGGGTAGAATACAAGAGATTTTCAAGCTAAATTTGAGTTGTTGTTAGAGTCTAATGATTAAGAGCAGAAGTATATCATCAGATATACTTTGGATTACATCCTTGTTCTACCACGTACTGTATGACCTTTAGCAAATTGTCTAACCTCCATGAATGTTAGTTTTCTGTACAATGGGAATAACATCAACCACATAGGGCTTTTATGAGGATTAAATGCATATGCTTATGAAACACGAAGGATAAACCCCGGAATGGTGTGAGGAGGTGTTGAAATAACCAACCGTAAATTGCATGAAGAGGACGGGGGGGGGGGGGGGGTGAGGAAGGCAGAATTACTTGTTCTGTTCCCTGTGCTGTCACGGCGCCTGCCTAGTTTTTACACTAATGTTTATATATGGAATGAAAGCCAATGCATGTGGTTATCATTGCAATCTGTTGCATAGTCTATTTGCCTGATGAACTCCATCACCACGTCTAGTAGCTTGAACTTTAAAGGATTTTTTTTTTTTTTTTTTTTTTGAGACAGAGACAGCAGGGGAGGGGCAGAGACAGAGAATCCTAAGCAAGCTCCACCCTGCTGATGTGGAGCTCAATGCGATGCGGGGCTTGAATTCACAGACCATGAGAAAATGACCTGAGCTGAAACGAAGAGTCCGATGCTTAGCCAACTAAGCCACCCAGGTGCCTCCCACCCTTTTATTAAAGTTTTATTTATTTATTTATTTTGTAGTAGCTCAAACTTTAAACTCCTCTCTAAACACAATCTTCAATAGAGTATTCTATTTGTTTTTTCTCATAGTCTCTAGGACTGTGGTCCTTTGTATTCTCAGTTATTGATAGTTCTCCATATTTATTTTGTTTACTCTGCTCATATATTCAATAAAGGTTTACTCAGCACCACTCTATACCAAGCACTGGGCTAGGCAATAGTGGACAGTTAGATGGACAAAATAGGATTCCTGTCCTTAAGTTGCCTATAATCTAGTGGGGGAAGAAAGTCAAGACAAACAATGATTGCAATGCAGGGTGAATATCCCGTAATACAGGTGAGGACAGGGTGCCTAGCATCTCATAAGAAAGGCAGCTACTGGTGACATAAGTCAGACAGAGAAAGACAACTACTGTATGATCTCACTTATATGTGGAATCTAAAAATACTGAACTTGCAGAAATGGAGACTATAATGGTGGTTGTCAGGGGCTGAGGGGGGGGGAATGGGGAGATGTTGGTCAAAGAGTATAAACTTCCAGTTATAAGATGAATAAGTTCTGGGGATCTAATGTATAGGATAGTGATTATACTAATAATGCTATATTATGTACTTGAAAGTTGCTAAGAGAGTAGATCTGAAATGTTCTTACCACAAAAAAGAAATGGTAATTAGGAGACATGATGAAGGTTTTAGTTAATGCTATCCTGGTAATCATTTTGCAACGTACAAGTGTATCAAATCAACATCTACACCTTCAACTTACACAATGTTATCTGTCAAGTACATCTCAATAAAGCTGGAAAAGAAAAAGAAAAAAAACAGCTGCTACCTTATTCTGGAGGTAGGTCAAAAGAAAGTCTTCTTGGAGGAGGTGATGCTTAAGATGAGTCATTGGCCAAGAGGAACTGGTCACAGGCAACAGCTGGAGGGCATATTGAAAGACACAAAGACATGGACAGTAGAACTTGTTTGGCTGGAATGCAGGTGCATTTGGGGATGCTGAGGCACGGGATCAGAAAAGTAAGAAGGGCCAAATCATGAAGTCACTCTAAGAACTTTGAACTGTATCCTGAAGATACAGGTGAGCACCAAGTGATTTAAAGCCAGCAGTGACATAAACCAATGTACATTTTTTATAAATGAAATTCTATTGGCAATATAGGCTAGAAGAGGCAAGATGGTATGTGGAGAAAGCCACTAGGAGGCAATTGCAGTCATTGGTGAGCAATTAGGAAGACCAGAACTGAGGCAGTTATGGAGGGATCAGTTCATTGCTCTAGAAAGTCAAGTTGGTGATCAATTTCGGGTAGGCGAGAGGTAGATAAAGTCAGTGGAGGAATCAATAAGGACTTCCAGGGTTGTGGCTTGACTAGTATTACCATAAATGAGGAAAGGCGACACTGGCAGAAGAGCACTGTGGGAAAGGAAACATTTAGCCTTGAACATGTTGTTGCTTTTGTTGAGTATGTACAATATCTAAGTGGAAACTTCCTGTAGGCATATAGCTAAGTGAGCATTGAGCCCGGGAAAGAAGATCATAGATGGAGATTGTCTATTGTTGGCAAAGCTGTCTGGTGGCAGAGAAAACCTTGAGCGTGGATGATATTACCCAGGTTATATATGGAGGACACGGAGACAAAGACCAGGGATGGAACTTAAGGGCACACTAACATGTGGGAGACAAATAGAAGAAAAAGAATCAATAGAGGAAACAGAACCGGTGGCCAGAGGTAGAAGGAGAAAAGAGTGCAAAAACTAAATGCAAAGAGATTTCAAAGCAAGGAGTCATTAACAATCTGAATTATTACATAAAGGTGAAAAAGGAGTCATCAGCAAGTACAATGGATTTTTCCCAGGCCTTACTAAGTGACAGTCGTTATTATGGGTAATCTAAGTGCAGTCCTGGGGAATGATAATCCTGCGGTCCAGGAGTGGATTGGAGGTGAAGAGGTGCATAGCAAGCACTAACCACCACCTCCAGACACTTGATTGTGAAGACAGGAAAGAGGGAGGGGGACAAGTCGGGGGTGGGGTCAGAGGAGGGTGGTTTTACTGTTGGGGCAAAGACCGGAGCATGCAGGTCAATTGAGGGAAAGAGCCACAGTAAGAGCCTTAATCGCTAGCGGAGGGGAAGACAATGCTGTGACCAAGGGATGTTTCAGGCCTGGACTTTCACTTCGTGTCTGACATGAAACAATATGGAATTCTCCTTATCACAGGAATCAGGGGAGATGGTGAACCCTGGAGGCGACACTGATGGCTCTGGAGGAAAGGATAGCCTTGTGGGCATATTTTCTTTCTGGCATTCGGGCCAGCGTTCAGTGACGGAGCACAGGGTTGGGTGATGTAAGACCCTCGGTCTGAAAGGCATGGACTGCTGGCTTGTCACTTATGCCCTTTAAGAACCAGCTCTTACACAATGCAAGGTCTGTCTGGGAGCGTGAGGCTCTGACGCATGATGCAATCCTTCCTCTCCAATCTGGCATCTTCTGCCTCACAATGAGTGCATTTTCCTCCCCTGGATGGGAGTCCTGAGAACAAGCCGAGGCACCATTGGCAGGCAGGTGTCCAGGGGGATTATTCAGATTTGACTTTGCCTTGGGCAGAACAAGATCCTTGGGTTTTATGAGCACTTTTTAGAACCATGGCTAGGCAATTATGGAAATCAGAGCTGGACTTGAGTTTCAGGGTAAGAAATTATTGATAATTACTGGTATTTTGGTTCTGTTTCCATAGCAACCCGAAACACTGAAAATTGTCCACTGGTGCCAAGAATCTGGACAATAATTCCAGATCGTTGACCCTTACTGTCTACAATGGCACTTTAGCTGTGTTTCTGGGGACACTTAAGGTGTCTTGACCAGTGCTGTGGATAATAACGTGGCCTCCACCACACGTTCTTGGACAAGTCTCTTCAGGTTGTCAGCCTGTTTCTGTTTTCTTCCTGTCATTTACTTGGAGCTACATTAAGTCATCTAAAAGCTGGATTCTTGGTTTAAAAGGGGGTAGGGAACGGCGCTTAATTGGTTTCCCAAGGATTTTTGCTCCTTTGGTAACTTGAAGCTCCGATTGTGGCTGCCAGACCCACACAGGTGCGAAAGGCCAATGATTCAAACTAAGGGGGTTCTGCTACCTCAGGTCAAGTTCCCACAGGCCAGAGATGCTCCCCAAGCAGGCTGACCTCACACACGGGGAATCTAGGAAACTTTTTTTTTTTTTTAAGTTTTATTTATTTTGAGAGAGACCATGAGTGGGGGAGGGGCAGAGAGAGAGAGAGAGAGAGAGAGAGAGAGAGAGAGAATCTGCACTGTCAGTGCAGAGCCCAATGCAGAGCTCAAATTCACAACCCATGAGATCATAACCTGAGCTGAAATCAAGAGTCAGCCACTTAACTGACCCAGCCACCCAGGTGCCCCCTGCCCCGCCCCCCCCCAGGAAATTTTTAGTCAAGGTCGCTGCACACTGTGGGCCCAGAACATCAGGCAGCTCTTCACTGGGAACGCAGGCTAGATTTGGAGCCTGGACCTGCCCTCTTCTTTCTGTGAGCCTTTGGACAGATGCTTATTCAGTGTAATTTGGGGCTATTATGGGGATCAAATGAACTCATTCCTCTTATATTCAGCCAAAGTCTATCAAGTTCACTGTCGGTAGCAGGCACTGTTGAAAGAGTGGGGATAGAATCGTGATCAGATAGACATGGTTCCCGCCCTCATGGAGCCGACAAGTGGTGTGGAATTGTGTTTGTTGGCCATGGGCTGTGACTTTGTTGTGTGTTCATTTGCTGATGGTGCTGGAGCAAAGTACCGAAACGGGGCGGCTTAAAACAGTTGAAATTTGTTCTCTCAGTTCTGGAGTCTAGAAGTCCAAATCAAGGTGTCAGCAGGAATGGGCTCCCTCCAAAGGCTCTAGGGAAGACTCTTCCTTGCCAGCATTGGCTGGCACCCCTTGGTGTTCCTTGACTTGCCGATATATCACTCCATCTTCGCGTGGCCTTTCCCTTGCGTGTATGTATCTGCCTCCAGATTTGCCTCTTCTTATAAGAACACCAGTCACATTGCATTTAGGGTTCACCCTAATCCAGTATGACCTCATCCTGACTTGATTGCATCTGCAAGTCTCTATTTCCAAATAAGTCATGTTCCCAGGTTCTGGGTGAAAATGAGTTTTGGGGGACACTAACCCAGTACAGTCAGTTTGTAGCTTCTGGATATATTGCAGCACTAAGAGGAAGCTTTGATGTTCCCCAAGGGTTGGGAGGATGATTTGGATATCTCCCTTAATATTGAATAATAGATTGCAGTGAGCTAGCTGCATTCCTACCAGGTACTACATGAGGAAGAAGCAAGTCAGGGTCAGCTGGTGGGTTGAGATACTGTGAACAATTTCCAGTGGATTCCTCTGGGAAAGCTAGGTACTAACAACGCATCCACATCATGTACTAATGTCAATAAAGGCACCGGCACATAACACACACAAATAATATCTCATTACCTGCTCCAGGGTGACAGACCCTCTGGTGGGTTCTAGGAAAGATGATTGTAAGCCCTGGTTCTGTGTATTCATGTCACAAGTTTGAAAAGTTATCTAAAGGACGGACAACATATTTCCTTCTAGGAAGGGGACTGACTGGTAAAAAAAAAAACAAGTCTTGATAGGTGACTCAGAAGAAAGAGTTGTGAGATCAGTATACTGTTTGATTGCACTGGATAGCAAATGTTGAAATACTTCCATATAGTTGTTAAATAGCCACTGGAAGCTTTTGATGGTTTTTAAAAACATAATTGTTGGGTCAGGGCGCCTGGGTGACTCAGTAGGTTAAGTTTCCGACCCTTGATTTCGGCTCAGGTCATGATCTCATGGTTGGCGAGGTCAAGTCCTGCATCGAACTCTGCCCTGATGGCACAGAACCCGCTTGGGATTCTCTCCCTTCCTCTCTCTTTCTGCTCTTCTCCCACTTGCACACACATGTGTGCTCTTCTCTCTCTCCAAATAAAGAAATAAATCAGCGTTACCTTAAAAAAAAATTGTTGTGTAATGGAATGAACTTTACATAGAAAGTAGACCTAGTAAAGGTCTTTGGAGAGGTGGGCAGGGGAAAAGGGAAGACATTTTCAGAGAAAGCAGGCCACCCAGGAGATACACAGGTAGCATGGACTTCGGTGTGATAAAACAGTAAGTAAACTGTAGCACTACTCTATGACAAATGGACTTAGGTAATGCTGTGTTAATAAATCAAAATCTGCCAAAACTGTTTACGGTACAGGCCCAATTCCATTTTGCACTGTGCGACTCTACCATATGGTTCTGGACGTAGAGAAACCATGATGTTCTTTCCTTATCAAATCTTCACTCTTTATGGTCAGTCATTGTATCTCGACTAATCATACTAGTATAAACTTCTGATAACCTGTCTACTTGCTGATGTAAAAACAAAAGTAATTGATTCTCTGAAATTTATCTTAACGGTACCACTAATCAGATTTCTTGGTAGTTTTTTTGTGTGTCAGTCTTAAAACAAACAAACCTGGTAGTGTAAATTGGGGTGTTGAAATCTGATGTCACCCATTCAAGTGCCTATATTGTCTGAATTAACTATTTTTTTTTCCAATGTTTTTATTTATTTTTGGGACAGAGAGAGACAGAGCATGAACGGGGGAGGGGCAGAGAGAGAGAGGGAGACACAGAATCGGAAACAGGCTCCAGGCTCTGAGCCATCAGCCCAGAGCCCGACGCGGGGCTCGAACTCACGGACCGCGAGATCGTGACCCGGCTGAAGTCGGACGCTTAACCGACTGCGCCACCCAGGCGCCCCTGAATTAACTATTTTTTAAAACAGGAAGCATGTAATAATCATGTTGACCACCGTAATGTTGACAAAGACAACCCCTGAGAGCTACACAGAGCTTCCTCTGCGCCCCGTCCTTCTCTAAGTCCATAGTGTGCATTAATTCTTCAATCCTTTTAACAACCTATGCAACTTGTATTACCTTTATTCCCATTTTAGGTAAGGACACTGAAGCCTGAGAAGTTGAGCACACTGCCCCAGGACACACAGCTGCTCAACAACAAAGCAGCAATTTAAACCCAGGCAACCTGGCTTAGACTCTTACAAGAGAGAAATTTGAACTCAAAGTCTCACATCCCAGAACAATCCAACGCTACAGACTGTGAGAACAACTGGCCATACCTTGAGATTCTGTGGCCCATGCTGGAGCGTCCTTGCCTTTACTTGGATTACCCACTTGGCCCCCCGTAGGCCTGCAGCCTCAGGGGGGCCAGCTTCTGGCTGTTTCTGTTCACTCTGTGGGCACTGCATTTACTTTTTTTCTTGAAAACAATGATGTTCCGTGGTATCAAGTTTCCATTCAAGTAACATTTGAGAAGAAATTTGAGCATCTAGAATCAAATGAGTATCCTTTTTCACTGAAACCAGCTCTTATTAACTCCTTTTTTTAAAAAATGAAAATTGGGGGACGTCTGGGTAGCTCAGTCGGTTAAGCGTCTGACTTCAGCTCAAATCATGATCACACCGTTGGTGAGTTTGAGCCCCGCGTTGGGCTCTGTCCTGACAGCTCAGAGCCTGGAGCCTGCTTCGGATTCTGTGTCTCCCTCTCTCTCTGCCCTTCCCCTGCTTACGCTCTGTCTCTCTCTCAAAAATAAATAAACATTTTTAAAAAAGAAATAAATAAAATGAAAATTGGTCTGACATCTTTTTAAAAATATTTTTCCACTGGCAGATGAATGGATAAACACAAGGTGGAGTATGCACAAGGAAATATGATTCAATCTTAAAACAGAGGAAAATTCTGACACATGCTACAACATGGATGAACCTTAAGGACATGTGCTGAGTGACATAAATCATTCCCCAAAAGATAAACACTATGATTCTGCTTATACGAGGTATCTAAAATTGTCAAATTCATAGAGACAGAAAGCAGAAGGGTGGTGGCCAGGGGCTTTGGGAAGGGAGAACAGGAAGTTAACTGTTTAATGGGCAGAGGGTTTCGGTTGGCAAGATGACCGAGTTCTGGAGACAGAAGGTGGTGATATTTGCCCAACAATTGCATTTAACACTGCTGAACTGTAGACTTAACGATGGCTAAGAAGGGGCGCTTGGGTGGCTCTGTCAGTTGAGCGTCTGACCTCAGCTCAGGTCACGATCTTGCAGTTCGTGAGTTCAAACCCCGAGAGTTTGAGCTCCACATCAGGCTCTGTGCTGACAGCTCAGAGCCTGGAGCCTGCTTCAGATTCTGTCTGCCCCTCCCCCCGCCCCCCACCCCCCGCTCACATTCTATCTCTCTCTCTCTCAACAATAAATAAACACTAATTTTTTTAAAAAAATGGTTAAGGTAAATTTTATACTATATATTTATTATCACAATTTTTAAAAATGAAAAAAATTATTTCCTTATTTTCATGTTTATTTGTTTTTTGAGACACACACACACAGAGACAGAGAATCCCAAGCAGGGTCTGCACCCTCAGCACAAGAGTGTATAAAGCAAAAGGTAGATCTTCTGACCAGCCGTGTCCTCTGCACCCTGCCCCCATCCCAGAGGTAATATTGTTGCATTTCTGGTTGTGCGCTTTTAGGACTTTTCTGTGCATAGACAAGGGTGTGTATATATGGGCATATGTGTGTATTTTTCTGAAATCCGTTCTGGGCTTTGAGTTTTGCACTTTATTTCACTCTATGTGGCTGTCCAGCTTGTCATTATACAATAATTTTTTGAGTCTGTGCCCCACGGATGGATGCTTAGGCTCTATTTTCAGTGTTGTTTTGCCATTACACCACCTCAATAGTAAACCTCCTTTGAATAGTCAAAGAAGCCACTTTTGATTTTGCCTTAGTACCTGCTGACCTTGAATAAATGAAAATTAGCCAGCTTCACTGATTTATACAGGAAAAGGAGATGGAGAGGGATAAAAAAATAGACGAGTGAGTCCATGGTTCTGACTCACTCATGGGTCCCAGCAGAGAGCCCGAGTGAACACTTCATCCTCGCTACAGATTCCTAAGGCAATAGGACTGCAATTTCTAAAACACCTGTTTGAGAGAAGCCTCCAAAGTCTTGTGTTCCATGGAACAATGTGTTGGGGAAGATATTTTCTATATTCTGTAAGAAAACCCCCGCTTGGGGATGTACATTTTCCTCTGGAAAGCTGTCCTGAGTCTGAGGCCTGAGTTAAACACCAGCTGTGTACTTAAGCCCCTCCTCAGTAGGGTCTCATGGTATTTGGGAGGAAAATACTAGAAGATTTCATAGGTTGCGTTTTAGGTCTTCATGAGTTAATTTCCAAATGAGCTAATTCACCAAACCTGTGCTCGCTCCCACAATAACTCACTTTCAGAATCTGATCAGTTTGAAAATAACTCTCATGGAGTGAAAGGCCACACATTGATGTCTTCTCTTCTGAAGACTGATGGGTGGAAGACACAGAAGCAAGGTGATTATAGCTACAGAAACTCAGCGTGGGTAGAAAAGCACCAGGATCCTCTGCAAGCAGAGATGCAGAATGGGGCTGAGAACAGGAACCTTGGCCGAAAGTCTTTATAAGGCACATTGAGGCCCCTTCCCCCATTCACCTGGGCATTCTGCCCCCCTCAACAAGTTACCATCCCCTTCCCCACAAACATGCATTAGCAGAACACAGGAGGGACCAGAGGGAATTTAATGAAAATCCCTACACAGAATGGGCCCCAAGAAGGAGACTAGAGTAATCATCTTCAGGGAATGTAACTGGCCCAAGAGGAAATATCTAGATACTAATATTGGAAAGGGGAGCAAGAAAACGACTACTTGAGGCCCGCTATTGGTCAAGCCCTTCCCATGCACAGAGGACTCAAATCAACTTTTTGGCACTCTGCTCTTAAATCTTAACAGCCTAAGACCACACCAGACATTTGATGAAATCTTTTAACACAAAGAGTGCAAAACAATCAAATAAAACACACACACAACACCAGATACAAGTCAGGGAGCAAAGAAAACTTTGAAACAGTGCTAACAAAGGCTTAGCATCTTCAGAGACCTATGAGAAGATGCTGAATTTATGAAATAAGATCAGGATGCTGTAAAAAAGAAAGAGAGCAACACGGAAATCAAAATTATGATAGCATTGATTTAAAATAATCAGTAAAAAGAGAAAGAGAAAGCTAAGAAAGTCCCCAGCAAAGTAGAATGGAAAGACAAAGAATTCTAATAAGGGAGAGAAAAGATTTTCTTGAAAAAATTATGAAGAAAAACATCATACAGGAAATGTCATCATTGTAAACCTTACAATTTAGTGGTAATAATACTTCTATTTCTAATAAGGACTTAAAATTAATATTTATAGAGTTCCTGGAACATAGTAAGCATTATATAAGTGCTAATTAAAGTAATGTAATACATAGAAATGTGAACAATGACTACTGATTTCACCAGATGTTACGATGTAGGTATTTGGGGAGAGCGGAAAAGGGAGCAGTGAATTTGGTGTGTGTTTGTTCACGTGGATTGGGTGGAGGTGATAATGTAATCATTAAATGCTTATCTTTAATTGAAGGAAATGAATAGAAAATAAGTAAAATAAGCAAAAAGTAGTAGCATAAGTATATTCTTTCGAAAAAGGACTGTCAACACCAGAAGCAGCTGCTAAATGGTGGAAATCAGGATTAGAAAAGAAAAGGAAAGGAGAATATTGGCTTTTAAATCACAAGTTTATCAATAATATTTGACTTCCGAAACAATGTATATGTATAGTACTTTGGGTAAGTACTAAAATTTTAATTTAAAAATCCTCTGGTCCTGTCTTCACTCTTTCCTCAAGGTAAATCTCTCCATACGACCTATTATGTCATCGGCAGCCTCTAAGCTGCATCCTGGAAGGGCTTTACTTCTCAGAGATACACGCCTGAAATCCTAAAGTCCACCCCCCCCCCCGCCCCCTTGAGTCATGCTCGCCTCCATTTGTAACCTGCCTTCATGCCCTCTGCTTCCAGCTTTCCATCACACCTCACAGTTGTAGAAATGGAAGAATGGCATGACAGATTTGGTGCCTGGGACCCTCTACGGGGACTCATGGCTGCCTTGGAAAGTTGAACAGGGGAGCTGACACAGGGTCTAGGAAACAGTGTCAGGCACCCCTCTGTGAATCTCTAATGTGGGTGACTTCTTCAGAGAATTACTAGTAAATGAGCATTGGGTGAAGCCCTATATCAGTTTGCAGAAGATGGGGTGATGGTCGCCATGCCTGTGGTGGCCACAGGGGAATGAGCAGTGACCTCCACACATCCATAGAGGAAATACCAGTAAGGAGTTTTAGGGGTTGGGAGTTGGGGAGAGGAAACAGGCTTCCAACCATCAGATGCCCAATGGAAGAGCATCTCAGGTGACCAAAGCAACTTCTGCTCACATGTCTAAGATGATGTTCTCCCAGCGTGGCTCATCCTGCCTTCTCACTGTCATCAGTCACTTTGTTTTCACTTGGTGCTTCTACCTTCAAACCACTACACAACCCTCCTATCAGAAAAAATAGCCCAGAAGCTTCTATCTGATCCTGATTTTCCTTTGGTCGTTGTTTTATTTCTCCAACCTCATTCTTATTGACAGTCATTACTTCTCCTTCTTTTTCCTCTGTTCCCTCCTTGACCTGTGGCAATTGATTTCTCTCTACCACTCCAAATGTACTGCCCCTTGAAGCTAGGCGGATGCCCTCTTCATTATCAACACTTGGCTTTTCCTACAGTTTCCATTCCCTCGCTTCCTCCCTTTCTTCATTCTTTTCTTTCTTTTTATTCTGGGTTTCCTAACCCATAGAAGAACTGAAAGAATAATATAATGAATACCCGTAATCTGCCCCCTCACTTCACCAAATTGCTAACATTTTGCCACATTCGGTCCCCTCCTCTGTGTGTGTGTGTGTGTGTGTGTGTGTGTGTGTGTGTTGGCAGAGAAATTTGAAAGAAGGTTGTATTTATCATGACACTTCACCTAAATGCTTCACTCTAAATACTTAAGCAGGTATCTCCTAAAAAAGGCCATTCATTACAATACATTTTTGTTCCCAAGGAATTTACCATTGATTCCATAAGATTGTTTAATAAAGAGTTCATGTTCAAAACCATAAATGTCCCCCAAAATGCCTTTTGAAGTTTGTTTTTGTCACTGTTTTTGATTTTTATTTTTTAGAGAGAGAGAGAGAGAGCATGAGCAGGGAAGAGGGGCAGACGGAGAGGGTGAGAAAGAATCTTAGGCAGGTTCTGTGCTGAACAGGGCTCAATCCCACGACCCTGGGGTCATGACCTGAGCTGAAATCAAAAGATCCTCAACCATCTGAGCCCTTGTTGTTTTTAAATACAGAGCCCAAATACATTTCATGCATTGTCTTTGATTCTTTTGTTTTTCCAAGCTCCCTTATACTACATTCTAAAATATCCCATCCTCTTTGGTGGAATTTCATGAGAGTTGACATTTTCAGAGTTCTGGCCAATTGTCTTGAAGATTGTTTCTCCTTCTGGACTTGTCTGATCCATTTCTCATGTTTAGATTCAGGTTAAACATTGTTTTGTTTTGTCTTTTGGCAAGACTACCATATAAATAGTGGTGTTTACTCCCAGCTGCGTCACACCGGGAGGCGTGAGTCAATTGTATCCCATTATTCATTTGGTAACTATGTTGTTGTCTGCCAAATTTCTCCATTATAAAAGTGTCTTTTTCCCATTTGTAATTAACGAGTATTATTTTGAGACCATGTGAATGTCCTGTTCCCTACAACTTTTCAGTGGTTTTAGCATGCTTTGATTATCCTTGCCTTGACCAGTTATTGCACTGATGGCCACCATGGCAAGTTTCTAGTCCCTTCTGTATTTACCGGCAGCTGCGCCTATGGAAAAGGAAGCTTCCCCTGCTCCTGGTTTGTTCAACGCTTTTACAGACTCGAGATTCCCTTTCCCTTCTTCTCTTTTCTAACCCATAGCTTCCATTATTCTTTTTAATGCACAAATCCACACAAATGAGGCCAGTGGGAGCCCCTTTATGCCAGCTCCTATGCCCTTTTGGCATAGGCTCACTTAGTCTTTCAGCACTTTCTTGCTTTCTGACCTGAGATATCCCATGCTGGCCTTATACTTTCCTGGCCCCAGACCTCGGCTTAGCCATGTCTCCAAGAAGCCCGTGTTCATTTTATCTCTTCCAGTTTTCTTGCTTTCCCTGGAACACTAAATTCTGTTACCCACAGCCTCCTCCCTGAAGCTCTGGTTTCATAAATATTGCATTATCCTTGATCACTTGCTACCTTCATAACTGCTCTGATCCTGAGTCATTAATGTTTTCAGCAGACACTGAAATGTTTGTTATATGTCAGGCCCTGTGAGCTTGAGGCATCTAGGCAGAGAGACCACAGGCCCTCTTTAGCTTCTACCTAGGTGACCTGGTAATTTATTATCCAAATAGGACGCATTGAAAGTGAAAAAGAAAATGTGAAACTGAAAAACAAAACACAATAAAAAAAAACCCTCCCCTTACCATAGGAAAGCAAGCAGCAAGAAAAGACCTCTACCCACAAAATAACAGCCATCACATGGACAGCACCCTTGTCAGCACTAAGAGTAAAGGCTGGAAGGTGTTCTTCCCCAGGTAAAGTGTCATTTGGAACCGAGGATGAACTAGCCATTGGCAGGAGCGCAGGGCTGGGAGTGTTGGCCCTCAGAGCCCTTAGTAAAAGAACCATTGAACAGTACATGCTTCAGAGAGAAGCAAACGAAGCCAAGAGGTATGGAATCGGGAAGCGGTGGTGAGTACATTGTTAAAATGTGTTGGATTGATTGTCAGAGTAACCTAATTCTTTTTGGTATTTTCAACCCCCTGCACATAGCCTGTTAGACAAACATTTGGAAGATGGCAAGTGGGGGAAGTTTGGGGAAATGTGACGGTGTTGAAGGTCCTTGTCCTGCTGAGGAGGAGGTTAGAGATGCTGATTCAATTTGGACTTGCTTAGAAAAACTCCCAGCTCCTTCTCATTCTTCATGGCCTGGATGGGACCGAACCTTCTCCCCAGTCTTCTCTAATTACCCCAGCTCTCTTCTATTTATCTTCTCAACTCCTCTAGCACTTACAGCCTGTCTATGCAATTTAGCACTTAACTACATGGTGCCCTTGTCTGCTGAGCGCTGACTGCTCTGGCTCCTACCCCCCATTGATTAATAGGCCAGCGTGGTGTCGAAGAAAGAGTGCCCGGCCGAGGCCCTGCTTCTGACACCGCCACTCAGTTGCTTTGGGAGCTTGGACACGTGTCAACCTCTCTAGGTTTGTGTTTTCTCTTAGTCTGTCAAATAAGATGATATGGGGAGGTTGCCCGTAAGATTTATTCCAATGCTATGTATCTGTGATGTGTTCTTCCACGCCTGTCCTACGTTTCCCAGAGAAGAACCGTTCAGAAAGACCATCCTGTGAATCAGTGATATGGGAGATCCAGTGAGCAAAATATCACTAGCCCCTCTTCTCCAGTTAAGGGCTCTTTTTCCTCTCCCCCATCAGACTTTCAGCCAGCCTTGCTTGAGGACTGTAGGAGTACAACATTGACTCCCGAGGTGGCCCTCCACCTTGTTCAGGCTTGAGCATGCCCCCCCCCCGCCCCGCCTTGAGGCTACGTGTTTCAGGCCCTGTGGAAGTTAACTTATGCCTTAACCAGGATGAGGGAAGGCTTGTTCTGATTTTCCCTGAATGGTACACAGGAGGCCCCACTTTAGATAACTACCCTTGACCACACCACCAGGCCCCTCCCTCTATAAAAGCCGGGGATGAAGGTCTGGACTTGGTGGAGAATAACCGCGGGGGAGAGCTGCGTGGCGTTGCTGTCGTTGGTCCATTCGGTCTCCGTCTCCCTGCCAGTAAGTAACCTGGGCATGAAATTGTAAGCGGTGTGGAGTGGCTTGCTTCGTTTTTCGGTCTTAAAGTGCCTTCTCTGGAGGGCACTTTACTGTCCATCCTCCTCTTCGTAGCGAGCGCCATTTCCTGATATGGTCTCATGTGGATACCAGTGACTGGGCTAAGGCCGACGGGTACTTTTCATCATCAAGGACTTTCCTTTGTAAAAAATGTTTATTTATTTATTTATTTTGAGAAAGAGAGTACAAGCATGGGAGAGGAAGAGAGAGACGGAGAGAGAGAGTCTCAAGCTGGCCCTGTGTTGTCAGCACAGAACCCAGTGTGGGGCTCTGTCTCAGGAACTGTGAGATTGTGACGTGAGCCAAAATCAAGAGTGCTACGCTTAACCGACTGAGCCACCCAAGTGTCCCGATGTCTTTCCTTTTGTGGGTGTGTTGGGCTTCTTAGTGTTTCCCATCAGTTCATTCCTTTATTGCATGTTCTCTTTGTCCTTCTGTCCCCTGCTCAGTGATGTTCCTCCTGGATTCTGAACCAGTGACTTAATCCAACCCTTGATACTTGCCTGACTCACTGAACTGACCCAGATTGCGCACATCTGCTTTGATGTCCCACTTTCGGATGCTTGTTCCTGCCTCAGCTGGAACCTTCCCGGGCCCAGTTTCCTTATTCCTGTGCTTCTCCCTCATTCAGAGCTGTCAGCTTTTTTTTTGTAGCTTTTAGGTCCCGAATGCTCGCTCATTATACATAATACAACGTGACAGCAGAAATCACGTAATTCTTAAAAAACTTTGGAAGCCGTTTGAGATGTTGTAAATTGTTTCAAAAGTATATAAAGTACATCTCTCTACTGGTCTGTTCTCCTCCAGTATTTTTCTCTATAGACTCAAGGTCAGGCATTAACAAGGTTAGAGGGGACATGGCTGTGACTGGGAACAGTCAACACTCGGCTTCTCACAAACGTTGATTTGGTTCCACATCTCCACCTACGTTCCCTTCACCGCATGTTTGCACCTGGCTTTTAACCAGAAAGCATGGTGATCTTGTTTTCTCGTTTTGTGACCACTTCTGATGGGCCAGATTTATATTCCAAAGAGTTACTACAGCAAGAGGCGATATATATACGCTATCTACTACTGTGTGACCACTTAACACAAACTTAGCAACTCAAAACGGCACACACTTGTTATCCCACAGGTCCTGAGAGTCAGGAGTCAGGGCCCGAATGAACTTCTGCCTCAGGAGCTCTCACAAGACGTGTGGGTGAGGGCTTCATATCTCCTCTGAAAGCTAGACTGGGGAAGAACCCGCTTCCCAGCTTATGTGCTGTTGGCAGAATTCAGTTCCCGGAGGATCGTTGGATGGAGGGCCTCTCTGTTCCTTGCCAGTAGTTGACCACAGGCTCTTCTCCGTTCCTTGTGAGATGCCGTTGTGGAAGCAACAGCCTGTCCCCGTTGCCATATTCTGTTGGTTAAAGCGAGGTGTAGGTCCGGTCCCTATTCAAGAGGAGGGGATTGTGCACGGCCTCGAACGTCAGGAGGCAACGTTCACTGACCCCAGCTTAGAATGTGCCCTCCGCCAGCAGTAAACACTGCTGAAGTCTTGGACTTGGACGTTGTCTGCCTGCCTTCAAATTTCAGCTCTGCCATTTAGTCTCTGTGCTTCTCTGTGCCTCGGTTTCCTCATGTGTATAACGAGGATATAAGAGTACCTACCTTCGCCAGCTGTCGCGAGGATTAAATAAGTTGTGATATTTAAAGTTCTCGGAACAGCCTGGCATACAGTAGTGCCACGTAATGGTTAGCTGCCCTCATTCTTTCCCTTTGCTGATGTTATTTGTAGGGAGGCAGAGGCAGCGCAGCGGTGAGGTCCGCTTTCTCTCGGAGATGAGCCTATAGTCCTAGGGAGGGATGTTTCTCGGTCACTTTCACACTCACGGGATGTGCGCACAGTGGTTTTAAGATAATTACAAATAAACTGCATGTTCTACATCTGACAAATTACTTCTTATCGATTTACGCAGGTTCCTCAAGGGGGAGGTGGGATGCCACAAATGATGAGTAACGTGGCCAACTAGTCAGACAGAAGAGTCTCTGGGGACCATTTGATAGTGTACAAAGTGGTTTCATCTTTCAGAACAGTTAAGATCGGACCATCAAATATTTATGGGCCATTAGCAGGAAATGTTGCCCTTCAAATAGTTTAAGGAGTCCATTGTAAGAGTTCTGGACGAAAACTGTTGCCTTTGGAAAGGGTTCTGTGTAGACGATGATCTTTAAAGATACTTCAGCTTTGTGACCGAAAGACTAGATTGACTCGGCCCCTATGGTAGCCTCCAGGTGGAAACTGTAAGAACTGTATTGACACAAGTGCCGTGGAGTATTAGGAGAGGAGGTTTAGAATAAACCCGGAAAACTCACAAAGTCTAACTCGTCAAGTTGAGAAATACGGCAAAAATGAGGATTTCAGAGGTATAGGCCCAAACCAAGTTGGAATAATCATTGCAACTCGCTATTTCCAGAAAGTTTGGCACAGGACAGATTTTGTCTACTGCCGCAGCAGCCGTGCAAGCTCAGGAGGTGTCTGTCAAGACGGATGCAAACACCTGTCACTAGGATAAATGGCCGAGTGGCGGGGCCGAGCTAGCATGGATTGAATGCTCCAAGGAAGGGGGTCCATTAAGACTGCATTCAGCTGCAAGTAACAGAACACCTAAGAGACAGGACTTAAACAAGTAAAGGGGTTTATTTGCCACATTTGTTATGTGCCACAGAAGGTGTGGAGGTAGATGATCTTGGACAAGTAAAGCAATTCTAAATGTCTTCGAGGACCCAGTTCTGTTTATCTTCCTCCTCTAGCCTTAGCAAGTGGCTTTCATTTTTGTGATTTCCAGAAGGCTGCTGCACCTCAGGCATCATACCTGTTTAGATAAGAAAAGGAAGGACAATGGCCTAAGGAGCTGTGCTCACTGAATCTGCCCCTTTAAAAAAACTCTCCTGAAAGCCCAGTGCGGTAACTTCTTATTTTATCCATCGGCCTAAACTGGGTGACATAGCCACTGCTAGCCACCAGCAAGCTTCCGAAAGAAAATATTTTATTTTTTCCGGCCTCTTTCATAAAGGGAGGCAAGGGGGAAAGGGCTGTGAATGGTTTTTGGGCTTCCAGTCCACAGAGCTTCCATAGTATCTGGAACTCTGTGCACCTTGTCATTCTTTTTGCATATCTCTGGCTGGGTTTTTATTTATTTATTTATTTCTTGTCATGTTTGTTTATTTTTGAGAGAGAGACAGAGCACGAGGTGGGGAGGGGCAGAGAGCTGTCAGCACAGAGCCTGAGGCGAGGCTCGATCTCACGAACCCGTGAGATCATGACCTGAGCCGAAGTCGGACGCTCAACCGACCGAGCCACCCAGGCACCCCAAACTATTCCCCTTTCCTATGAGCAGGGAGCCAGTTGAAATGTTCTGATGGGTATCAGAGGATGGGGTTTATTTGATGCCAATAATCAGCTGAAACACGTGTACTAAAAAAAAAAAAAAAAAAAATGTCCTATCTGGTCACACCCATCTCAAGAGCCGCAGAAGATTTCCTACTTCTAACCTTGGGTGCAGTCATCTGAATAGTACAACTTTTAGTAATTTGTGCCTTACTGCCCAGTGGCCGAGAAGAGTGAACATAAATATTTTCTTGCCGGTAGGAGCCTGTCCTCACTGAATGGAGGCTTCTAGCTAGCACATGGCGGTGCCCAATCAATACATGACTGAGCAAGTGCTCAGCCTTCTTCTCTCTGACTGGCTTCTTTCCCAGGGTCACAAGGCCAAGGCTAATAAAGCAACCTGCTGGCGTATAACATTAAGATTCTGCAATGCTACTGCTTGGTTTCCATTGGAAGGTGAGACGTGCTCGTCAGTAAACCCAGCATAAGCGCGTCATAGCCTGGTAAAGCGCCTTCTCAATTTCCTGTATCGCTGTACTGCCTGTCTTCTAGGAGGAGGATTTGCTAACCCACTTTGACCATGGTGTTCTCATTTTGCACCGTCAAGGTAAATGGCTGGGATCATTTCTTGATGCTGAGATGAGAGGGCAGAGAAAAGAGGCAGGAATCTGATTTTCCTTTGTCAGGGTCACTTGGCAGTGGTGTCTGTGGGTGGAGGCGGGGGGGGGGGGGGGGGGGGGGGGGGGAGGGGGTTGGACAAGGGAGAAAGCGAAGTCCGTAAAGATGAGATCCTCTGGCTTGATTCCCATTGAGGAAGATATCAAGTCTTTGAGGAAAACACCTATCTGGTTATTAAGCAAGCTTGCAGAGCATGTGTAATGAGACCGAAACCAAATGTTCACTCGCCATTTGGTCAAATTGCTTCGACGCTTCATTGACAAGAAAAACAAAATGCTTAACGGAACCGGTCCTATAAATGGAGGAAATTTGGGGGAAAAAAAATTCAAAAACGCTGTCTAGACAAAGTATTACTTGTCTTGTCCCACCCAGCCTCTGGAAACTCTAATCCTTTAAAGGCTATCGATTTCCTTTTGTTTGATGTAGCAAGGTACGCTTTCTCACGTTTTCTCAATTAAAACCCATTTTTCCAGTGGGCAACGGTCTTGATCACATTAACATTCATGAGATGGGCCTGTGTCCCTCTTGTTTATTTATTATTTTTTTAAATAAAAGACATAGAATCCAGGGATATTATTCAGTCGTAGTGGCCCATCACCCTGGGACAACATTACTATTGCAATTGCATTAAAAGTCCTAGCGATTGGAAGGGAAGTAGCAATAATAAAAAATTGTTGCTTTTAGGCGACAACTAGAAAATGCTTGTTGTGAATATCCTCTTTAGCTTATTTAATCAAGAATAGAAGCAGGCACGCTCCAGGCAGCTAGAGATGCTGCAGAGGTCCGCAAGGAATAGCCATGATGACTAGGCCAAAATCTTCCTCATAAAGGAGGGAGATACCATGTTCTTCTTCTAAACAGTCTTCCAGAACCTCCATTCCCAGATAAGAAGACCTAACTCTCAATTACAACTTGGACTCCCTCTCCTCTTCCTTTTTTAGGATATCAAACGAGTCCTTTGCCAAGCATTGTGCAAAGAGGTCTTCTACCCTTGTTTCATTACTGCTCACTACAAACCTAAGAGGAAGGTACTACTCTCGTTTTATAAACTGATGTCAATAAGCATCTCGCCCAAGGTTCTAAATGGTGGAAACCAGAGTCCAAGTCAGATCCTTGAGAGTCACAGACTGATAGAGAAACCCTCTTGGGCAGTGTTGTAGTAGCAGGAGCTAAGCAAGAGCAAGGAGGCTACAATTCTCCAGCAGGGGCATCTGCGGGTAAAGAGGGGTTCATGGGAGGGACGGCCACGTGATGATGGATTGGCTGGGTGCTCAGGTACAAACACGGAACAGTGATCAATGTCCTGAAATAAACTTCCACTTGTATTCCTCTTCCTGAAGGCTTCTTATTATCTCTTTGGTTTTTACCCTTATGGAAGTTTTCACTGAGCCTTGCTCCCTGGAGTAGAGTTTAAACATGAGAAGAATAAGCCCCATACAAAAGTTGTGTTTTTAGCCAGAATGTGTACCAGGGAAAATATAATGATTCATGAGACCTAGTTTCCCAGATTACTTCCTTGACTATGCTGACAAGTGCCCCCTATATCACGACCCCTTCTCTATAACGAGCCATTGTCTTAGCTCAGGCTGGCCTAACAAAACACCATAGACTGAGTGGCTTCAACAATGAGAATATATTTTCTCGTAGTTCTGGAAGCTGGAAAATCCAAGATGAAGGTTCTGGCAGGGTTTGGTTTCTGGCAAGAGCTCTCTTCCTGGCTTGTAGAAGGCCACCTTCTTGCTATGTCCTCACATGGCAGAGCAAAGGAGTAAGTTCTCTGGTGTCCCTTATAAGGGCATTAATCCTATCGTGGGGGCTCTACTCTCCAGACCTCAACTAACCCTAAGAGCCTCCCAAAGGTCCCATCTCCAAATATCATTACACTGGAGATTAGGGCTTCAACCTATAAATTTGGGGGGTATACAAACGTTCAGTTTTTTTAAGTTTATTCTTATTTTTGAGAGAGAAATGGAAGGGCAGAGAGAGAGAGAGGGAGACAGAATTCAGTTGTCAGCACAGAGTCCGATGCAGGGCTTGAACTATGAAACTTGAGATCATGACGTGAGCTGAAATCAAGAGTTGGATGCTTAACTGACTGAGCCACCCAGGCACCCCAAACATTCAGTTCTTAACAGTCATCAACAATGTCTTTCTCAGGCCTGATGCTTAGGGCACAACAAAATCACTTATCCACTGTAAAAAGCTCCAGGGAGCACAGTGTGGCTATTGGGAGGTGAGCCCCATTCTGCAACATTGGGGCACATCCAGCTTCAGGGAAGAGGAATCTGACCTAGGCATTCTCAGGGGCTGCCTACTTCACCTGGGTCCTCAAGCCCAGCTGTGTTCATCCGTTTGGGCTGCTCTAACAAAAACAGCATAGACCAGCTGGGTTAAACAACAAACATTCATTTCTCACAGTTCTGGAGGCTAGAAAGTCCAAGATCAAGGTGCCAACAGATTCAGTGTCTGGTAAAAAACCCATCTCTTGGTTTGTAGATGGCCATTTTCTCGCTGTGTCCTCACAATGTGGAAAGAGCAAGAGAACTCACCAGAATCTCTTTTATAAGGGTACTTATCCCAGCCTGAGATTCGTTGTTTACCATGACAAATTCACCTGGTGACGTAATCACTTTCCAAAGGTCCCACCTCACTGGGGGAAAGGGGTTTCAACATCTGAATTTTGGAGGGACACAAACCTTTAGTTCATAACAACAGTCTCTTCCTATCTTAGGTCCTTCTCTGGGCATCTGATTTCTCCTGGTTCTCTGCTAAACCCCAAGGAGGGTCCTACAGGTGTCTTTCTTGCTGAGGAAACAGCATCCTTTCTTCACGTCCTGATTACATTCTGAGCTGGACTGAACCCATCCCCACAGGCACAGAAGTGCTGAACGCTGTCTCAGTTCCAATCTGCAGAGGCCAGTCCTGATGAGCCCCCCACCCATTGTTCAGTCTGCAACAGCCTTTTTCCCTTGGGCTGTTTTTCTTTTGTTGCTATTCCTTTTCCTTGGGTCTCTGGATTCATTTTACTACTTTGTCTTTCTCCCAGTCTCCTGGCTGATGTTTCAACCATCATTAATGGGCTTACACACACACACATACATAATTCACATGAAGAAAACGTATGTGCAGTAGACACTGAGGAAAGGCCTAGAAAATGCAGGGTTTTTGTCCATCCTGTGAATGGATTGTTATTTAGAAGAGCCACTTTTTCTCTCTTAACCAAAGAACACTTAGTTACTGCATAATGAATAATTAAAAAGCCTCTTCTCACGATCAGAGTCAGGAGTTTTCTATATTCAAGTTAATCCAGCTTCTATGGCAAGGGAAAATCCTTATAAAGGATAATACCAACCCAGAATTTCTAGTTAATATGGAATCTCGATTTCTTTTATTGAGTGGTTCAGAAATGATTATTCTTTCTCTTAACTGGGGAACTGAGAAATGTCGAGGCAACTGCAGTAACGACCTTGGAGTTTTCTTGAGGCCAAGAGGCTTCACCATGGCCACCCATGTCCAAGACCATTTTGGAGGTAATGTGATACAGTTCCTCAGTAAATGACTGAAGAGGACATGAATAAGGACAAAGGGAAACTTAGCCTGGAACCTGGTGCTTTTGCTTAATTAAAATTACTGCTTTCTTACTTCTTTGAGAGTTCAAAGACCTACAGTGATTTCCCTAAATGGTTTCAGCTAACCTGATGCAGAAGGAAAGATGAGAATTAATGGCACCCTCACTGGAAAGTTTAAAGTCCAATTAGCTCTCAGGCTGGCTGAGTTTTGCTAATTCATCTATGGGATTCTGGGAAGGCGGGCAGGCCAAGCAGGCAGGCCAAGCAGGCAGTAAGAGCTAAGTTAGAATGAAGAGCACAGGGAAAAGCAACCAACCAAGGTGATTTGTTCCACATTTTGACCCACCTGGCATATAGGCCATTACCGATTTGTTACCTTGTTAACAGGCTCCATGAGAAACTTGGAATAGTGGCCCACTTACAGTTCAGATTAATTTTCTGTAACTTGGGAGGCTGTGAGTAAATGGATTAAAGAACCATTTGATCTTCAAAAAGAGGTTTATGGTTGCTTTGATGATTAAGTACCCAGGGGACACAATGGATTATCATGGATAATGGATTTGGAGAAGTGGGATATTAAAAATGAACTCTCCTCCCTGGCCATATAGAGATGGGGCTAAGAGGCTGTGTGGAGACTAGGTTAACTCTGTCATCCACTTGAATGAACAGTAGAGATAAGCAGAATAAACTCAGTCAACCCAAGGGAACCCACTTTTCTCACTCCTGGGAGAAAAATTGAGTCTTGTTGGTGAAGCTTTGAAGTGTGACCTCCTTTATCTCAAGATAAATTCTTGGGAAAGTACCTTTGTAAGTATACATTCGGAGCTCAAAAGCACTCTAAGAAAAATGGCCGTTGTTTACCAGAGGTTTACCTCTGCCCAGTGAGCTCTGTGCCAAAATCCCAACCCATGGAGAAGAGCTCCCGTACAGGGGTCTCTCTGGGCTACTTCTATCTCCACCCTACTCTGAGGCCACATGTACTCTGCGTTCTCAGTTGGGAAGAATCATTGGGGATGATGAAATGTCCTAAAACAAGGACAGTTTGGGGTGGAAGAGACTATATACATATCATAAATGCATAGAGTATGGATGATTAATATGTATTATGTGCCCCTTGGGTGATCTCTGAAAGCCTAATTAATAAACCCAAAATATCATTGATGCCAACATATATCACCAGCCAATTTAAGGCAGAAGTGGAAACTCAGTAACTTTAACAGAACCGGCAGAGTAACAAATAAGGAAATTAAGCCAGGCGTGAGTGTATGCATATTCATTGGGTGTAGTGGGGGTTGTGTTTACCCAGAGGGCATTGCTTCTGGTAAGGGGTCCAGGCTACACAGCTCTAGCTAAATGTTGCTGTGTTGAAATGTAGAGTCTGGTGTTACCAGATTTCCCCATTTTTCCAGAGAAAGTAGAAATGTGTATTTTTTTTTAGTTGTTTTGAAATGTGGAATTTTTTTAAATGAGAAATGACTCCCCATTAAAATTTTCTACAGGCTGACATTTCCCTGAGGGAGTCTAATTTATGATTTTTGTTTAAAGGTTAAGTAAGTAAATCACAACTAAATTAATGGTGATAAAGCTGTAACAAGAATTTATTATCAAAAAGCAAGGATATATAGAATATTTAGGTATAAATCTAACAAAATATGTAAAGGACATGAATGCTGAAAAGTACAAAACATCTGTGGAAGAGACACATTGTGTTCATGGGTTGGAAAACTCAATATAATGAAGATGTCCGTTCTTCCCAAATTGACAGAGATTTAACACTATTCTTCGCAAAATTCCAAAAAGATTTTATTTTGTAGACATATAAACAAGATTATTCAAAAATGTATATGGAAAGGCAAAGGAACCAGAGTATGTAAAACAATTTTGAAAAAGAATACGGTTGAAGGCATCGATTTACCTGGTTTCAAGATTTATTATACAGCTACATTAATCAAGACTAGGGGAGTGTTGCTAAGGGCATGGACACATAGATCAGTGGAACAGAATCCAGAAGTAGACACACCCATCTGACCAACTGATCTTGTTTTAGATTTATACATTTATTTTAGAGAGAGAGAGAGAGCAAGCACAAGCAGGGGAAGGACACAGAGAGAGTGGGAGAGAGAAAGAGTCCCAAGCAGGCTCCACACTGACAGTGCAGTGCCCAATGTGGGGGCTCAAACTCCCGAACCGTGAGATCATGACCTAAGCCAAAACCAAGAGTTTGACACTTAACCAACTGAGCCACCCACTCCCCTTGACCAACTGATTTTTGACAAAGGTGTAAAAGCAATGAAATGGGAGGAAGGATAGCTTCTTCACAAATGGTGCTGAAAAATTAGGTCTCAGTGACAAACAAACAAAAAAACTAAACTTCACCCCTACACAAAAAGCAACTTAATAAGTTATAGATTTGAATATAAAGCATAAATTATAGAACTTTCAAAAGGAAACCTGGAAAATTTTTGAGTACCTAGAACTTCGTGGAAACCTTATAGAACACTAAACATATGATCCATTAAAAAAAATGGATAAATTTGACTTCATCAAAATTTAGAAGTGTTGCTCCAGGAGAGACCTTGCTAAGAGGATGAGAAAACAAGCTATAGACTGGGGGAAAATATTTACAAGCCACATATCTGACAAAGGACCCCTGTCTAAAATACATAAAGTACTTGAAAAATTCAATAGTAACATAATCTAACTAGAAAATTGGCAAAAGACATGAAGAGGCATTTCACCAAAGAAGATATACAGATGGAAAATAAGCACGTGAAAAGATGTTCCATCTCACTGGCCATTAGAGAAATGCAAATTAAGAAAATGATGAGATATCACTAGATATCTAGTAAAAGAGGTAAAATAAAAAATCATAATACCAAATGCTGGGAGGGTTGCAGAGAAATTGAATCTCCCTTGCATTGTTGGTGGGAATGTAAAACAGGACAGCCACTCTGGAAAATAGTTTGGCAGTTTAAAAAAAATCTGAAACTGTACTTGGCATACTTAAACATTTATCCCCAAGAAATGAAAGCTCATGTCCACACAAAAACCTGTGCACAGCTATTTAGTAGTTTTATGTATTAGAGCCCAAACTGGAGACCTATGGTCTATGGTGAAGAGTTTAACTGTGCTACTGTACCGTGGAATACTACTCCAAAACAAAAAAGAAAAAACTGGTGCACCTGGCTGGCTCAGTCTGTAGAACATACAACTTTTATTTATTTTTTTAAGAGAGAGAGAGCATGAGCAGGGGAAGGGCAGAGGGAGGGAGGGAGGGAGAGAGAGAGAGAGACAGAGAGAGAGAGAGACAGAGAGAGAGAGACAGAGAGAGAGAGAGAATCTTAAGAAGGCTCCATGCCCAGTGCAGAGCCCAACACAGCGTTTGATTTCACAATCCTGAGATCATGACCTGAGCCAAAATCAAGAGTTGACACTTAACCACCATCCAGGTGCCCCGAGTATGCAACTCTTAATCTCAGGGTTGTGAGTTCAAACCCCACGTTGGGTGTAGAGATTACTTAAAAATAAAATCTTTAAAAAATAAAGAATAAAAGAACTATATGATCCTGTCAATCGATGCGGAAAAGCATTTGAGAAAATTCAGCATCCTTTCTTAATAAAAACCCTCGAGAAAGTCGGGATAGAAGGAACATACTTAAACATCATAAAAGCCATTTATGAAAAGCCCACAGCTAATATCCTCCTCAATGGGGAAACACTGAGAGCTTTCCCTCTAAGATCAGGAACACGACAGGGATGTCCACTCTCACTGCTGTCGTTTAACATAATGTTGGAAGTTCTAGAATCAGCAATCAGACAACAAAAGGAAATAAAAAGCATCAAAATTGGCAAAGATGAAGTCAAGCCTTCACTTTTTGCAGATGACATGATCTTATACATGGAAAACCCAACAGACTCCACCAGAAGTCTGCTAGAACTGATACATGAATTCAGCAAAGTCGCAGGATACAAAATTAATGTACGAAAATTGGTTACATTTTTATACACTAATAATGAAGCAACAGAAAGACAAAGAAAGTTATCCCATTCACAATTGCACCAAGAATCCTAAAACACCTAGGAATAAACCTAACCAAAGATGTAAAAGATCTGTGTGCTGAAAACTAGTGAAAGCTTATGAGGGAAATTAAAGAAGATATAAAGAAATGGAAAAACATTCTGTGCTCATGGATTGGAAGAATAAATATTGTTAAAATAATACTACCAAAGCAATCTACACATTCAATACAATCCCAATCAAAATTGCACCAGCATTCTTCTAGAAGCTAGAACAAGCAATCCTAAAATTTGTATGGAACCACAAAAGACCCCGAATAGCCAAAGTAATATTAAAGAAGAAAACCAAAGTGGGAGGCATCACAATCCCAGACGTTAGCCTCTACTACAAAGCTATAATCATCAAGACAGCATGGTATTTGCACAAAAACAGACACAGAGACCAATGGAGTAGAATAGAGACTCCAGAATTGGACCCACGATTGTATGGCCAACCAATCTTTGACAAAGCAGGAAAGAATACCCAGTGGAAAAAAGACAGTCTCTTTAACAAATGGTGCTGGGAGAACTGGACAGCAATATGCAGAAGAATGAAACTAGACCACGTTCTTACACCATTCACAAAAATAAACTCAAAATGGATGAAGGACCTGAATGTGAGACAGGAAACCATCAAAACCCTAGAGGAGAAAGCAAGAAAAAACCTCTCTGACCTCAGCTGCAGAAATTTCTTACTTGACACATCTCCAAAGGCAAGGGAATTGAAAGCAAAAATGAACTATTGGGACCTCATGAAGATAAAAAGCTTCTGCACTGCAAAGGAAACAATCAACAAAACTAAAAGGCAACCAACGGAATGGGAAAAGATATTTGCAAATGACATATCGGATAAAGGGCTAGTATCCAAAATCTACAAAGAACTCACCAAACTCCATACCCGAAAAACAAATAATCTAGTGAAGAAATGGGCAGAAGACATGAATAGATACTTTTCTAAAGAAGACATCCAGATGGCCAAGAGACACATGGAACGATGCTCAACCTCACTCATCATCAGGGAAATACAAATCAAAACCACACTGAGGTGGTAACCTCACACCGGTCAGAGTGGCTAAAATGAACAAATCAGGAGACTACAGATGCTGGAGAGGATGTGGAGAAATGGGAACCCTGTTGCACTGTTGGTGGGAATGCAAACTGGTGCAGCCGTTCTAGAAAACTGTGGAGGTTTAAAAAATTAAAAAATTAAAAACAGATCTACCCTATGACCCAGCAATAGCACTGCTAGGAATTGACCCAAGGGATACAGCAATGCTGATGCATAGGGGCACTTGTACCCCAATGTTTATAGCAGCACTTCCAACAATAGCCAAATTATGGAAAGAGCCTAAATGTCCATCAACTGACGAATGGATAAAGATGTGGTTTATATACACAATGGAATACTACTTGGCAACGAGAAAGAATGAAATCTGGCCATTTGTAGCAACGTGGGTGGAACTGGAGAGTGTTATGCTAAGTGAAATCAGTCAGGCAGAGAAAGACAGATCCCATATGTTTTCACTCATATGTGGATCCTGAGAAACTCAACAGAAGACGAGGGTGGGGGAGAAGGGGGGGGGAAGTTACAGAGAGAGAAGGAGGCAAACCATAAGAGATTCTTAAATACTGAGAATAAACTGTGGGTTGATGGGTGGTGGGGGAGAGGGGGAAGTGGGTGATGGACATTGAGGAGGGCACCTGCTGGGATGTGCACTGGGTGTTGCATGGAAACCAGTTTGACAATAAATTTCATTAAAAAAAAGACCAAAAATAAAAAGGAACAAACTATTGATAGACTCAGCGTGGTAGGCAGAATAATGGCCCTTCCAAAGATGTCTATATCTTTTTTTTTTTTTAATTTTTTTTTCAATGTTTATTTATTTATGGGACAGAGAGAGACAGAGCATGAACGGGGGAGGGGCAGAGAGAGAGGGAGACACAGAATTGGAAACAGGCTCCAGGCTCTGAGCCATCAACCCAGAGCCTGACGCGGGGCTCGAACTCCCGGACCGCGAGATCGTGACCTGGCTGAAGTCGGCCGCTCAACCGACTGCGCCACCCAGGCGCCCCAAGATGTCTATATCTTAATTCCCAAAGCTGTGAATATATTATTTTACATGGCAAAAAGGACTTTGCAGATATGATTAAATAAGGTGCTGGAGATGGGAAACTTCTTCTGGATTATCCTGTTAGTCCACTGTAATCACAAGTGCCCTTAAAAGAGAGAGGTGGGAGTGTCCAAGAAGGATACGACAGAGATTGGAGTGATGTGGGTCCAAGAGCCAAGAAATGCTGGTGGCCTCTAGAAGCTGGAAAAGTCAAAGAAATAGATTCTTCCTTTAAAGCCTCTAGAGAGCATTCATGAAGCCCTGCTGATACCTTGATTCTAGCCCAGTGAAACTGTTGTTCGATTTCTGAACTTCAGACCTGTAAGGGATGGAATAAATTTTGCTTCTGTAGTAAACTTGTGTGGCTTTAAGTCACAAGTTTGTGGTGATTGGCTACTGTGCAATGGGAAATAGATACTCAGCAGCTGGCATGGATCTCAAGGGCATCATGCTGAGTGAGAAGAGCCCATCTCAAAAGGTCACATACTGTATGGTTCCACTGACATAGCATTCTTGAAGCGACAAAATTAGAAAGACAGTAAATCAGAAGTCACTGTTGGCTACGGCTGATGGTGAGGGGTAGGTAGATGCGCCTACAAGGGGGAAGCATGAGGGAGATCTTCATGCCATGGAATCTTTCTGGGTTTTGGTCCTGGTGGCAGTAGCACAGATCTACGTTAGTGATAGAATATTACAGCACTCTACACGGGATGGGTGCCAATGTCAATGTCCTTGTTCTGACACTGTGCTCTAGTTACGTAAGACGTAACCAAGGAGGAAACTGCATGAATGGTGCTTAGGACCTCTCGGTACTGTCTTTGCCACCATTTATGATTCTCTAATTACTCCAGCATTTTTTTTTTTTTAAAGCGAAACAACAACAAAAACCAAAACCAAAAACCATGGCTGCTTCAAAACTTATAATGAAGTGTCCTTTCTGAAAATATCTTCTGCTCTATGTATCTGTGGAGGTACTCAGACGAAAAGCTTTGCTGTTTGAAATCCACTGGCCTTACTGTGTAGACCTCGTAAAGTCTAACGTGGTGATTTAATTTAGGAATACCGATCTCAGTAACCCTTTACTCAACAGTTTACTGGTGCTGGCTCTCAATTGCTCATAAACACCTGAAAGAATATTGTTGCAGTTTTGACTGAGTTCTGGCCCACCAAAGGATTCATTCAGAATCAGTATGTTGAGGGATTTAAGCAAGTCAAATAATGTCTGCAGGGTATACTCCCCTGGAGTGAATTCTGAAGAACCTTGTATCCGTCAGCTCAGGCTGCCATAACAAAACACCATAGACTGACTGGCTTAACAGGATTTATTTTTGTACTGTTTTCTGGAGGCTGCAAGTCCTAGATCAGTTGGGTTCTGGTGAGAACCCTCTTCCTGGCTTACAGACGGCCACCTTGTCACTGTGTCCTCGCAGGCCAGGGAAAGAACCAGAGGAAAAAGAGACAGAGCATGTGCAGTTGTGTATAAGCTTTCCAGTGTGTCTTCCCATAAGGACTCTAATCCCATCATAGGGGCCCCACCCTCACGACCTCACCTAAATCTAGTTACCTCCCAAAGGTCCCATCTCCAAATTAGTATCACACTGGGGGTTAGGCTTCAACATATGAATTTGGGGGACACAATTCAGTCCACAGTAAACCCTGAAGTGGATATTCCAAAGTTTGAAGGGACAGGAAAGGAACTACGATTTAAATTCCCAAGAAGGTAAATAGTTTGGTGCTTATCACCCTAAGCAGTTTCTTGGGAGCTTGTTAGAAAAAGAATCTATAAAGGGGAAATACCTCATTGTGAGTATAAAGTACTTTCAGTACAGCTATATATTTTTATGAGGATTTTATTTATTAAATTTTTTTAAGTTTATTTATTTATTTTGAGAGACACAGAGACAGTGCGAATGGGGGAGGGGAAGAGAGAGAGAGGGAGGCAGAGAATCCCAAGCAGGTTCCGCATGGGACTGGAAGCCATGAGACTGTGAGCTCATGACCTGAGCTGAAAGCCAGTATCAGATGCTATACTTAGCCGACTGAAGGACCCAGCGCCCCTCGTGAGGGTTTTAAATTGAGAAATATTCACATCCAGTGTGGCGTCGATTTAAGTGTTTTCTGATGAAAAGTCTTTAAGTTTTTCAAGATCCACGTATGAGTGAAAACATTTGGTATCTGTCTTTCTCTGACTTATTTCACTTAGGATAATACCCTCCAGTTCCGTCCACAAACTTAACAGAAGACCATGGGAGAGAGGAAGGGGGAAAAAAGTTGCAGAGAGAGAGGAGGCAAACCATAAGAGACTCTTAAATACAGAGAACAAACTGAGGGTTTATGGAGGGGGGGAGAGGGGAAAGTGGGTGATGGACATTGAGGAGGGCACTTGTTGGGATGGGCACTGGGTGTTGTATGGAAGCCAATTTGACAATATATTGAGGAAGGAAGGAAGGAAGGAAGGAAGGAAGGAAGGAAGGAAGGAAGGAAGGAAGAAAGAAAGAAAGAAAAGAAAGAAAGAAAAAGTCTTTCAAATTGGACCTGGGCTTAGATACTTGTTCTGTGCATCTTTGGTTGTGTGTTGCTGAACTGAGCTACTTTGTAAGAGGGAGTAAGACCATATATTTGATTGTTTTAAGTGTTAAGTGAGATTATATAAGAAGTGCCTAGGGCACTGTTGAACACCCACCAAATGTAATAAATGTTCCTTCTCTTCCTCTTCTCTCCATACCATTATCTTAAAAGTGAAGTCCCTTTATTGAAAAATACGATGTATTTCACAAGTAAAAAAAAAAAAAAAAAAAAAAAAAACGGATGAAAGATTCAAAGGGATGGAAGAATTGTAGTAGGAAGAATACTACTGGCAATAAATACTGAGAATCTGCAAGGTCAACATCTCAAGGCAAGAAAGATTCCTGAAGATGGGAGGTGACATAGCAGATACAATACTTTCAACCTGAAGTGAACCCCAAGATGACAAGGTCAAGATGTTTAAAATTACCTCCCCATGGATGATAAACCAGGATACCACCCCCAGTAAATTAATCCATCCAAGTTAAATAAACCACTAGGGCTTGAAATAGAAACACTATTTCAAGTCTTAACACTTTTTTTTTTCAATCTGAAGCAGAAAAGTCATTTCTTTCTATATCCCTTAAATGCCACTTCTATTTCTTCTGTGTCTCCCAATGGAACATCATTGCTCATTTCACACGTTTTAGTGTTAGCTTCACCAGGGAAACCAAAACTGAACGCAGAACAAAGGAGACTAGACATTGGAGATCGACGTTGGCTAGGTTGGTATTGTAGCTTACTTTTTAAAAGTTAATCCAGGGTCATGACTAGGTAAGAAGGTAGAACCAATTTAGTGCAGGCCATGCTCATAGGTTTTTCCAACATGATTGCCTTTGTTAAGCTCAGTGGTCTTGGGCACAGATGTAAATAGGACATGCCTCTAGAGAGTTCTGGGCAAAATAACTCCACCCTGAAACAGAAACAGGAAAACCTGCTATTCAATCCAAATGACAAATGAGTCAAAGTACCACATGATATTATAATCACTTCATTACCTTCCAGTGAGTTTTTGAAAAATTCATGCCAGAAAGCAGTGAAGCTTTTGTAGAGCATTACACACTCGTCTGAGTGGTAATTTATCCTTATGTCCTACAGTGGTGAGCGTGTCCCTTTGCACACAGTGGATGTTCAATAAATGTTTGTATTAGTTACAAAAATACACAATTTCCACTGATATTATTTACAGACAGATTTTAAAATATTGCCTTGAAATACCTTCAACGTACATGTTAAGGGAGAACCTAGATTTCCTTGGCTGTGTGGTTCTGTGGAGTTGGACTTTAGCTTCTCTCCTCGGCCCGTGGAAGAGTTCTCTGATGGGTGACTTTTGGGAAAATGGAGTGCTCTGGAGGTTTTCTCTTTCAGATCTCCTTCACGTCTTGAGAGGACCATCAATTTCTTGATCTGTTCAGGGTATTAATGCTAAGAGCTGACTATTCCAGGCTGGCTAGAGTTCCATCTGGAAATCTCCAACCCCCATGTGGATTTGTCTATTTCTCCCTGCAGCTCAATCAGTCTTGCTTCATCTGTTTGGAAACTCTTTTATTAAGTACATAAATATTTAGGATTGCTATGTCCTATTGATGAATTTAGCCCTTGGTAGTTTTGAAAAGAGCTTCTTTGTCTCTGGTAATATCACTGCTCTGAAATCTACTTGGTCTGATAAAAATACAGCCAAATATTTTTGATTAGTGTTAACATTGTAGATCTTTTTTCCATCCTTTACTTTATGTTTGAAATGTGTTTCTTAGAGACACCTATGTCCGAGTCTTTTTTTTTTTTTTAATCCAATTTGACAACTTCTGCCTTTTATTGGGATGTTTCCACCTTTTAGATATAATGTGATCATTGGTATGGTTAGGTTTAACTCTGTTTTCTTACTGTGTGTTTTCTATGTGTGCCTTCTGGGGATTTTTTTATCCTTTTTAAAAAAAAATTTTTTTTAACGTTTATTTATTTTTGAGACAGAGAGAGACAGAGCATGAACGGGGGAGGGTCAGAGAGAGAGGGAGACACAGAATCTGAAACAGGCTCCAGGCTCTGAGCAGTCAGCACAGAGCCCGATGCGGGGCTTGAACTCAAGGACCGCAAGATCATGACCTGAGCCGAAGTCGGATGCTTAACCAACTGAGCCACCAAGGTGCCCCTATCCTTTTTTTTTTTTTTTCTCTCTGTCTTTTGGGTTAGTTAAACCTTTCTTTTCTTTTTTTACAATTCTATTTTATTTTCTTTGTAGACTTACTAGTTATACCTGTTTTTGTTATTGTAGTGTTTGTTCCAGGATCTATAGTGTACATCTTTAAGTTACTACAGTCTGTCTTCAAGTATTATTATACCACTTAGCATAAGCTCCCTAGTGGGAGCCAGGATGTCCTGTTGCCTTCAAAATTCTTCTAGCCTGTGTAAGAATCAAATAGACATGAGACAGATTAACAGGAGAAAATCAAGTTTAGTAGTGTAAGGATGAGGAATTCACACAGACATGGAAATTCCAGACAGTGAGGCACAGAGAGGTATATGTGTCATTCTGAACTAAGGAGAAGGGGGGTAGGGGTCTGGAACGTGAAAGGGAACCAGTGCAGTTCGCAGGAAGATGAAAAAGTGAACATTTGGTAAACACATGGTGGCTGGGCCTCCCAGAAACAATGGGACACAAAGGATTTGATCAAACAAGGCTTGCGAGGTTCCTCCCTGCCTACCAAACCTAGTTCACAGAACAATGTGATATTATCTATGGTGATAGCTCTCTTCCTGGGGCAGGTCCTCTATTTAAATTCTATTTAGGCAGTTGTGTGGGATTGGTAAAGAGTTTTTCCTGAGTCTACTGGGTTTTGATTGCTTTTTAACTCAAAATAATCTTTATTTTGAGTTATGCTAAAGTGGCATTTTGCGGGGGGGGGGGGTGCGGGAGACCTGCTGTTGGCCCCTCCAGTTACAATACCTCACTTCCATTTCTTGCCTCTTAATCATTAAGGTTTTTTTTTTTTTTTTTTTAAGTTTATTTATTTATTTGGAGAGAAAGGGGGAAAGAGAATCCCAAGCAGGCTCTACACTGTCTGTGCAGCCCAACCTGGGGCTCGAACTCATGAACCATGGGATCGTGACCTGAGCTGAAATAAGAGTCAAACACTTAGCCTACTGAGCCATCCAGGCGCCCTAATCATTGAGCTCTTGTTGTTATACTCCGTGCTTTCTCATATGCTGTAAATGCCACATTACACGGTCATTATTTTTCTTGAAACAACTACTATCTTTTCAAGTGAAAGATTTAAATAATGAGGAAGATATTTTGTGTGCCATCCGTATAGTTACTATATGGGGTTAGCTTTTTATTTGCTGAGTTTTCTACGTGCTTTTGCCACGTTTCTTCCAAATACTACAACAGATATCACACATCTATTGAACACTTTTCCAAATGTTTCAATGCCATTCCAAATACTAGATAAATCCATGCCTACCACTCCTCCCATCTCCCTTAAATCTCTGTGTTGAACCTCAGTGTCTCCCTGTTCCAATCTGGACTGATTACTCTGTTTCCCTGGCACTGCTTTTTGCCATTCTTTCCGGTTGCCTGGGTCCCGTGTTCCTCTTTTTAAATTTATTTCCTTATCCTGCTGGTGTGCATCTTCCAAGTCAGGGTGTATGGATAGCGAATGTCTTTATTTTACCCTTAGGTGTGATTGGCAACTGATTAGCAGGGCAAGTTTCTGAAGTGTCTGATCTGAGAAGCCACACCGAGCCTCCACGTGGAGTACCCCATACCTGGTTTAATGCTCTATCGTTACCACCTTAAAATTATGAATTTTTGAGCAAGAGGCTCACATTTTTATTTTTCACAGGGCCCCACAAATTACGTAGCTGGTCCTGTTGGCTGGGTATAGAAGCCTAGGCTGAAATAATTTTCCATCGTGATTTTGCTGCCAACACCCCACTGTCTTTGTGTCTAGTGTTACTATTGATAAGTCTAGTGCCATTTTGATGCCCTTTCTATTATATTTGGCTCAGTCTTTTTCTCTGCAAGCTCTTACTAGCCTCTCTTTATCTCCAGTGAACTGAAATTTTATGATTGGAATGGATTAAAATTTTTTAAAACTGTATTTATTCACTTAAAAATGTTTAAAGTTTCTCTTATTGATTTGTTCAGCTCATAGGTTCTTTCAATCTTGAGCCTTCTGTACTTGAAAATAGAGTGATTTCCTATATTATTATTTAATCATTTTCTTCTTTTCCATAGTTTCTCTTTATGAAACTCTTATTTGGATACTAGACTTTCTGGATCGATCCTCTAATTTTTTTTATCTTTTATTTTTGTTGTCTACTGACTTCTTTTCATTCTGTTTTCTGTGATTTTTCTCTGGTTTTATTTTCTAATGTTTCTATTTGTTATTTCAGTTATAATATTTTAAACGAACAAGAGTCCTGGGGCACATAGGTGGCTCAGTCAGTTAAGCATCCAACTTCGGCTCAGGTCACGATCTCATGGTTTGTGAGCTCGAGCCCCAAATCAGGCTGTGTGCTGACAGCTCAGAGCCTGGAGCTTGCTTCAGATTCTGTGTCTCCCTGTCCCTCTACCCCTCTCCCGCTCACTCGCGTGCTCTCTCTCTTATTCAAAAACAAATAAACATTACAAAAATAAAAATAAATGACCAAGAGTCCCTCTTAATCTGATTATTCCTTTTTTTTGATAGCCTCCTGTTCTTTTGCTATGGGTGTACTGTTTTCTGTTATCTTTCTGACTGTATTAATGACAGATCTTTTTTGGCATATTCTCTGTTCCCTCTATGTTTTGTTTTCTCTGCGTTCTTTGTTCCTTTGGGTTTTTGCCTTTCCTGTTACAGACTTTCTTCAACTATCTGCTGATCCTTGCCTCTTTGTTCATGTTGAAGAGTAACAATAAAAAACTGGTCGGAGGGCGTGTATGTGTCTTCTTGTTGTTGGCTGATAAGCTGTACATAAATGCATTGATAGACACTTTGTCTTTTCTTGGAGGGAAACCCAAATGTCAGCATCCATAATTCCTTTCCCTCTGGTACCTTGATTTCTCCAGAGGCCAAATCCTAAAGTACTCCTAGCCAGAAGCATTGCGAGAGCAGGTAAAGAAAGAGAGGAAGGGTATTTCACTATTTGGTATGTAGGCTTTCATTCAATGTCCCTGTTTTCAAAATCCTGCCTCCCACCTTCTCTCCACTTTGCTTGGTATTTCCCACTTCTGAGGTGACACTCTGATTCATTTTCCCCATGTAAGTCTCGGATCTTCAGGGGTGAGGGAACGGGAGGCGATGGGCTTGAGACTACCCATCTGTAGTCTTTTGGCTAACCCTTCGGTCTTTAGCCCCAAACCACTCCTCATGATTCCCTGTATACCCAAGCCCTGAGACGTTTTCCTGAGAGCAAACTGATTTGTTTCTTATCATTGCCTCCCAGGAGGGCGGGTGGATTTATGCTTTCTCTGTCTGGCTAGATGAGTTTCACGCCACTGTCCATATTTAATCTTCCCAAACTTGGTGACATCTGTTGTCAGCTTTCATCCCTGCTCCTGTTCTCTTTGTCCTTCTGACTTTATGTCTTCTTTTTATTCCTTTACTTATATATTGATGGTGTTTCAGGAGGAGACAGAGATACATTTTTTTCAGTCTACCGTGTTTGAATTGACTTCTTAACTAACCTTCTAGAGTCTTTCTAATACTCTAATTCCATGTCAGAATTGATGCTGACAATGAAGCGGTATGGAGAGTATCCAAAAGTGGGGGGGGGGGGTGAATAATAGCAGAATGCTATTGTTTGACATGGAATGTTCTTAGATATATAAATAGATCTTTAATACCAAGGACAGATAGGGAACTTTTTTTTTTTCTCTTGAAGGTTATTCAGCTCTCTAGTTTTTAGGAAACATAAATAATCAAGCGTCCATGAAGGGAAAAACCTAGCTCGTTTGAATAAGAGAAAAAAAGCAAATATGTGGTGAGAAACATGTACTTAGAATTGGGGCACCTGGATTGGTTTGAACAGAATTTACTACCTCTGGAACTCTGTGTACATTTGTTTTTAAAAATCTTCATAGAGAGGTGAAAACTCATCAATGAAAACTAACAAACATTGGACAGAGAAGAGAAAAAGGAGAGTTAAATATGAGGATTATAGACTGATGTCTGAAGTTTATTTTATTTTTATTTTAGAGAGACAGCACGCATGCACATACGAGCAGGGAAGAGGGGCAGGGGGTAGAGAGAGAATCTTACGCAGGCTGCACACTCAGCGGGGAACCTGACACGGGGCTCCATCTCATGACCCTGGCATCATGCCCTGAGCTGAGATCAAGAGCTGAACACTCAACCTACAGAGCCACCCAGGCGCCCTGGCAGTTTACTTTAAAATCTATTTTCAAGGGGTCCACGGTGGCTCAATCGATTAAGCATCTGACTTTGGCTCAGGTCATGATCTCACTGCTCATGGGTTTGAGCTCCACATCGGGCTCTGTGCTGACAGCTCAGAGCCTGGAGCCTGCTTCGGATTCTGTGTCTACCCCTCTCTCTGGCCCTCCCCCGCTCGTGCTCTGTCTCTCTCATAAATAAACATAATACATTTTTAAATATATTTTTAAAAAAGAATGCACAAACGGATAGATGGATAGATATGTGATGAAGTCAGCAGAGTAAAATAGTATAATCTAGGTAGTGAGTATATGAGCATTCACTAAAATTCTTTCAATTTTACTGTGTGTTGGAAAATTTTCATAGTACAATGTTGGAAAAAAATGAGGATCATGGTAATAGGTGAAGGAAACAATACTTCGAGACATACTGACCAGCAAAACAAGCCCAGGGAAGACACCGTCACTCAGATTTTTTTGGAGAAACCTCTCTGCATTACCTTTAGAATTTTATTCTGAAGGCCCTGAAGTTGATGTTCCATCCTCCTAGCTATAGGTACATGTGGTTGGTGTTGTCCCTTTCTGGTACTTACCCTTCAAACCTAAAACTAAGACACAGGTTAGGGGCACCTGGCTGGCTCCTTTGTTGGAGTATGCGACTCTTGATCTCAGGGTTGTGGGTTTGAGCCCCACACTGGGTGTAGAGATTACTTAAAGATAAAAAGATCTTTAAAAAAAAAATGACACACTGGGGTGCCTGGGTGGCTCAGTCAGTTAAGCGGCTGACTTCAGCTCGCGTCACGATCTCACGGCTGGTGAGTTCGAGCTGCTCATTTAGCTGCCTGCTGTCAGCAAAGAGCCTGCTTTAGATCCTCTGTCCCCCTCTCCCTCTACCCCTCCTCCGCTTGCATACACGTGCACTCTTTCTCAAAAATAAACTTTTAAAAAATGTTTTTCCTTTTTAAAATTTTTTTTTTATTTTTCAGAGAGACAGAGACCGAATGCAGGTGGGTTAGGGGCAGAGAGAGGGAGACACAGGATCCAAAGCAGGCTCCAGGCTCTGAGCTGTCAGCACAGAGCCCGGCGCAGGGCTCGAACTCACAAGCTGTGAGATTATGACCTGAGCCGAAGTTGGACGCTCAACCGACTGAGCCACCCAGGCGCCCCTCTTTTTTTAAACATTTTTTAATGTTTATTTTATTTGCGAGAGCGAGAGACAGAACATGAGTAGGGGAGGGGAGGAGAGAGAGGGAGATGCAGAATCCGAAGCAGACTCCAGGCTCTGAGCTGACAGCACGGAGCCCCATGTGGGGCTCAAACCCATGAACCGCGACATCATGACCTGAGCCAAAGCCAGATGCTTAACCGACTGAGCCACCCGCACCCCCCCACCCCGCTCCCTGCAAAAATATTTCTTAAAAAAAAAGAAGAAGAAGACACAGGTTAAATTCAACTCTAAATCAGAGGTTCCCAAACCATGGCCCGGGTATTCAACAAGGAGGAAGTGATATCGACTCTTACTGCCACAGTAGAAGGTTGAACTCCCAAAGTGCTGGTCAAGGAAAATGTGCTTTAAATCATCCACTTTATCATCCTATAATACCTAACTTTGTGGTTTCAGTTGGCAAGTTCTGATGACTAGAGTACGTACTAATGAAGTCTAAGGAATGTTGGCCAAATGGCCTTTAGCCTAAAGTAGTATAATTCTGACTTGATATCAGAATTATGGGTCCAATCATTGCAGAGACCAGTTGTTTATATGAAACCATTATCCAGTGGCCCCCAAACAACCCTGATCCCAGACTTATCACTTGCAGCTGTGCCTTTTGTGACAAAAGGGAACTGAAAGCAAGTCTCTCTCAAGCATACTTATCACCGCTTTGGAAAAAATAACTTACTTATTGGCCATAGATATTTGATAGGATTAACCTTCTAGGTGCACATGAGCTCGTCTGGGTGGTAATCTTTCTTTTCAAAGGAGAATATCTTAACAAAAGGCTTTAAACGTTGATGGTGTTATTGAAAGAATTCAGGAATATTACCGCAGGAGAGATTCTTGAAGAATAGAAATATTGAGCGCGCGTGTTCGTGCATTGTGTGTGTTCGTCTATTCTCAGGTTGAAAGATGCCACTGCTATTATTTCGGCTATTGTGTATGACGTGACTTGGCAATCAGCACTATTGTGTGCTGTAATCACAGGGCTGCAAGAGACGCTTTCACTGCCGGTCTGATGTTTTCACTGATATGGAGCCTGTTCATTAGAGAATAGCCTCCCAAGGATTGTCTGAACAAGTTGATAATCTGCCATGCTGCACAGACAACTCTTTCATCTTTCTTGAATTTGCTTTTTTTTCAGACTGTGGAGCCTCCGTGAATTTTGTAAAAAAAAAAAAAAAAAAAAAGTTGTCTGAGCATTCAAATGTGGCATATTCTGAAGGAGCTTTGTGGCTATTTAAGCCATTGGTCTGAGGGAACTATTAAATGTTAGAACTTATAGGAAGCTTGGTTACTTCTAATGCCATCCCCCATTTTATAAACAAGTGAAGTAAAAGTCTAAGGCTCTTACTTTGTTGTGGAATGTTATCTGTTGTTTGGGATATACATATGTATATCTCTTATTTTTCATTATATATATTATATATTTTAATATATATATATACACACACAGTTCAACACAATACATCTCTATCTCTGTCTCTATCTCTATTCTTTTTTTTTTTTTAAGCTTATTGATGTTGAGGAAGAGTAAGAGAGGCAGAGAGAGAGGGAGAGAGAATCCCAAGCAGGTTCTTTGCTGTTGGCACAGAGCCCAACATGGGGCTTGATCCCACTAACCATGAGATCGTGACCTGAGCCGAAATCAAGAGTCGGGGACTGAGCCACCCAGGAGCCCCTCTCCTCTTTTTCTTGCAGCTATGCTGGGCCTGGCTCTCCCTCTGCCTGGTGGGAGCCCTCTGTCTTAAAGATACTCATGGAGGTGTCCACCCAAAAGAGGCCTGCAGGATGAACGCTGATTAAGCCTTTATCTGATCTGAGCAGAAGGGGCCGCCTTCTTGCTCACTCGTGGTCCTGGCCATCCCAACAGGTCAGAGCCAGCCGAGGATTTATGGCCCAAACTTTGGCCAACAGTAGCATGTAGGTTTTTGCACATGCCTTTCAGGAACCTGTGGCTACCGCTGGGCAGGATGTAAAGATCCGGACTCCTCTTGTCTTTGTGTTCCAGAAGCAGCTGCAGCCAACCCAACCATGGATTCCTCGCCCTTTTCAAAAGCATTCTTCCTCTCCAAATTTCTTTCAGTCTCTTACTCACCAAGCAATTCACAATAGCTGTTTGGGAAGGGGAGCCCTTCATTACCCAGCTCCTGAGGCTCTAGTCCAGTTTTTCACTACAGAGGCCAGCATTAGGATGAGTAAACAGAAAAAAAAAAAAAAAATGCTATGGGCTATGAATTAGCTCCCTGTAAGAGGGTTGAGTAAGTGATTAAGTCCAGGGAAGCGTCAGGTTTTACTCCATCTCATTAACCAGCTGAACGCAGGCTTGGTGAAGCTCTTAATGAACGGCCGTGGTTGCTAATTATTGACCTGATTTCTGCACGAACCACAGTTCTGTTTCCAAATTCTGACCCATCTGATCTACGCATAAACCAGAGGCTGAATCAGCAAGTACACAAGGAAGACAGCAGGGTCCTCTTTGCATGTGATAAGGTTTTCAGGACGGAGTAAGATTTTTACCTCTTTTTAATGAAAGGAAGGCATGCCTGCTCCCCAGCTCCTCACCAGCTTAGAGAGAGGACTCCTGCCCCAGGGCTTGCTCAGCGGTCACATCCTGAGGAGATGTCCATTCTGCAGCCACTCTTCCTTTGCTGCGGCTGCTTGATTCACCTGGATCTCTGAACCGCTGGGAACCGGCATGTCCTGGAGAAGCAAATAATAATGATGCCAACTTGGGGATGCCAGCTGGAGCCACAAAATCACCCGTGGGAGGAAAGGGAAGATAGTCTGTTGTCAATAAGTCTTTCTCTTTTTTACCGCCAACTTTTAAAGATCTTTACACATAAAGGGTTCTTCTAAGCCTCCTACTAGCCCCATGAGGAAAATAGGAAAGAGTCCCATTTCATAGATGAGAAAACTGGGGCAAAGGGACTTGCTCATGCAGTGTCTTAGAAGCAAAACTGGGAATATAATCCAAGTCTCTTGGTTCCTTGTTTCTACTGATTGGAGATGTGGCCAGTTACTTGGGTCTCTTGGTGGATCCCATCCTAATTTTTTCCTCTTTCTCTTGGCTTTGGAAGAATGTCAACCAGTTGCACCAACATGATGCTCTAACCTTTCATTCCCTGACTGCATTGGGAATAAATCCCTTTTGGCTGTGACCACAAAGGCACAATGGCTTGAAACCAGTATGAACCAAGCCCACAGGTCTGTCCTCTCTTGGCCTTGTCACCTTATATCCCTCGACACTCTCTGAGGGCACCCAAGGGTCTGACATGCTTGGATTTTCAAAGCGTAGGCTGGGCTCCCATGGAAGGCATAAGACCCTCCAAAACCCCTCTCCAGACCATTAATGCCTATTGCTCTGGGGATGGCCGCTTTCTAGATCTTAGCATCCCTGGAGTCAATTTCTATGGTTAACCTTCTCTAGGTAGATGCTGGCTAAATTTTAGAATTTTGTCCTTGGCTCAAGGCCACCAATGGGTTTTGTGTAGATGGAAAAAAATGGACTCAAACTCTGATTTCTCTTCTGACCTTTTCTAAGTCAAACGATGAATTCCACAAAATGATGTCAGTGCTTCTTGAATCTCTTCGGTCCCTTCAGTGGAACCATGACCAGGAAGGGGAAAAAAACAAAACAACAACAACAAAAAAAAAAAAACAAGCTTTTGCTTCTTCAGTTATCAAGGTGAACCAGGCTGTAATTCTAGGCCTGCCAGGCAGCCTGATTTGTGTCTCTCACTGAAAGGCAAAAGAGCTGAGTGTGAACTCCTGGAGGGCCGAGATCACATTTTAATCAACTCTGAATCTTTCTGGCAAGAAGTTCCCCACATTGCCTACCCTGGCCACGGGTGCTTAGTGTGTCGAGTGGGCTTAGGGGAGGAGGCTTTCCCAGAGGACTCAGGGAGAAACGTTGAACACCTGGCACTTAATTAAGCCTGTTCCCGAAGCAGAAAGAAATTCCAGAGATCCAATTTAGAGGTCTGGGTGACGGGGTGGGGCAGGGCAGAGTTCAGCCTGCAGCAAAGGACACTTTGGGGTAGTATGTGAAGCGTTTGGGTCACAAGTGTAGATAACACTTCACTCCTCTAAGTAAAGGCATTGACTGTGAGCCACGTTCGTCAGAGGTTGGGATTTAATGACTGCAGCTTGCTTATAGTTACTCAGAGGTAACCACAATGGCATTCTTCCATTTCTCTGCACCCAGCCTGAACTTTGTAAAGGTGATAAGTGACAACCCGTGTCCTGTGCACAGACAAGAGTCTAAGTGCTAGACTTATCTCCATCACTATCACGGGCAAGTCGCTTGAATTTCTCCATTCTCCTTTTCCTTACCCTTAAAATGGAAATGTCCCCTGAAGATCTGATAGTCTCTGTCCCTGGTGTTCCCCCAAGGAATCCTCTTTCTACCATCTTTCTCCATGATATGACCTATAGTTTTGTATCTCAACAGATACAATGTAGAGTGCATTGCATTAAAACTGTCAACTTCGTAGGGCTGAAAACACCTTAACAAATCCTCTTATGAATTTCTTCTTTCACTTCTATTTGAAAAATGCCAGGGATGAGATAGCACCAAAAAAATTAAAGCTCAAGAGAAATTCACTGAACTTTTCCCCTTTGCCCTGTGCTTGTTTTCATGTCTTAGTGTGTTTCAATGTACAACCAAGTTGTTAATGTTTTCTGTTTAATAAACAGAACATCTGTAACCTCTGCTCCTGATGTTCTCAATCAGCTCCATGATTAGCTAATGGGGAACCAGTTTGAAATGCAGAGCTCAAGGTCACCTTCGTGTTCCTTCATTTGCATTCTCTCTGTAATTCACTGTGTTAATGCTCTCACTGAAAACACCCTGCTTTCTCCCTTGGGCCCAGGAGAAGCAATACAGTCCACACTCACAGAGCCCTGCACTGGATTATTAGCCCAGCGATTCATATTTGGGGAGCTGTGGGGCTCAGAGAGCGATATTCATGTATGTCTTCAAAAATAATCCTCAGAGCACTGAGAAATTAGTCACCAGGCACTGCCGGCTGCTGCCTGGCCTACTTTGGCATCTAGACTTCAGAACCGCAGGAGTCTTTGGGTAACCTGGGTGTCAGTGTGGTTCAGGCAGCCCAGGGAGTGTGCTGGTCCTGAATTCTGCCTGAGAGAGAGATCTCAAGATGAAAGAGAGAGCTGGTTGGGGGCCCCACCTCTCCGTGGGGCTCGTGCTGCTCCCAGAGAGGACACTTTGCAGTTATCCCTGTTTAGTTAATAGCATTTGAAGAGCAAGGCATGAGAGATCATGTCGTCTTCTTCTTTTTTTTTTTTTAAGTTTATTTTAGAGAAAGAGAGAACCAGTGGGGAAGGGGCAGAGAGAGGAAGAGACAGGATCTGAAGGGAGAGCTGTACTGACAGCAGAGAGCCCGACGTGGGGCTTGACCCCACGAACCACGAGATCATGACCTGAGCGGTAATCAAGAGTCAGAGGCTGAACCGACTGTGCCACCCAGGCACCCAAGAGATCGTGTCTTCTGCAACAGTGTTTTTCCTCCCCTTTCTGCAGTCGGCCCCTTTGGCCCCAAACTTCCAACCTCTTCGATCCCCATCCTCACTTGGAAGGAGCTGTTGAATTTTTACTCACTGAAGCTGTTTTGCTAGAGAACTTTTATACTTTTTCTTTTACTTGAGCCCATTTTAAGACTTAACCTGTTGGTTCAAAACTTCAAGGAATTAGCAATAACATTTGACTCACATTTTAAAAAGTCTTCCTTCATGTGATTTTCCAGAGTCTTCTGGTTTCCACATGGGCCCACCTGAAGCAGTGTATCAACATCAATATTCTCCCTTTCTTTCCTTCCATTTAAAGTTTACTTATTTTGGGGCGCCTGGGTGGCGCAGTCGGTTAAGCGTCCGACTTCAGCCAGGTCACGATCTCGCGGTCCGTGAGTTCGAGCCCCGCGTCGGGCTCTGGGCTGATGGCTCAGAGCCTGGAGCCTGTTTCCGATTCTGTGTCTCCCTGTCTCTCTGCCCGTCTCCCGTTCATGCTCTGTCTCTCTCTGTCCCAAAAATAAATAAACGTTGAAAAAAAAAATTTAAAAAAAAATAAATAAATAAAATAAAGTTTACTTATTTTGAAGGCAGCAGGGGGGGCGGAGAGAGCACAAGCAGGGGAGGAACAGAGAGAGAGAGAGAGAGAGAGAGAGAGAGAGAGAGAATTCCAAGCAGGCTCTGTGCTGTCAACATAGAGTCCAACATGGGGCTCAATCTCATGAATCTGTGAGATCATGACCTGAGCTGAAATCAAGAGTCGGATGCTTAACTAACTGAGCCACACAGGCGCCCCTTCTTTCCTTCCATTTAAGCATTAAGCATTTAAGCATTTGGTTATTTTCCTCAAACAGAAAATGATAGTAGAAAATGTTCTAAAGAGCCACAAGGAAGTGATACACTGGTGACTTTGATCCTTCCGATAGAATACGTAAATGGATGTGAAATAGTTAAGCTGTAAAAGAATATAAACAAAACAAAACTCACAGCTTGCTGGTTGCTGTGGGTGGAGGGATTTGGGGGAAAGGGGAGGAATGACGTGGCGGTGGAGACAGTAAACCTAGGCTAAGGATCTTGGACTAAGCAGGAGAGCAACTTTAATGCGGCCCAGAAGCTAACCTTGGTTTCTCCCCCATTGCCAATGAGTTTATGCAAAATTGCAAATAGCCAGGGAGAGTTTTTGGGGACTTTGATCCTTGATATGCAATCTAAAGATTGAAAAGATTATATTTTCTCTCTAATTAAATCTCCTCTAACCTTGTATTGAGTGCCTGTAAGGTGAGTAGGCAAGATCCAACCTGTTGATGGAGTGGATTCCCAGGGAGGCTGGGAGGCGATGCGTTCTGCCCAGGGGAGACCTCTCCGATCACAATTTGCAGCAGGAATTAGAAACAAGGGCTACGTGTAGGCAAGTAGAGGCAGAGAGGGAAACGTATCCAGGGCATTTTTCCCTGAGATGTTGCTGTTGATGAGAGTATCCCTCAGAACAGTTACAGGGGTGTCTGTATTTAAAAGGACCATCTGTCACCAGGACCCGCCTATTACAGCAATACTGAAAAGTAGGCAGTCACAGGCCCTAAATCATACTACCACTAAAGCCCTAGGTAATAACACGTGGGCTGTAAGCATTTATAGGAGCAATTGCCCCCCACTTCTCTAGTGTCTCCCCTTTGGTCTTAGAAGGCCATTGTTTGGGGCTCCTGGGTGGCTCAGTCGGTTAAGCTTCCAACTTCGGCTTAGGTCACGATCTCACAATTTGTGAGTTCAGGCCCCATGTCGGGCTCTGTGCTGACAGATCGGAGCCTGGAGCCTGCTTCAAATTCTGTGTCTCCCTCTCTCTCTGCCCCTCCCCCACTCACACTCCGTCTCTCCCCCTCAGGAATAAATAAACATTAAAAGAAAATTTTTTAAGGCCATTGTTTGCTAAATAATCCTATTATTTGGACACCTTAAAGAACTTACGTTCAACCATTTCCCTTTGTGGAAATGGAACGTCAAAAGGTTGAGTCACCCCTCAAGGTCACCCAGCTGATCAGTACCAGAGAAAGGCTCCTGCTACTCCTCGGCCAAGTAGAGTCTTTACACACCGGCTGAGAACTCCTGTTTGATTTTGCATTGCTTTGCTTGCTCTCTCGCTGCAGTTCACAGGCTGCAGAGAGGTGATGAGGAAGAACTAACTATTCCCTGTGGGGGAGGAGGGAGTGGGCCCCGGGGAGTAGATACAACGGTCCCTCCCACAAGTTGGGGGCTGTGGGAAGCACCCCATACCGCCATTTGTATTCCTTTCCTAGGACTGCTCTAACCAGTTACCACAAACGGGGGGTACTGGGAACAACAGGGACGTAGGCTCTCTCAGTTAAGGAGGCTGTAAGTCTGAAATCGAAGTGTCTGAGGACCGGAGAAGAATCCCTCCTCGCCTCTTCCTAGCTTGTGGTTGCCAGAAATTCACGGCGTTCCTGGGTTTGTGCCGCTTCCTTCCAGTTCTGACTCTGCTGTCACCTGGCGTTCTCCCTGTGTGTCCCTGCGGGCACTTTTCTGTCTCTTCTAAGGATACTGTCACTGAATTTAGGGCTCACCCGAATCCAGTATGATCTCATTTCAATCCTTACCTTGATTACATCTACAAAGATCCTATTTCCAAATGACGTCAAATTCTGAGGTTTTGGATGGACCTGAATTTCAGAGAGACCCTATTCAACCACTGTGTCCTTTATTCTGAAATGTCGGCTAATAACTGGGCACTAAATCTAAAGCATTATATAAGACTCAAGAAATCATTTTCTTTTCTATTTATGAATCCCCGTGATGGTCTATTGCAAACCCCAAATTCTGAAGTTAAAACTCCCTAGCAAAAGGCTAAAAGATTATATTAAACACTCAATAAAGTTTTAAGAGAATCATATATTTTTAGTGTGTTTTTCTACACCAGGCATTGCATTCAGTGATTTACGTGGACCGTCTCATTAAATCCTTTCAAAAGCCCCGCAAGGCCTGTGCCATCATGGTCCCCATCTTACAAGGGAGGAAACTGAGGTTCAGTGAGCCTGAGCAACCTGGCCAGCCATATGCCGCCAGGCTCCTTGTCTCTGTGTTGGCCACAGGACTCCACAACTTTTGTGGTCTCCCTGGAACCTGCAGAGAAGAATCACAACCACTGGACATTGACAATGTCAGTAAGATTCCAGATCCCATGTGGCTGATGATTGGAGATGGGGATATGGAAGCAAAAGCTGATCCTTGGAGGCAGGCTGCTTGAGTTCCAATACCTGATCAACCATTTAATAGCCATGTGTTTTAGTTTCTTCTTGCTACAATAACAAATTGCCACAAACAACACAAATGTGTTATCTTACGGTTCTGGAGTTCTAAAATGGAGGTGTTAGGAAAGCTGCGTTCTTCTCAGAGACTCTAGGAGAGACTCTGTTTCTTGCCTTTGCTAGCTTCTAGAGGCCACCTGCATTCCCTGGCTTCTGACCCCTTCCTCCCGACACTGTAGCCTCTGCTTCCATTGTCACACTGGCCCTCCTGCCTCTCTCTCTCTCTCTCTCTCTCAAGAATCCTTCTGACTACATTGGACCCACCTGAATAATCCAGGATCATCTCCCCATCTCAAGATCCTTAACTTAATCGCAGAGGCAAAGTCTCTTTGCCATGAAGGTGACACACACACACAGGTTCCAGGGATTAGAATGTGACCATCTTTGGGGAACCATTATTCTGTCCACCATTATGCTTTCAGGGATGAATTACTTAACCTCCTTAAGGCTTACTTTCTTGCTGTAAAAAAAAGTGGGCAAATCATGATACCTAACTTGTTGAGCCATTGTGAGGATCAAATAAGATTATGATGAACTCATTGCCTGGAAAAGTAGGTAAAGATTGCCGTTGTTATTATCAAATTGGTTAAGACACGAGCCAGGAACTGTTGTCATGAAATAAGGTGGATGGAGTCTATACGGCGATGAGTAGAGGGTTGATGGTCTCCACCTAGGACTGAAGTGCATGACAGGTGCCCCCATTCTGCAAGTAGGCAGAACAATGTTGAGTGAGGTCCAACCACTTAGACCTGGTGAATTGGGATTTGGGAAACAACAAGCTTTATAATTCTGAAACCATGAGGAAACTGAGGCACTGTGAGGAGCTAGGAGCTAACCTTCAGCTACAAGGTTAAAGAAGACCGTCTCCATACAAGGCTACCCTGCACTTCTGACACCAGCTGCAAGGGAGCTCCCAAACCACTCTCAGATTCAGTATTTTACACGAAAGACAGAACTCACTGAAAGCTATCTCCTTATGGTTATGGCTTATTACAGAAAAAGGAAGTAGACAAGATACAGTCAAAGGAAGAGATAGGGCAGAGCCCAGGAGGAAGGTTCCAAATGCAAAGCTTCTGTTCTCTTTCTATGGAGTTGGGACACACCAGTCTCCTGGCATTGATGGGTGACGATACAGAAGGAATATTTCCAGCCTGAGAAGCTCATCCAAACCTCGGGCTTCAGAGTTTTTATTGGGGCTCCATTATACAGGCATGATCGATGGATCGCTTGTGTGGTGAATCTCAGTCCCAGTCTGCAGGCCCTCTGGGCACGACCTAAAGCCCCTACCCTAAATCACATTGTCGGTCTTTCTGGCAGGGCCGGCCCCCACTCCAAACCAAAGCAATGCTATAGCAGTTACCTCCTAGAAGCCAAGGGCAAAGGCCAGATCCCATTTGGGGCAAGGTTTAATTCTATACTATATTGTCCTGAGGAGTTGAATGACTCAACCAAAGGCGCATGGCTCGGCCAAAATATTTAAATAATTAACACTCTGTAATTCTTCAGTCTCTTATGATTAATATAGAATATGAAGCAATTTGGCATGATGGTTAAGAGTTTAAATTCCTAAATCAGGCTGCAGGGCCAGGCTACAGCTCTGCCATTTACTACTGCCTGACTTTGGGCAAGTTCTCACCCTCTTTGTGCCTCAGTTTCCTCATTTATAAAATGGGGATGATAATAAAACCTAAAAGATAGAGTCGGGACACATAAAACACCTAAAACGGTATCTAGCATGTATTAAGTCCTCAATTATAGTTTCTACTATTAAGCAGAAAAAATATAAGTAAATTAGAAAGCAAAATTTATCCATAATCTTCCCTTCTTCCTTTCACCACACTGATAGTTGGATCTGTACGTCTCCAAACCTTATTATTCGTAAACGACAGGCAAATCATATTACATATAGTCTACAATTTCCCTGTTACCAAAGTTTTCATCAAGATTTATTCTGAAGCGAATAAGGATTTCTGAAATGGTGTAACTGTTGAATGAATGGGGCAATGCTAAGCAACAAAAGGACTGCATTGTTTGGTTGCACAAGCAGCAAGTAAGCGAGCAGTTGAAAGCCACCTAGGTTAGAGAAGCCAAAAAAGTTCTTGAGGTTTGTGTAGAGTCACAATAACAAATGTTGTTTGTCCCACACACGTTCCTGCTCCAGCTCTATGTTTCTGTCATCACATAGGAGAATAGTATTTGTCAGGGAGTACTGCTTTCCTAATGTCGAGGAAGAAAAATAACCTTGTGGAAATTTCTACTCACCTCAGTGGCAAGTTTCCAGTTTTCCAATTGTGAAGCGGCAAATATTGTTTTTAGCTGTTATGTCTAGAACGCCTCCCAAAAGAGAAAAGGCAATTATGTTCAATTAAGGGAAAATGTGATCAAGTTCCTACTGTGTGTCAGACGCTGGGCTGGCCATTCTGAGGGAACCAAAGTCAAAGAAGACTTCACCTTGGGTCCCCAGGCTCCCCCAGCCTAGCAGGACACACAAATGCACGGGGCGCGACAAATGACCTGCTGAATAGATGTTCAGCCCCAGGGCTGTGGAGCTCCATTGGAAGCAGCGTTTAATTCTGACCCGGCCACAGAAAAGTGAGGACCCTTGAGCTCTGCCTTCAAAGATTTCGGCAGGTCCCCTGGTGAGAGAGTGTGCCTACTCTATCGAGACAAAAGCAAGACATCACACGGGTATCGGAGATTGGTTACAGCAAGAAAGAATTACTGCATCAGGCTGATGAGACATGCAGTCAGTTTTCCTTCCTACTATGTGGGAAAGTATGCCTTTTTTTTCATGTTAATTATGAGAGAGAGAAAAAGTGCACACGCGAATGGGAGAGGGGCAGAGAGAGAGGGACAGAGAATCCCAAGCCGTCTCTGTGATGTCAGGGCAGAGCACAACGCAGGGCTCCATCTCAGGAACCTGAGCCAAAATCGAGAGTCGGATGCTTAGTGGGGCACCTGGGTGGCTCGGTCGGTTAAGCGTCTGACTCTGGATTTCAGCTCAGGTCATGATCTCGCACTTGGTGAGATGGAGTCCCGCATCGGGCTCTGCACTGACAGCGTGGAGCCTGCTTGGCCTCTCTCTCTCCCTGTCTCTCTGCCCCTCCTCTGCTTGAATGCTCTTTCTCCCTCTCTCTACGTAAGTAAATAAACATTAAAAAAAAGAAGAAAGAAAGGAAAGAAAAGAAGTGGATGCTTAACCAACGAGCCACCAGGCACCCAGGAAATGACGACTTTTGAGAGGGGGACGGGAGTGTCCTGAAATCCTTCTACTCTTCTTGTCCCTCCGATTTGAGTAGGGCCGATTGGTAAAGATCAGGCATTTACAGAAGTAGTTCATACTTTCAGGCGACTTTTAGGGTCATCAGCATGATTTGAACTCAGAGCAATTTCCTGGGAGAGGGAGGGTGGGTGAGGCATGCTCATAGAGTGAACTGATCATGTCACACTGGGAGCAGAATCATGGTGTCCCTTAACTTCTACCTGAGCACTCAGTATTCGTTATACTTCATCTCTTACACACTCAGCTTTCTGGATTCCTCTTTCTTTCTTTTTCTTTCTTTCTTTCTTTCTTTTCTTTCTTTCTTTCTTTCTTTCTTTCTTCTTTCTTTCTTTCTTTCTTTTGAAATGGGCAAGAGTCTCCAAATTGCAAGGCACAGTTGGCACTATTTACATTTTAAGAGGCTTAAATTTTTAATTTTCCATTTCATTGGAACATTTTAGAAAGTTGCCCAGCTTTTCATTACGCTGCATTCTGAACATATCCTACCACTGTGATCCTAACCCCCGCAGAGCCTGTGCAGGGCTGGGCTTTCAAGAAATCAGTGAAGATAATGAGAGGTCCAGCGGGTTGAGAATGTTCCATGAAGCAAAAGTGGGCCAGAGACCTCTACCTTGTGAGACCCCATTATGTGAAGGAGACAGCAGAACATGAATTTGGATTACCAGGCTCCAACAGCCCCGTGCTCGCTCATAGTTTACCTAACACCTAACAAGAGCTCTCTGCAGCTTAACACATTTTCTACCTTCTGTCCCCCAAAGCATTATGGGAGGGCAGAGTCCTTCCTGGCCTCAGACTGGTGAATTGCATCAGGCTGTATGTCATTGCATTCCATGGCTGCCACTGATGGTGTCTATCTGCCAAATTTCCATCTGAGTGTCCCCCTCGTTAGAATTCAGAAGGAACAATTAGTGATACCATTAAAATTTCCTAACTTATTTTGGTTTCACCCTTAAGCAACTGCTTAATTGGCTTGTTTCCCTTGAGACCAAACATTTTCCCATGGTGGGAGCAGAGAACATTAATAGCTTCTGGAATAGAGAACCGTCCGGGCAGGGACTGGGAAAGAATTCTCTTTTTCCTAAGGTTTTTTTTCTTGGAAGGGAAACATCGTTACCACCTTCGTCTGCCTGAATCCTGCATTCTAAACATTGCCTGCACTTCACCTCTGCTAACTTGCAAATCTGTCAGTGAAAAGGGGTAAAATGTAAATCAGCATCAAAGCCGACCATTAAAAACAGCGAGATCTAGGGTGTTAGGTTAGCTCTCACAGGTTGAGGCAAAAATAGCCTAGTGTTCCCGAGAAAGCTCGGAAAACACACAAATCAGCAGCATGTAGCTGTTTGTCGGTAGCAATTTCTTTGTCCTGGCCGTCAACCATCTCCTCTCGGGAGTTTATAAGCACAAAAGGGGTTTTTCACCTGTGAATGGTGATAGCATTCCTCCCTTTAAGTGTTCTTTTCAGTTCTTGATTGTGAGCAGTATGCTAAATGGTTAAAGAAAGTCTGTCGAGGGGCGCCTGGGTGGCGCAGTCGGTTGAGCGTCCGACTTCAGCCAGGTCACGATCTCGCGGTCCGGGAGTTCGAGCCCCGCGTCGGGCTCTGGGCGGATGGCTCAGAGCCTGGAGCCTGTTTCCGATTCTGTGTCTCCCTCTCTCTCTGCCCCTCCCCCGTTCATGCTCTGTCTCTCTCTGTCCCAAAAATAAATAAACGTTGAAAAAAAAAAAATTAAAAAAAAAAAATAAATAAATAAAAATAAAAAAATAAAAGTCTCGGGGCGCCTGGGTGGCTTGGTCGGTTAAGCGTCCGACTTCAGCCAGGTCACGATCTCGCAGTCCGGGAGTTCGAGCCCCGCGTCGGGCTCTGGGCTGATGGCTCAGAGCCTGGAGCCTGTTTCCGATTCTGTGTCTCCCTCTCTCTCTGCCCCTCCCCCGTTCATGCTCTGTCTCTCTGTCCCAAAAATAAATAAACGTTGAAAAAAAAAAAAAAGAAAGTCTGTCGAATTTGTTTTACGTAAAAAATCCTTGGCTTTCAGATTTCCTGCATCTGTTGGCAGCTGGTTAAATATTGCCTCCTCTCCTAGGAGAATCATTGTCTTGGCAGTTAATGCTAAAGACAGCTCCTTCTGACTCTTCTTTTTCCCTTTCAAGGAATTTCTACAGTGGCTTATACGTTCTGTGGGGTAGTAAACACAGGGCATGGTTCCTACCTCTGTGGAATTTAATCTTAAAGCAGAGACAAGTACTTAAAGTGCTCGTCTAGACGTATACACACGTGTGTGTTGTGTATATACACACACACATGCACATATGTGCACATATACACACATAAACTACAAACTGTTATAAGTGGTAGGAAGAAAAAGAGAGACCTAATTTATATATTTATTTTTAAATGTTTTATGTATTTTGAGAGACCACGAGTGGGGGAGGGAAAGAGTGAGCGAGGGACAGAGGATCAGAAGCGGGCTCTACGCTGACAGCTGCAGGCCTGACATGGGGCTTGAACTCACCAACTGGAGATCATGACCTGAGCCGAAGTCTGACACTGAACCGACTGAACCTCCCAGGGGCCCCAAGAGAGACCTAATTTAAACTGGGGTGGTTGGGAACAGCCTTCCTAAAGAAGGCCACTTTGGAGCTAAGACCTAAGGTAGGTTGGACCTAGAAAGTAGGAAGAATGAATCCCAGGGAGAGGGAACAGGCTGTAGGAAGGCCTTCCGAGACTGGAAGAAGTCCAGGGTGTGTGTGTGTGTGTGTGTGTGTGTGTGTATACACACACAGTTTGGGATAGGAGTGAGCAGGAGTCACACGGCCATGCAAGGACTCCAGGGTTTTTGCTAATAGAAGAGTTAAAGCAGTATAGTGTGGTTGGATGGGTTCAGGTTTAAAGGGATCATTCCAGGGGCGCCTGGGTGGCTCAGTCGGTTAAGTGTCTGACTTCAACTCAGGTTATGATCGTGCGGTCCATGAGTTCCGAGCCCTGCGTCAGACCCCGAACTGACAGCTCGGAGCCTGGAGCCTGCTTTGGGTTCTGTGTCTCCCTCTCTCTCTCTGCATGCCCTCTCAAAAATAAATAAACGCTAAAAAAAAAACTTAAAAAATAAATAAAGGGATCATTCTAACAGGTGAATGGAGAATTGGTTTGAAGGAACCAAGGGAGAGAAGTGTTTGCCGTAAACATGGAGAAACAGAAGGCGGATGAGGGATTCACATTCTGTCGGATGGGAGAATTAACAGGACCTGATGACAGATCGAATGTGGGCATCACAGAGAGGGAGGTATAAAAAATGACTTTTTTCCCTCTGATTTAAGCCCCGACTGCTTAGTGAGTTTCACTTCAGGTGACCTTTCTCCTAGGACTATTGCAAGGGTTCAGAACAAGTCTCCCCAAAATGTGCCACTGTAGCATGAGGATTATTTTGAGCTAAGAGCAGTCAAATCCAGCAGGGTTAGGAAAAACATCCACCTTGATTGCCTAAATTTACACTAGAAAGGGAGCCTGTACCAGGAAGAGAGAAATAGCAGAGATTGTCCTTTACAGAAGAAATTTACTGACCTAAGAGGGCAATCTTTGTTTTTCAAACCTCTCCTCTCTCTTCCAGTGAATGACCTCCTCCCTACCCCCTCTATATCCTCAGCCCCTGTCCCTCTCCTTAGCTCAAGATGTTATAGAAGCCTCACTTACCTGGCTGCCTTTTGAGTCTACACATCTTTATGGGGGTCCTGATTGTACATGATTAAATTTGTTTTTCTCCTGTTAATCTGTCTTATGTCATTTTAATTGTTTGAACAGGCAAAGGACTTAGAAGGGAAGAAGGGAAAATTTTTCCACCCCTGCACTGTGCAACCTGTCTCACTGCGAGTCAGAAATAAGCCGCCTAGCTAGTTTTCCCCCTCCGCTGTGGGACCCTGACTGGGAGAGGCAAGTCAGTTCCACAATTTCTGGCAGAATGAATACCTGTAGGGATTTTTAAACTCAAGATCTTTTTTTTTTTTTTTAATTTTTTTTTTTCAACGTTTATTTATTTTTGGGACAGAGAGAGACAGAGCATGAACGGGGGAGGGGCAGAGAGAGAGGGAGACACAGAATCGGAAACAGGCTCCAGGCTCTGAGCCATCAGCCCAGAGCCTGACGCGGGGCTCGAACTCACGGACCGCGAGATCGTGACCTGGCTGAAGTCGGACGCTTAACCGACTGCGCCACCCAGGCGCCCCTAAACTCAAGATCTTATGAAAATGATGACATAATTTGGAAGTGACTGAAATCACTGTCCATAATAGCCACTATTCGCAGGTGTTATGTGTGAGGGCCTATTAGAGATATAAAAAGCTTTCTGTTACAAACGTCAATTCTTCTTCACTAAGGAACTGGCTTGAACTCTTAATTAGTGTCAACAAGGAAATGGTTCTGGCCTGGAATTTGTTTCTCCAGGTCTGGGGATATTTTTGTCTATTTGATTGTTTGCACCATATTGACTTGCCCCAGGACATCTGGGGAGGAATATTCATTTCTTGGCTTTAGGACTCTCAGGAGTGACTCCTTTCTCTGCCTTTGCAAATATGTCAAGTGAACTTTGAAAAACGGGTCTTTGTCAATTGACCTCCACGGGAGGGTTTGTTCCTCTTCGAAATGCTTTGAAAATTTCATTGTATATTTTAAGAAGTAATCATAGTTAATAAGTATAATAGCGATTACGTATTGAGTGCCAAGAAACTATGCTAAGTTGTAGACATAATCTCGCAAGGTGGGTGTCCTCGTCCTTCAGTAAAGTCAAATGGCCCGTGAGTGGTGGACATGAAATCTGAAGCCTGGCTGGGCTGGTTTCAGAGTCAGGGCACTTGGCTGAGCACTTGGCCAATGCCTCAGGTAGTTGAGGGAAACCTGGTAACCGGAGCCCTCCAGGCTGATGTTCCCTGGAGTGGCCGCTCTCTGGTGTGATCTGGGATCCCCATGAGCTTTGGCAAGGGGAGGGATATTTTAAACCACCTGAAGAGGAAACAGCGACTTCCTCCTTGGCACTCCAACGGAATTTAATCACTTCTGGGCCCAACATCCTGTGGGTTACTACACATCCTCTTTGATTTTCTTTTCCTTTTCAGTATTCCCCTGTTACATTAAAAAACAAATCGTTTTCTCTAATTTCATCTTTATCATTCCCTTTCCAAGCCAGAAGGACAATTGAGTCATTGTGGCCGAAAAAGAGTCAGTGATGCAGTTTTACTGGGGGGAAAAAAGTCCATTCTGGACTTGGTTCTGCCATGTGATTGCTTTCTAATTTCTGATTATGGGTAGGATCTTAGATAAACCATTACCTGCTTCTTCATGTCAAAGCACAGTGCCTGGTACTAAACAGATGTATAATCTGTGCTAGTTGGTGTTGAATCCTAAGTAAGGAGGAGTTGTACATTCATTCATTTGGCAAGCATGTGTTGAGGGCCCTCTCTGTGCACGATGCCATGCCAGGAGTGGGGGTGCAAGGATGATGCTGAGATTTCGAACACCCGCAGGCACCTGACTTCGATTCAGTTCTTGCTCTGCTCCCCGCACTAACTGTGATGCTGGCAAATTCCTTATCTCCCTGAGCCTCCAATTTCTTATGCAACGATTAAGGCTTAATCAGAGGACCTATTTCTTGGGGAGGAGGGCTGAATGAGAGTGCCTCTAAGGCCCTTAGCAGAGTGGAAGTGCTCAGTGTCTCCAGGATTATCACGGAAGGGAAGGTCAAGGGGAGGTGGACTGCATTTCCAGTGTAATTATACCAACAAACACACACATACACATCCATGCACGGGAGACAGTGATTTCTAACGTTGGGGAGGAGAAGGGCGAATATTTGATTTAAAATCACTTTTATAAAACTAAACAGTGCATCTTCTATATAACACAAACTGTGGAAAGTGAAGCTGAGCAATGTGGTTGATGTTGCAGATGTGCAGAAGAGAGCAGGGATCTTCAGGGTGAAAGCAGGAGGGGAGAACACATAGTAGAAGACAAATTCTGCAGAGTTCAATTTCAGTGTGTCAAGGGATGATGGAGTAAAGAATAAGCTAGCTTGAGCTAAAGGCTCTCAGTGTCCCATGATGTTTCCATGGTAAATGAATCTATGAAAAAAGGGCAGATTTCAGTTTTGATATAAGTTTAAACGGTGCCACAACCCAGCATTAGCAGGATTTTCAGAGTGAAAACAGACGTGGCCCGGTGACACGTGGACAGAGAAGGAGGCTGGATAGAGCCAGTCATGGGACTCGGCCACCATGGCCGTGTTGCCGCTTGGCAGTAACCCAGCAGCCAGTGTTGGGCTGAGGTTTGGTGTGGAGTCCAGGGCAGAGCCTCCGAAGGATACAAGTGCTGGCCAGAGTCCTAGTGCACTCAGCATGGGGTGAGTGGGTAGGCCTGACCCCAGAGGCCAGAATGTTCCAATAAGCAAGCAGAGCATGACAGCAGAGAATCTGGTGGAGGCAGTTCTCAAAGTCCAGCAAGATTGGCAGCTGACCTCAAAGAAATGCATCAGCAGGGAGCAAGGTCCTAACCTCTGGGCTTGGGCTCAGCGAAGGAGACTGACCAGAGCAAGGCGGGTCTTGTTTACAGACCTTGCACGCCAATCCCTCCAAAAGTCAGGTCTATGTGGTGGGGTTCGGGACCCGGAACCTACCATGGGTACCTAGAAGTACCCAGACAGCCTCTATTTAAGAGCTTCCTAGATGGGGATGGGACTGGGCCTGTTCATAAGGGTCCGATGTCACTTGCTGTGAGGAATGGAGAGGAGCAGAGGCTGCAAAACATAGAATTCCCCCCAGAATTGGCACAAACAAATGCTATGCTTGTTTAATCTTCCCCTTTTCTGGTTATATTTAATTACTACTAGTACACCACATTGCTTTACTTAGTTAAAAAAAAAAATCCAAAATATGCTATTAAAACTACGTTCTGTATCTAACCATATGATCTAAAATGTCTGGGGTAACCCCAAGCTGCAGTCGATTTTACTGTTTTCAATACATGGAAGTCATAACACCAAGTTAATTTTTTAAAAATAATTTTTATACGTCATCTGCCACAAATTGACAGATTGAAGACAATCCTTTGCCCTTCACATTTTCCATTTTTGGTTTGGAAAGCCATCGCTGCATTGAGGAGTCTTCAAACAGAGCATAGTTGTTGGGTTGGAAAGTGGCCACCTTGGTGATGAGCTTTCCAGTGAACAGAATGCGTTCCAGATTTGAAACAGCCACATTGGAGGTTCCTTCCGGGCAAGATCTGTTTGGAATACACCATAGTCCTGTACGCAGAACCTTCTGTGAAAATGGTGTTCGGTAAAGTTCAAATGTGGTGGGGAGCGGGGTAGGCTTTTCCGGCAATGTCTCCCCCAAATCTGAAGCCACCGAAACAAAAACAGGACAACCGCTACTAGCCTTAGACATTTAGCCCTTTATGCCTGCCCCGTGTTAACCCCTCCTCTCCTTTGAACAGTGTTGCCTTAATACCATCAAATGTTTGCCCATCGGGAGGGAGTGTTAGCTCCTGAAATGCGACCAAGTCCATTGGTCCTCCTCTCTTCCTTCCGTTCCTGGCACCCCCTCCCTGCCTACATTCCCTGTACGGCAAATGGCCACAACCATCCCCCCTGGGTGTCCAAGTCGGACATTGTCAGGGTCATCCTGCTGCAAGGAAGAATTTTGCTTCCGTGGAAAAGTGTGCATTGTCCAGAGGACACAGCTCTGAGTATTCTGATGGTGCGGTGGCCGGCTAGACAGCTCTGCAAATGGTACATAGCTGATACATTGCAGAATAATTCTTCGCTGTAGATGCGCACATCCCGTTCTGTCTTGTAGAGGGCGGCTGAATTCTCCTCACTGTGCAAGAAGCTAGTTTTGCCTCCATTTGTACATTCATTTCAATATTCCTCATCTATAAATGTGTCTATTTTTCAATTTCCCCCTGGAACCACTTATAACATCTGCCTGGTTCCTTCTTTACGAGTAAAATAAAATCTTTAACATGTGTTCATTTTATATCCTTATGAGTCATGATCTTCCCCCCCCCCCCCCACAATTGTCTTTTAACACTGTCTTTTTCTCAGTCACAGCTTCTCCTTCATTTTATTCACTCGGCGCTCTTTTCAAGTGTCTCTAATTTGTCTCTTTCCCTGCAACCAGCTGCTGGCTTCCCAGGTCGTTGGCTCACTGACATTTTTCACACGGATCTGCCAGAGCCTCCTAACTGCTACCCTGTCTCCAGCCTGGTGCCACTATCCCCCCGCCACCCCCCCATTCTATTCCACACACTATCATTCCCAAAACAGAGGTCCTAGCCTGTCCATTCCCGCTTAAAACTCCCTCAAAGACCTTGCACCACCTTAGACTCTCGGCCATGCTGTGTGGTCTAAATCCTGGGCCTTTAAGGTACATGGTGAACTGGCCCCTGCCCACATCTCTCTGTCCCCCACACTGTGTCCTCCTCAGCTAATAGGCTGACCACAATTTCCTTCTTTCTTTCTTTCTTTCTTTCTTTCTTTTTAATGTTTATCTCTGTTTTTGAGAGAGAGAGACAGGCAGAGACAGAGTGAGTAGGGAAGGGGCAGAGAGAGAGGGAGACACAGAATTCGAAGCAGGGTCCAGGCTCTGAGCTGTCAGCACAGAGCCAGACATGGGGCTCGAACTCATGGACTGTGAAATCATGACCTGAGTAGAAGTCGGACGCTTAACCGATTACTTAACCGCACCAACAACTATAGAAGGGGGCACCCACTTTATTGGTATTGTAGGAAAGATGAAAACAGTTAATATACACAAAGAGCTTTGAATAATGGCATCGGTTGGACCTGGACAAACGTTGGCTTTTGATAATACGACACCAGACCGAAGGGGAAGGCAAGTCACTGTGATGTCAGACACCCATCTGAAGGGTCAGCCCGCCAGGTGGTGCATGCTTGGGAAGCCAAAGCTTACAAATCCAGTTTGGAGATTAATGTCAAGGGGTTTATCTTATTAATGTCCGCCCCTCCCCCTCAGGAGAGATTGGTCTATTTGCGGTGGTCTTTAAAGCGGGCTTTATGAGTAGAGCGGGAGCACTTCCACGGCAAGACCAGGTCCCCCAGCCTTTCTGAGTCTTGCTCCACATGCAAATGTACAAGCTCCTGTGTTTCTTCCAGGTTGCTTTCAGTAAATTCCTTGTGCTCTCATGTCACCCGCTTCGTCTCTCTTGGTATCCACCCTCTCTGTTGCCCCCTCTTTGGCCCCCATCAACCTTACCACTTGGTCTTTCAGTTCTGGGCCCTTCCATGTGAACTGAGTCTTCAGGCCAGCGGGGGGGCGGGGGTGGGGGGAGTGCACCTGAGTGGTTCAGTCAGCTAAGCCTCCGATTTCAGATCAGGGCACGATCTCACGGTTCGTGGGTTTGAGCCTGGCGTCTGAATCTACGCTGACAGCTCGGAGCCTGGAGCCTGCTTCGAATTCTGTGTCCCTCCCTCTCTCTCTGCCCCTCACCTGCTCTCTCTCTCTCTCTCTCTCTCTCTCTCACTCTTAAAAATAAATAAACATTAAAAAATTTTAAAAAAGTCTTCAGGGACAGGCTGGTGGCCGTTGCTGCAGCGGTGGTGAGGAGAAGCCGGACCAGACTTGGGTGGGAGTTTCTGCCCCTTACACTTTTGCCTTCCCTATTTTGCAGCTTGGTTCTGACAGTGAACTCAAGCCGAAGTTGCATCACGATAAAGCCATGTTAACCTCTGCAGCTGCGTGGAGTAGGGAAGTGTAAAGCCCCATTGTCTGCAGCAAAGCATTCGTCGAACACATGATGCCAGCCACTGAGCTGGATCTGGGGAATACAGAGCTGGTGTCCCAGATCATGGCTCTGAAGGGCTTGCTCCATTACCTGTGGGTTATGTTATGATCTGAGAGGCCTACAACGGGTTATTTTATGGAAAGTTTTATATCATGAGATGAAAAAACCTGATAATTCTACCACTTAATATCTTGGTCTGTCTCATTCCATTCTGCTGAATTCACACGCGATTATTCTATCACCCATTTGTCCATTTGCCTATCTTCAGAATTTTTTTTTTACGTAAATGGAATCCTTACGTATGTATCTCTTATTCTGCAATCTGATTCTTCCATGTAATAATATATCACAGGCATCCCGCAGGTCAGTACTTAGAATGACACTTCATTCTTCTTGTATAGAACGTATGGTATAACGTACCATAATTTATTTGATTATTCCCCTTGTATAAAAGTTTATGAGGCACTACAAAATTGGCTTCCAAAAAAATACTAATTTATATGTCTACTGACAGTATATAAAAGTTCCAGTGTGGGGGCGCCTGGGGCTCTGTTACACCTTTGAACTCTTGATTTTGGCTCAGGTCATGATCTCATGGTTTCGGATCAAACCCTGCTTGGTATCCTCTCTCTCCCTCTCTCTTTGCCCATCTCCTGCTCGCATGCTCTCTCTCTCTTTCTCAAAATAAATAAACACTAAAAAAAAAAAGTTCCAGTGTGCCCTAAACCCTTAAAATTTTTTCTCTTACTATGAGGAGGAAAGTATTGTACTTTAGATTTTTATTTCTTTAGTAAGTTGCCCATCTTCTCATATATTCTTTTGCCATTTGTATTTCCTCTATCAATTCCCTGTCCCTCACTCTCACCTTCCCCCCACCCCTTTCTGGGGGACCTTTTTTCAGGTTTGAAGAAGGTCTTTGAATAGTATGGCCATTGACCTGATGTCTCCTACATGATTCACTATCTCCTCTGGGTCTTTCTCTTGTCTCTTAATTTGCATTTGTTTGACTCATTTTTGTTGTTGCCAGGCAGAATCTTTAAAAAAAAAAATTGTTATTGTACATTCACATCTGCACGTTTTCCTTTATGGCTTCTAAATTGTATGTCTCGTGGTGGAGTCCCCATCCCAAGATCATACAACCTAATACAGAACCTTAAATTTCATATAAATAGGGTGAATTTGTTTGGTTCATCAGTAATATTTTATTAAAAAAGGCCAAGACCACTGAATGCCTTGAATTACAGGCAATACTCGTTTGTTAAATGGTCGCATGCCATCCTTGACAGGGAGGGCTCTTTACCAAAACACATCTACTAGATTGAGTTCTCCAGTCTTGCAAGAGCTCTCAGTATTCCCAGCTATGTCATGGGATCTTTTTCAAGAGAGAACAGGCTAAAGAAAAAAGGAAGAAGAAAAAAAAATTTTACATCTTAACGTACAAAGGGTATATAGATGGCATCTCGCCTTTTTCAGTGCGAAGTAAGTGTTGAGCTTCTTGCGTGTAAGACTTCGTTTCTGGTCATCTCCCCACGCCATGTCCACAGATGGTTTGTCTAGGGAGTGTTCTCAAACACAGGAAATGCAGGTGCTGTGTGTTTGGGGATTCGTGGAGGGCAAGAGGCCTCTCGGGGAAGGTACCATGAGAAAGCAAGGAGACAGCACAGTTTAGGGAAGTAAAAATTAATGATGGATGAAACTGGCCCATTTTAGAACCACATCTTGGGCAGAATCTAATTCTGCAGCGCCTGCTTCTGTAGCCCTGGTCCTGGCCACAGCTGCCACCTTCTTCCAAATGGCTTCGGCCTTTCTGCTCGACATCATATAGCTTTGGGAACAAAAGTGCCTTTTTGAAAAGCAAATAGCTTTTGTATATTTCATGGCCTTCCGCCTCGGATAGGAGGGTTCAAAATGAACCAGTACAGAAGAGGGAGTGCAGAAGACCTGACATGGCTTGCTGCATAAATTGTCCCCTGGGGCTCAGTACTGCTAGACCCCTGTGCATGGGCATTAGGCAAACTGCCAGCCTTATTGGAGGTGGGCACTGGGCGGCCTAAAGGACCTTTGAGTCTAGTCCCCAAGGGGCTTGGGGACGCAGCTGACACTCACTCACTGGTCTTAGCCATAGGTGGGCAGGAGAGGTTTGGAAGTAAAGAGTTCAAGGCAATGAGGGGATCACACAGGATTCTCACTGTCTCCAGGCTGATCTTCCTCCAGCCCAGGACTGCCTTCCCACGTCCGTTTTGAGGCATCATCACAAAGCCTCCTGTACATACAGCCTCGCTGTACAATTTTTTAAAATGACAACTTGTGTGTCTATAATTGTTTCAAAATTAAATTGAAAGTTCTTATATATCACATAGTGATCTATCTATCCATATATTCAGGTGTATCACAAACTAATACCATCTTGCAAGAACACATACAAATAAAAAGATACGCTTATCAATGGAAGTAAATAGAGTTCGGAGATAAAGAGAATAAATAAACAGGGGCAGCTGGGTGGCTCAGTCAGTTGAGCATCCAGCTCTTGATTTCAGCTCAAGTCATGATCTCACGGTTCATGAGATCGAGCCCCGCATCTGGCTTGATACTGAGAGCAGGGAGCCTGTTTGGGATTCTCTCTCTGTCCCTTCCCCCACTTGTGCACATGCCTCTCTCTCTCTCCCTCTCTCTCTCCCTCCCTCTCGCGCGCGTGCGTGCGCGCGCGCACACGCGCTCTCTCTCGCGCGCGCGCTCTCTCTCTCTCTCAAATATTTAAAAAAAGAATAAATAAACAAAGCAACAAAGGGCCATTGAGAGGACAAAGATGATAATGTGCCGGGAACTGATGTGCATAATTAACCCTAACCTTTGCACTTTGAAGTCAAAAAGAAAAATTAAAAGGGAAGGCAGAGAAAACCCATTTTAAAGCCCACAGTCGTTTCTGGTTGTGCCTGCCCTCTTCTCCCCTCCAGTGCTGGATGCTTTCTGGAAGAATGATTAGTCTTCCTTAACCATCAGGCCCCTTTCCCACTGTCCCTTCCTACCCCCCAGCAAAGAAATCCAAGCTGGGGAATTGGGGCCAGTGAGTCTCGGTGGTCAGGAAAAGAGTCGGCAAGAAGAAGCAACCACTTTGCTCCCCTTCCCCCAGGCAGCGAGCTCTGTGGCCTTTGGGCCTCAGCTTCCTCTTCTGGAAAGTGCAGGGATTCATCTTCTCCAGGGTTCCTTCCAGCTGTCACACTCTGACATTGAAATTCACTGTGCAACCCTAACTTCATCAGCTCTCCCCAGGCCAGCAGAACACCCAGGCCCCGGAGCATTGCTGCCACCATTAGTAACTAACGCGAGCCACAGGGAGGAGCCACCCCCCCCCCCCCCCCCCCCCCCCCCCGTTTGCGGGTGGTAAGAGTGGACAGGTTGTTCTTTAAAAGGTGACCTCGATCCGTCTAAAACCCGGGGAGGAAACCAAGGGAGGTTAATTTTTCTCAGCAAGCGGCCACCTAGACAGCGTCAACCTTCTCCTTGGCATTTCAGCATTTCTAGGGCCAGTTGAGACCAGTTGGTACAGAAAGTGGGAATTTATTAAAGGGTGTTGTCAAGCTTTTGAAAATCCAAACAGAACCCAGAGGAGGTTGAGCCAAAGGTTGTAGGTTGGGGCTCACAGAGTGAAAGACCTGTTTGTTTTCACTCCATTGAAATACTTGGCTTCTTTTAACTATACCACTAACAGCGCTTGCCCGAAATCAACTTCAATAGCACATATGTGTGAGTCTCTGCCCAAAGTGCTGGAAAGGCTGACAACAGTTTGAAGAGCAGTTTCCCTCACCAGGATGCGCCAGAGAAGGCTGATCTCCGTTATTTACATTACAGCAGGGGACGCTTACCGTTCTGCGTCACGTAGGAAATAAGGAGCTGGTGATGTTTGAATGAAACAACTTGGATTGTTTGGGGGGTTACTCTTGCCCCCTGGAGGCTGCTCTGAGGCGAGGGGATGTCAGAGGGGGTCTCTGGGGGGCGGAATCCCGGCCAGGGGGCTCAGCCCTAGGCCTTGCCCACTTTACCTCTCTGAACCTGCAAAAATGGCCTTGGCTCCAAAGTCACCCCAAGGAAAGTCGATTTGCTCTGGAGGAAACGAATTCAGAGATTAGAGGCACAAGTTCCCATGGAAATTTACAGGTGATAAATGCCCCGCAGGAGGGCACCCTTTTTCTTTCTTAACATCAACACTCAGATTCAGAATAACAAGCAAGCGACATTAGCTGGAGGGGAAAATAAATAAATTAAGGAATTCAAACTGCATTTCTTTCCCAACTTACTTTTAGAGAGCCTGCTTTCAGTATATAAATCAGCACTTGGTGTTTTTGCCATTTAAAAAATTGCAAAAGCAAAACGTGGAAGAAAATGAAAAGAAGTATCACGTGAGAAAAAAAAGGAACCTGTCACATATGTGTGGCTTTGAACTAATCTCAAGTCAACAGTCTTTAACGCTGCTAGGAAACATAAAATGGGCGTGTGTGATAGAACGTTTAAGCAAGAATGTAACAAAATTACCATTTGTTTACAATTACCTGAGGAAAATCCTACATCTGCTGGCACACCAGGGGGTGACCCCAGAACTATATTGGCTGGAATTTGCACAAACGGGACCCCACAAAATTTTTTTTAATTTTTTTTAACGATTAGTTATTTTTGAGACAGAGAGAGACAGACCATGAACAGGGGAGGGGCAGAGAGAGAGGGAGACACAGAATCTGAAACTGGCTCCAGGCTCTGAGCTGTCAGCCCAGAGCCCAACGCGGGGCTCGAACTCGCGGACCGCGAGATCATGACCTGAGAGCTGAAGTCGGAAGCTTAACCGACCAAGCCACCCAGGCGCCCCTCAAAATCTTTAAAAACTGTAAGAAGTCAGGCAGACACAGAGGCCCTTAGAGAGATTTTATATGGCCTTCCCCACAACAGTAGAGATGCCACACGCAACTGGGTTCAGCTGCAAAGAACTGAGTAGGGCAGACAGTCCATAAGCGCACCGATACGCGCACGCACACACACATCCACACACACGCACACACACCTCTGCCCCCTGCTTGGTGTGGCTGAGCTGGCACTGGGTCCACCTCAGTGAAATTCCTCTAGCATGCCATGTGATTTCCCCACGAAAAATAGTGCTTGGGTATCATTAGGAGAGAGCCCCAAACTCTTCAGGTGGAATCAAAGACTCCAGGGTGCTCTGCTCTTCAGAACACAGGTTCTGGAAGCTGTTCTCGTAACTGGCAGAAGAAAAGCGAGGAGAGTCTGTGGTTTCATGGCTTGGGAGGGGCTGCATCCCTTGCGTTCCGCTGGGAAGTGCATGGTGTTTGTTAGCGTATCGCCTCGCTGGAAGTCCTGCTGCAAATAATCCTGTTTAACTTCGAGATGGTTTATAAGATAGACTTTCAGGAAATAGCAGTTTGCAAAATGCTGTTGGGCGGTCAGGGGGTGGGGGGTGGGAGGGTTTCCCGGGTTTGCGAACATAACCCCTCCCTAAAAAATGGCCAGGTGAGAGCCTGGAAAGAGCCCCGCCCTACTCCTCCCTCCCATCTAGGCGAGGAAGCAGGACAGAACAGGAGGGGTCCTGGGAGATGGTGTGATTCCTTCGTAATCGTCTTGAGTAATATAAACTGCCCACTTGAGACAGCAGGTGCCCAGAGAGGCCCGAACACCCGCCTCGTGTTCAGCCCTTGACTCAAGGTTGAGTCTGGAATCTTTGTCAGAAGGGTGGGAGGGGCAGGGGTGAGGCTCCTGGAGGGTGCCAGCTCTTCCCTCTTTGCGCTGGACTCTTCCAGTCTTAGCGGGGAGGGTTTCCCATCTGGGGATTCCCCTCTGTCCTGGACAAACCTGGACACTTGGTCACCTTAGCTCTCTCTGGAAAAAGCAAAGCATTCAATCTAGTTTTGAAAAGAAAACAATAACTAGGGGTTCTACTCCAGGGGCTATAAAAGATTGCCTTTATCTTGATAATTCCCTCTCTGCTTATTTTTGTTACCTCTTATCTGTTTCCTGGTAGTAATCTCTTAGAAAGAAAACGGACTGTGGGCTTGCTGGGGCTGGGTAGGGTGTGGTAGCTGGGACTCTGGGCTCACTCTGCAGTTGGTTCGGAGGAGAGGAAACCTCTAAGTCTGGAGTGGCTGATGGCAGCTCCCTGGCTATGTCCTGGGGCTGGTGGGAAGGAAGAACCAGGTGCCGAAGGAGCTGCTGGGGGGTGGGGGAGCCTTCCCGAGGAGCTCCGGGTGGGGCTTCAGCGTCACTGGCCTTTTACTTCTTCCTGGACATCAGACCATCTTCCCCTTTGTATGCTTGGGTGAATTAATTCCAGGCTTTGCCTCAACTCTAGAAGGGAACAATGACCTGGGCCAAAACACAATATGTCTTTAACTCTTCTTACACTGAGCCCCTATTCCTTCCTTCCTTTCTCTCTGTCCTTCCTTCCTTTCTTCCTCTTCTTCTCCTCCCCCTTCCTTCCTTGCCTTCCACCATTTCTATTTTCCTTTCTTTTTAGGGCTCTATTTTAAGAGCCACACCACCTTAAAGCCCGAGTGCCACTACTGCCCCCTTGTGTTTTGTTGATGAAAGAACTCAGTCCACATACCTGGGGAGAACCAAAGACCTTGGGATGCACAGAGCTGTGAACGGAGCTGCAGAGCTGTTGACCACATCGTACTGGCAAAGAACATACATGCCAGCCGGGGAGACATTTCAGGTGGGGTGGCCCGATGGCCTCGGGAAGCCATACAACTGTAGCTAACTGAGGAATTCCTTGAGAGAACACACCTTGATCTTGGCTAGCTACAATGAGCTTGTGTGGGTCCTTGTGGTGAGCTCTGGTACACACACGAGGGCAGGGCTAGATCTGTCTTGTTCAACATTGAATTTTAATGCTTCGCACAGCACCTGGCCCATATTTGTTGGGCTATATGGGAGTCAGATTCATATCACAGTTACATGCATATCATAATTACATATGCACCTATGACAATATTTATTACATTTTTACTACATGCTAGGAACTGTTCTAAGTCCTTTATATGTATTATTTTCTGTATTTGTCACAAACACCTTCTAAATTATTACCCCCATTTTATAAACGAGGAAACGAAAGCACAGGGTGGTACCTTGCCCGGGTAGGCAGCCGCATCAGGATTTGTATCCAGGCTATCTGGTTCCAGGGCACTCTTGTGGACCCTTACGTAACATGTCTTCCTTTTATATATGCACCTACATTTCATCATGGTGCAAGAGTATCTGCCGTTAGCACACTAAAATGCACTTGTTAATCTAGAAAAACGATACATTACGGTATCCTTTTTCAGTACTGCAAACTATTCCAGGATTCCTTAATATTCTTAACGACTGAACACCCCCATCAAACGGCGTGTACATATATGGCAAAGGGGAAGGTTCTGAAAGGTATTAATGTGCATTTCTCTGTTGCCTTTCTGAGCGCCAGGCTTTGGCCTAGTTGGGTCCAAGCATCTACTCACCTTGGCTCAAGGAAGGGGGGCCGTGTATGGGACAAGGAGATTCAGCATATTCTAGTGTGATGCAGGAAAGATGAGATAACATTCAGCTCCTGACATGCAAATGAGAATGAAGAGAAGACTTTTTTCAATTCATTCCACTTCCACCCTCCCCCCCGCCTCCTCCTTAACATAGCCCAATCCTGGATAACCCCACTCAGAGAGTTCTGCTAGGGCGTAGACATCTGATAGTGAGAAGTGGGATTTATTGCCAGGTAATGGAAGAGGAAAAAAGCCTGATTCTTCCAGCCCCAGCAGACGGTGGAGAAGAGGTCTGTAGAACGAGGTAGGAGACCAAAAATGGGTTGTGTGTGCCCAGATTTTTGCCTCATCTGGCTTTGGCTCAAGGAAGGAGAGAAAAAAGCCAAAGGCAGAGAAGGGCTCTGTCAAACCAAGATGCTCATGAGGACCCTGAAAATCTCTCCGTATCAATTCTCAGACCTGCCCAGCTCACCCTGGAAAGCAGTCCTGCCGGTAGCACCAGAGAGGGAGGCTCTGGATCGAACTACCTCAGGCTACCAGGATCCCTGTTTGTGGGATGCTGAGTCGAGAGTGTGCGCACTCCCCGGGGCCACAGCGGTAGTGTGAAAGGACATCAGCGCTGAGGCTGGGATTGCGGAGGTCTGTGGGAGCAGGGGACCACCGGGAGAGCACGCTGATTGCAGGAAAGGCCAGAGGTCTATAGCAGAGAGGGTTGAGTGAACTGGGGGTGGGGGTGGGGGAGGTGGGGGGGTGGGATTAAGCCTGAGCATACCGCCCAGAGCAGTGCTCACACCAGGAAAGACCGGATCACAATTTACACGAGCTGCAATCCCACTTCCCCTAAACGTCCAGGTGTCTACAGGGGACAAACTGGGGGAAGATGAAGCCATCTGGGAGCTGAACACCTTTATCTAAAAGATACTGGACCCTTCCTAAAGCATTGTTTACATTATCAGGTTGGATTTAGTTTTAAACCAGTTTGGACATTTACTTAAGATTGTTTAAATCATAGAAGTTGTGGGAGGCCTGATTACTTGTGAACAAAATGAAAATGTACATTTTCTGGGGTGCCTGGGTGGTCAGTTGAGTCTTCAACTCTTGGCTTCTGTTCAGGTCATGATCCCAGGGTGGTGGGATTGAGCCCCGCATCAGGCTCTGCATGGAGCATGGAGCCTGTTTAAAATTCTCTCTCTCTCCCTCTGCCCCTTCCCCCAGTCGCGCGCGCTCTCTCTCTCTCTCTCAAAAAAAAAAGTTTATAAAAAGAAAATGTATATTTCCCTCTGTGCAGGTTAAAGTTTACAACCCCAATACAATACGTTCACCCAGGCAAGAATGTAAAGGACCAAGCCTCTATCGATTCTTCCGTTTTCACTGTGAGTCGTGCCTTTATTGTCTCAGTTATTGGCTTTGCTAGTATCTGTTGCTGAAGATACTCCACTTCCTGAAGGCAGTAGCTCCTATACTAAAGTAGGAAGCTGTAGTAAGGGGCCATTGGATTGACAGAATAGGCCAAGTCATGGCAATGCCCTTTGGCACAAAGATTATTTTGTGCTAAAGACAGTTGAAAACCAGCAAAAAAAGTTCTTTACTGCCCACTCCTAACTGCCTCAAAATATAAATTTCCCCTTTTGTAAAGGTGTTTCCAGAATAGGAAGAGAGCCGCTCTCAGAGACAACTCTTTTTTCCCCCTAAGTTTATTTATTTATTTTGAGAGAGAGAGAGAAAGAGAGAGCACCAGCAGGGGAGGGGCAGAGAGAGGGAGAGAGAGAGAATCCCAAGCAGTCTCCGAGATGTCAGCACTGAGCCTGATGCGGGGCTCGTACATGCGGACAGTGAGATCATGACCTGACCCTAAATCAAGAGTCGGATGCTTAACCAACTGAGCCACCCAGGTGCCCCAGGGACAACCTTTATCATCTGAGAGACTCTAATGTGCATAACAGGACAACCCTTATTTACCATTTATTTCCTCCCCTTCTTATAAGTTGTTCTCCCCCTACCTTTCCGGAAGCCTAAACCCCTTTTCCTTTGTGTAGCCTAAGATGGTACATAAGCCTCAATTGTCTGGCTGCCTCCGTGTGTCTCGTTTCTTGATGAAACTCTTGTGCCTACATACGTAATTGTTTTCCCTTTGGTTAATCCATCTTTCGTCGATATGATTTGTGGACCCAGCCAATGAAAAGGGTTTTTCCTCCATTGCACCCCCATCTCCCAGCCCCCGGCAACCACTATTCTGCCTCTACAGATTTACCTATTCTAGTCTTTTCGTCTCCATGGAATCATATGAGGTGTGGCCTTTTGTGACTAGCTGCTTTCACTGAACACATTCTCAAGATTCATCCAAGTTGTAGCAAATGTTGCTGCTTTATTCCTTTCTTTGGCTGAATAATATTCTGTTGTATGGACATACCATAATTTATTTATCCATCCATCCATCAATGGACAGTTGTGTGGCTCTTACTTTTCGGTTATTATAAATAATGCTGCTGTGAACATTCATGTACACGTTTTTGTGTGGACACATGTGTTCAATCTTGAGTATATATCTGGCAGTGAAAGCACTAGGTCATTTGAATACTTCTTGTTTAACTTTTTAGGACCCACCAAACTGTTTTCCAAGTGGCTGCACCAATCTTAACGTTCTCATGGCGGGGGTGAGGTTTTCTAACTTCTCTGTATCCTTGTCACCATTTGTTATTGTCCTTCCTTTTCATGACAAATGCCCTAGTGGATGTGAGCAATGTCTCATCGTGTCAAATGTCTTTTCCAAGGTTTCTAATAACTGACCTTTTGTGTAGTTTGCAGACATTTCTAGAAGGTTCTTATATTCTTGGCATTGCTTCATGATCCTTTTTTTCTTCTAGTTGAGGGGTTTACTGCTATATCTTTCATGACTCTAAAATAAACACCTCTATTTAGACTTTTTTTTGGAAAGTGACTACTCACGTGACCCTCTATATGGAGTAATTTTAATTGCTTTATGGTAATTAAATAGAGAGCTATTTATCTTGAAAGCCCCAAATTAAAGTTACCGCAGGTTCCTAGTGATTCCCTCTCTAGTAACATGGGGTAATTTTCGTGTCCTGTCACACTCTGACAGATGTGTGACCAAACCTTACTCTGTTAATAACTTTACTTTTTAATTGAACTTTTACCCGTCACGGGCTGAGGGGCAGGGTATATAGCTGGTTCTGAGTTAATTACAACTGTCATTATTTTTTATTTGCAGTGCCTGAGCAAGCAGTAAAACAGCAAGTTAAGTCACATTTGCAATGGGACCATGACTCAATTAGTGTTGTTGAATAATAGGCAATAGTAATTCAGGCCACGGCAATTGCAGGGACAGCATTATGCGGTCACCTGGCTCTGGCGAAGGCCAGTTTGTAACATGTATCCAGGGAGGGGGTTTGAAGGGAGACAGAATAAACCAGGTGGAGGTTCTCTCCTTCATGATTGTTGCAAACTGGGAGTGGAGACTCTTGAGAAGATCTTCAGTAAGTTTTCAACATCCAGTTTATCAACTTCCATTTCGGAAGCTCAAAATTCAACATTAAACTCATAGGTCCTACAAGGTAACATTTTCAGTCCAGTTAACAGTGGCTATGAAAAGCCAGGTTCCTGAGACTGAAAGCCATATGCAAGCATTAACATGTACTTGGGTAACAGGGTGTGCAGGGGGAAGTTAATAGCCCTTTCAAATTGGCTTGGCAAAGCCAAGCCTATAAATTCTTTCTAGCCTAAGAGTGAATGTGCCCTTCGTAAGGGTAAGAAGATTGAGGCACGGCATGGTCATGTGACTTGGGTGTGACCCCCCCCCCCCCTTTCATGAAGGGTCTTGGGTAAGGCATCTCATTCTCATTTTAGATTTTAGCTGTTTAATTCACCATTTTCCAAGCTGCAGCTACTCAGACTACATGGACCCTTGCCTCTAGCCTGATATTTTATACTAGTGGTAGAACATCTCTTTATGGAAGAAGGAAAAATTTAATCCAAAGGGTGAGACATTATGAACGTTCTGATCAAGAAGGGCTATAGGAAATTGGCCCAGATTAATGCTCTGAGTGCTATTAAAATGGACATCAAACCATCCTTGAAAATGAGGTCACTAGAGGAGAGAGACTAGGTTTGGAGACGGACTACTGTGTCTGAGGGTCACCTTCTTTCTCCCACACGCCTACTTCCTTGCAGTTCTGGTCATCCAGAAGCCCAGACCTTGGCCAAACTGAGGGCAATACAGTTGTTTCGCTAAGTATGCTTCTCTGGGCCATTTGGGGACACTTCCTCCCCAGTTTGCAATGATTCTATCTGGAATCACTAGGCCAATGAAAACATTTTGCGCCTCCTCAAAATCCATATGTTGAAACCCAAACCCCAAAGATGACAGTACTAGAAGGTGGGGCTTTTGATGGTGCTTAGGTCATAAGGATGGAGTCTCCCGAATGAGATTAGTGCCCTTATAAGAGGCTCCTGAGAGGTCACTCACCCCTTTCACTGTGGCAGAATACAGCAGGATTGTGGCTGTGAACCAGGAAGAGGGTTCTCAGACTTCTGGTTCTTAGACTTCTTAGGCTTAGAACCAGGAAGAGGGGGCCTTAGACTTCCAGCCTCCAGAACCATGAGAAGTAAATTTTTGTCATTTGTAAGCTACCCAGTATGTGGTATTTGGTTCTAGAAACCCAGACGGACTAAGCCAGCCCAATGCTTAATACCGATGTGTTATAGGAAGTAAGAGGAAGGTCAGGCAAGGCTCAGTGAAGTGAGCTTTGTGTACAGATAGTGAGCCAAAGTAGCTGGGGATGGTATCAGATGCCACTGTATGTAAAGATTTTGAGGCGTTAAAAAATTCCAGGCAAGAAAGGAACATGCAGAGAGTGATTGGGAATAGAGAAGCCGTGCAGGTTACAAAGAAGTTCTGAGTAGCTGCAGGCAAGGCACAGGTAGACCCAAATGACAGACAGAAGTTGAAAAATGGTGTAGGTTTGGTCAGCCTAATTATTACTGAAAACAACAAAAAAAAGATTTTATTTTTAAGTAATCTCTGCACCCACCACGAGGCTTGAACTCACAACCCCGAGATCAAGAACTGCACGCTCCACTGACTGAGCCAGCCAGGTATCCCTCAGCTTAGATACTTTTTAAGAAGTGTGAACTTGCACTTACCTTTCCTTGATATCCTCCTAGAGTTCAAAAGATGATTGCTTTTTTGACTTTCTGGACTCCTACTTTCTTTTTTTAATGTTTAATGTTTATTTATTTTTGAGAGAGAGAGACACACACACAGAGTGTGAGTGGGGGAGAGGCAGAGAGAGAGGGAGACACAGGATTAGAATCAGGCTCCAGGCTCCAAGCTGTCAGCACAGAGCCCAACGCGGGGCTCAAACTCATGCACCGTGAGATCATGACCTGAGCCGAGGTCAGGTTGGACACTCAACTGACTGAGCCACCCAGGTGCCCCTGGACTCCTACCTTCTAAGTTGATGTTAGAAATCATTCAGGATGGAGTGGCTTTGTAATTACTAAAAGAAAGGTCACAAGTGTTTCGCACTGTGGGTTGGAAGGTGGGAGGATGAAGTGATTTTCATACATTTTTTTTTGGAGATGGAAAGATCTCCCTGCGGAGGGTAGCAGAATAAGCAACCACAAAATACGCCACGTTGACATGAAGGTTGTTTTGAGCTGAAGGCAAGTGAGAAGAAGGAGATATAAGAAAAGTTCTCCACCTTCCCCCTTTTTGCCTAAAAGTAGGACATAAGTTTGTAAAGGTGTCCTCCCTCCTCTCTGCCAGAAAGGACAAAAGATAATCACCGGAGACAACTTTAGACCTTTATCTGCCGGGAGAGGGCACCAGAGGAATCCGCATAGCAAACCTCGCTAACCAGCCCTATCTTCCATTTATTCCCCCATATATTTGCCTTTCCAGTTTGCCACGCTAGAAACTCAAAGTCCTTCTCCTTTGTCTTGTCACTTCTTTAAAACCTTACTATTGTTTTATTAACATGCTATATAAGCCCAAGCTCTAGCCACCCCTTTGAGTTACTCACCTCTGGGTACTTCCATGTGTAAGTGTGATGTACATGTTAATAAAACCTCTGCTCAGTTTTTCTCTTGTCAATCTGTCTTTTGTGAGCCTGATTTGCAGGGTCTCTGGTCAACAAATCCAAGATGGACAGAAGGAAGGTCAGAAGGAAAAGATGTTTTTTCCCCTTTCCTCTGCGTGACTTCTCACAGGGGATTTATTTCTCTCTTATGGGAACCCATTCCTCAATATTCTCTTAGAGACCCTACCATCTTCCACTCTAACAGTTATTTTTTGACAATAGAGTTTAAATGGACAAGTAGATTAGTCTGCTCAGGCTGCCATAGCAAGATACCATAGACAGGGAGGCTTAAACAACAGAAATGTATTGTCTCACAGTTCTGGAGGCTTGAAGTTTAAGATCAAGGTGCCTTCAGGGTTGTTTTCTGGTGAAGGCGCTCTTCCTGACTTGTGGATGGCCACCTGCTGTGTCCTCACGTGGCCTTTCCCCTGTGTTTGTGTATTGTAGGGGAAAAGGGGAGAGATAGCTGATATCTCTTGTTATAGGGACACCAGTCCTATAGGATTAGAGCCCCACCCTTAAGACCTCATTTAACCTTAATTACTTCTCTAAAGTCCTTATCTCCAAATACAAGCACAGTGGAGATTAGGGAGTTGATGTACGGATTTTAGGGGAAACAATTTAGTGCATAACTCAATTCTAAGGGTCAACCAACTCTGACCATCTCAGAACCTACCTTTGCTTGTTCTAATTTTTAGAATTCTTTCTAGTTGGTCCTAACCATTATTTTAGAGCCATTAAATCATTGAATAAGGGCAGAGGTGGCTCTTACCTTAGTGGTTCTTTGTGTTTTCTGGGAACGCAAAATGGCTGGAGAATTCCTCTATCACCCCTGCTTTCAGGGAATGCAGGGCTTAGTTAACATTCAACAGTATCACTAAAGAAAAGGCCCCTAAGTTGTTTTGGCTGGTCATCCTTATCATACATTTTTGAGCATACGCCCGGACATATTTATTCATTCATTTGATTATAAATTATATACATATACTATAATCCTGCTACGTTATATTGCAAAATATACACAAAATACTTAAAAATAAACACAATAAAATGGTTTTAAGTTAAAAATAAAGAAAAGTAACAGTTTGAATTATTGCTTCCTCCACGTCACTCTGGAGACCACTACCCTCGGTTTAGGGTATAGTAGGGAAACCAACAATGAATTTGGAATGACTCATTTTGGATCCCGTTTTTTGTTTTTTTTTTTTGTTTTTGTTTTTTTTATCCACTGTGTTGTCTCTTCTGAGTGGCTGAGTTTCAGCAAAAGACCCAGGAGCCTCCAGTTACCTCCAGCAGGCTGAGAATCTTGATGAGCATTGGTCTGCTTTGGTACCAAATACATTTAAGTGAAGATATAAAGAATACTTTCCCTTCCAGTAGAAAGAGGGTAGGAGAGTGGTGGGGGAGAGGTTTGGAGGGGGTGGAAAGAAGGGTTGGGAAGTTATATACTATAGGAAGAGGGCCAGTGCCTTTATTTTTATTTTTAAAGAACTTGCTTAGCATTTAAAGCCAAAGCTTACACTTCAGTTATGAAAATTTTGCCATAGCTCCTTGTTGTCACTGACATTAAGGACTGTTAGGAAAGTTAAATTTTATTTACTTGCAAATGAATCCAGGCTCCAGTGGATTGAGGATGCAGACTCAGCTGGAGTCCAGTCGCTTGGATGTGAATTAAAACACCCTCCCTGGGGCAATGGATTTTCACCTCTAAGGAACCCAGGGGGAAGAGAGGGAAAAAGCCTGAGCCTCCAGGGTGAAGCATCTATTGTTATGCTAATGTGCCATGAGCAGGTGTACAACTTCTACCAAGTTTTAGATGCTTGTGGCTGAATCACAGGGAAGGACCTGGGTAGGTTCTTACTAGAGGCTCTTAAAGAATACATATATTTTTACGTTTATTTATTTATTTTGAGAGAGAGTCGGTGGAGTGGGAGGAGGGTAACAGGCACAGAGAGAGGGAGACAGAGAATCCCAAGCAGGATCCTGATTTGGGGCTCAGTCTCATGAACCATGAAATCATGACCCGAACTGAAATCAAGAGTCAGACGCTTAACCTACTGACCCATCTGGGCGCCCCAAGAATATTTTTTTAAAAGGATAAAAATCACAACTCTCATGCATATATGAAAAAAACACATGCTGAAGATTTTATTTAACTCAAACTGGTGAGGTGTTACAACCAGTCCAATGGAAAAGTTAAAAAAAAAACACAAAAAACAACCTCTGGAGTACAAGAATATTAAAATGAACATGTACTCCAACCTAGCTTTTACATTAGAAGGGAAGTCAATGAAACCTCTAGGGATAGGACTTATTTTGCATGTCTATGGCCAAGAATTATTTTGCATTTCTATCAGTCATATACGATTCACAGTTGTAAATTAGCTTCCACAGAATCCTATAACCCAGAAGAGTCCTGTAGAATCTAGATGATGCATAGTTTCCCATGAAAGCACAAATTTGTCCCCATTGCTTTAACTCCAGGGGCCATTGTGAATGGTGCCTACTGGGATTGTGCAGCACAGGGGCTGCTGGGACCACTTTGTGCCTGTTCTCCCCTCCTGTCCCGTTCTTTGGTGTCAGCTGCATCCCCCAAGCAGGGCATCCACACAAGAAGACACCCCCCACCCCCCCCACCCCATTCCTGATTTGGATAATATTTTTACTTCTTTTAGTTCCTACTACTTCTGTGATACCTGGAGAGAGATGGGAGAAGGAAGATGATGTCTGTTATTTCTTTTCTGCTTCTGTTAATGACCTCTTCCTCTTTCAGAGCTCTATGAGGGGGCTAGGGCAAAGAAAAGGAGGAGAATATGGTGCAAGTTTCTCTGTGATATTAGCAGTACTGTACTCATTGTAAACAGGCTGTAGCATATATGTTAGGAAAGTGGTTTCATTTTAGTAAATTAATTTTTATTGCAGTTTCTACCACATATTGGAAACGTGAGTGAGGGCAATTTGAATCTCTCTGAGCTTCAGTATTTAAAACTGATAAAATGAGATGGCTGCAATAAAAATTTCAAGGTCACTTCCAGTTCTGAATATTTATGAATGTATTCTTATTGATTAAGTACCATGGATCATACATGCAAATATAGCAACTGATGTTCTTACTTTCATGGCTCTTTTCTTTACTGTTCTCATTGTTGAAAAGTATTTAAATTAATTTATTTTATGAAATAGTGCATATGGTTGAGCTGCACTTTGGGAGAAGCTGAGCAGAAAGCAGAAAAGGGTTCATGTGTACCATTTTTACACTGAAAAAGGTTTTCAAATAAAATAGCCTGGTATAAAATTGGAAGGATGCTAGCCCTGTTAACAGAAGTTTGATCGTTTGAACATTGCTGTCTTCTCTGCCCTTTCTCATCTCGACCCCATGTTTTAATGCATTAATATGGGTGTATTGTTTTGGATAACGTTACCACCATTTTGTGGCCAACCAGGACGACATCTTAATAGGGTGCGTGAGGGGGAGTGTGGAACTGGGGCAGCCGTCCTTATGCATAGGCCTTGTATGATATACCATATGAAACTGTTTCAGTTACTTTTACTTCCTTAATAAAAGTTATTAGGCATTAATTTAAAACTTTTTTTTTTCAACGTTTATTTATTTTTGGGACAGAGAGAGACAGAGCATGAACGGGGGAGGGTCAGAGAAAGAGGGAGACACAGAATCGGAAACAGGCTCCAGGCTCTGAGCCATCAGCCCAGAGCCCGACGCGGGGCTCGAACTCACGGACCGCGAGATCGTGACCTGGCTGAAGTCGGACGCTTAACCGACTGTGCCACCCAGGCGCCCCAAAACTTTTTTAATTCTGAAAACACAATAGAAGTTACCCTTTGGCAAGGAAAATTTACATTTATAAAGGGTGTCTCCCTCTCTGTATCAGGAACAGAAGAATGGCTCTAAATTACAAGAGAATTTTTTTTTTTTTTGTCAATAGAGAAAGCATCGATTTAAATTTGAATAACAAACCTTATCCTTGTTTGCCATGCTTTTCCAAATAACCTCCCCATAACTGACCTCCTCCTCGACTATACTTTTCTTCTTTTGTCTTTAGCTGACCATGGTATTTAGCCTGGAGTTCTAAGCCACTTCTTAGAGTTACTCATTTTTCCCTGGGTATCTCCTATGTATACACGAATTATACGTGTTATAAAACTTCTGCTTTTTTCTTATTAATCTGTCTTTTGTTATAGGGGCCCCAGCCAAGAACTAAGAAAGATAGAAGGGAGATTGTTTCCCTATCCCACACATCAACAACCCTGCTAGATTTATGTAGCCTTTAAGCAAGTCCAAACTCAGACTAGAGCATTTTCTCATGACAGTGCATTAAACTGATCCATTGGCTGGGCCAGGCAAAGGACTTCAGGATTTCAGAGAAAAGGTTGCTGCTTGTTCAAACCCCAGCCCTCCTGACATGGGCAGCATATTTCATATTTCTGATTCAAAATTAAACACTAGATCTCCTTAGGGCTCATTAGAATTGGTTGGCTCTGGGCATTACCTATTCAGCATTTTGTCTGTGTTCAAAATTTCAGCTTAAGGCGAATTCTCCAAATTTCACAAGACATGATGGGGTTCATTCTTTCAGCAGCCATTTCTCACTGGTTTAGTGTTTTCCTGAGAAGGAAGCTAGCTTCCCTTTCTGTCATGTAATAAAGCATAAGATTTTCCCTATGGGTCTTAAAGCAAACCAGAAGCAAAATTACAATGAGAACAAATATTTGAAACTCATCTAAGAATTTTTTAGGGAACAAAGGGCTCTGAGAAAAGAGATTCTAAACAACATAAATAGATTAAATGGAAAAAAAATTGTTAATATTGTCCTCCTCCTTTATTTTGACATTAGATTCAACTCATGCCACAAGGGGCAGGACATGCTTTGATTTTGCCTAATGCAAGTCATGTTGGGAACAGAAAATAAGATTGGGCACTGAAAAAGTGTCAATATCTTAATGGGTGAGAAATAAATAAGTTCTTTTGTAGGTACCATGTCTTATCCATCTTTATGCCTGCTGAAATGACAAGCCCAGTCACTTGTACATGGTAAATGATTGATAAAGGTTTGCTGACATGAATTATTAAAGATTGGAGAGTTTTGGGATTAGATGAGTGCTCTTAATGTTTTGAGACAATTGTCAAGGACATCCATGAGGCATTTGGGGGAAAGTGTATTGATTCTTATTTTTAATGCTATTCCTGAAGGTTTGCACCTGGTTATTTACTCATCATGGCATAACATCCAAGGACATAGTTCATTTATCTTCTGCTTTATTTAAATTAGACTTAAGGAAAGCTTATTCAGCTTACTCCATTATTAATAGATAAGTAATATATATTCAGAAAAGAGACTTAGGTACTGGGGCAGAGGAGGACTAGTTCAAACAGGTAGACCTCTAACATTTTAATGAGTATCGAGTACTGCAAATACTTGACATTAGCAAGTTATAGAGTAAGTTTTTGAAACAGCCCTGTCTTAAAGTAGTTGAATGGCCAGATCAGTGATTGCTTGTTTCTATGTCTCCTATCCAGAATCATTGCTCCCCTCATTAAAGTTATGGCCAGTAAATAGCCATGCTTCCTACAAAACTGGTAACAGCAGTGTGGGAGTCATGTTTGAGTGAAGTACACAGTGATATAAGGTGGGTGGCACATACTGAAAAATAGTGGTCACTTCTCCATTCAGAATTTATTTTAGTTGTTTTTAGGTGAGAAAACAGATGTGAAGATTTCTCAGACAAATACAGTTTCTTGTAAATACAAATAATTGCTCCCTCTGTTGTGCTCTGGATGTGCAGCGATACTTGCTGTGATAGATCCTGAGCTGACATTACGTTTCCAGGCTGGAGTGCTGGCCTTTTTCACAGCCTCAGAGGAAAAGGAGGCTGAGATTGAATGACTCTTTGAAAGAGCTGACCTTTGAGAATACCACCTTTGTATATACATTTTAGGTTCTTTAATAACACGGAATGGTCTGTGTACATTAAAATTTGACATTATACATTTGCTGGATATTAGATACCCAAGCAAGGAAGAAGGAAGGGATGAATAACGCAAGTTAATTTACTTCCATATAGTTTGTAAGTTGCTTTGAGCCATACGAGATGCTCCAATTTACTTTGAAGATCATTCTTTGTGACTCTATTCCCTGCCTTGATTTAACATGTACAAAAGTATGCGCAGTTTCAAAAAATGAATCCCAAGTTTGTAGCACGATTTACTTTTCCTTTTTCCAAGACTCTTCATTCTGAAGAAAATGGGTAAGGCACAGAGAAGCCTACTGTGGAGTTGGAGGTGGGGAAGGCAGGGAAGTGGAGGGGAGTGTGTAGAGAGAGGAAAGAGCCTGAAATAAAGAGGGCAAGGAAAATGTGGGGATGCACTGTCCAGAGATGAGAAAGCATGTTCAGGCATGAGGTCAAATTCAAAGTGTGGGGCCAGGGCACTTGGATTTTCACATATCCCAGTGATTCTTTTTTTTTTTTTTTCAACGTTTATTTATTTTTGGGACAGAGAGAGACAGAGCATGAACGGGGGAGGGGCAGAGAGAGAGGGAGACACAGAATCGGAAACAGGCTCCAGGCTCTGAGCCATCAGCCCAGAGCCTGACGCGGGGCTCGAACTCACGGACCGCGAGATCGTGACCTGGCTGAAGTCGGACACTTAACCGACTGCACCACCCAGGCGCCCCCATATCCCAGTGATTCTTGATCTTGGATGCAGCCAAGAGCAGAGCATTGTTCCTTAAGCTTTCCCTCTAGGATTGTTTGGCAAATCCAGATTTCCATCATATTCATCTCTGCACTTGGAATCAGTCCTATGGATTTTCCTGGGCAGATCACTTGGAAGTCTGGAGTGGAGTGACCCATGGCTGAGATCAATTTAAGTACTTTTGACAGGACAACAGATTTATTTGTTTTCACATAGACAAGAGAAGGAAAGAAAATACCATTTTAATGCAAGATGCATATGTAAAAAGTTGTTCTTGAAGCAGGAGGCAATTCTCAAGAGAAGCAAGTCCCAGTTGGATCTTTGTATAGGTCCTTATAATAATATATGACCTTATGATGATGATGAGGATGATAATAATAATAATAATAATATCATCTACATTGAATCAGTGCTAATGTGGGCCAGGGACTGATCTAAGATGGTAACTCCTGACTTCTCTCCACAAATCTATAAAATCAAAAGGTATAAATAGAGAAAAAAAGTCAGGTAGTTGGGAAGCTCTGTTTTCTTCTTTAATTTGTTTTGCCTGGAAATTTGGAAGAATCCTTTTCCAAAAATCTGAGAACTCACAGCTTTCTCAGAAGAGGTCCTGGCAAGGTCTAAATGGCACTCCTCTTTATGAACATTATAAAACATGGTATTTAATATATTAACTGACGTAGTGAACCTGCCAAAGATTTACTAATGTGCCAGAACATTTACCAGCAAGCCCTTAATTACTACTAACACCCCCTCTGGGTTCATGGTATCCTGAAGGCAACCCATTCTGTCTCTTTCCTGTCCCTATTTGCTATCTCCATTCTCAACTAAGTGGGACACAGATTTTCTTTCCTTTTGCATTGGAAGGGATGGAGGGCTAGAAGATTCTCCAGGGGAGAATCCGTTCCTTGCCTCTTCTACCTTCTAGAGGCTGCAAGCATTTCTTGGCTTGTGGCTACATCACTCCAGGCTCTGTTGCTAACCTCACCTCCCCTTCTTCCTTTTATGTAGTCAAATATCCCTCTGTCTTCCTCTTATAAGGAAACTTATTATATTCAGGGCCCATGTAAAATTGTAGATAATGCAGGATAATCTCCTTAAGATGCTCAATTTAATCACATCTGCAGAAATGTGGTAATGTCCATATATGGTAACATATATGTAACATTTTGCCATATATGGTAACATTTATAGGCTCCAGGGAATAAGATCTGCATATCATTGAGGGTCATTATTCAGGCTACCCTTTTTTGGTTAACCAAGACAGTTGAATCATCATGTACAGATAGCTACTTTATGACTGGGAGGGTCTAGAGGCCTTGGAGAAGAGTGGTAGTAATATGTCCTTTCTTTTTAGAGGAAATCTGGCCAACCCTGAGGATCAGCTCCTGAGCTTTTCCCTAAGTGGACTTGATTCTATCTTTGGAGTCACCTGAGCCAAAAGCAACCCTCTTTTATTATGGTCTTGAATGTGAATAGGTTTCCATTACTATCTGGGGAAGAAAAACTTTTCCTCTACTCTCTTAAGTTCAGAGCTTGAGGGCCTGCAAATTAATCTGACAAAGAGATTAGCAAGAAGAATAAACATATTTAATTACATATGCATGTATGGGAGTTCACAGAGAAATGTGACTCAAGGAGTCAGGCAGAATTTGGGGATTATATACCATCTTTTTCTTAAATGTTTATTTATTTATTTTGAAAGAGAGAGAGAAAGTGGGGGAGAGACGGAGAGAGGGAGACAGAGAATCCCAAGCAGGCTCTGCACCGTCAGCTCAGAGCCCCACTAGGGGCTTGATCTCGGAAACTGTGAGATCTTGACCTGAGCTGAAATCAAGAGTTGGCTGCTTAACCAACTGAGCCACCCAGGCATCCCAAGGGTTTATATACCATCTTAACAGGGAATGGGGAGAGACAGAGGCACATGTCTTAGTGGGGAATGGAAACAGGGTACTTACAGAAAAACAAAGGAAGTTTTTAAAAGATAAATGGGCACTAAGGAAAATATTTGGAAGATATGATAGTTTCATGGCAATGCCTCTTTCGGTGTGATGCCAACTTCTATTCTCTAAGGAGAGAAAATTAGAGTCACTCTGTGGAGGGGATTTATGACAATTCTTGGGGAGGCTCTGCTTTTAAGCAGATAAGGGATTTCAGGAACCCAGATGCCTTTGGCTCAAATTAATTTTTCTGCCATAGTGGCTTATTCTGGACCCCTTCAGAGCCTATAATCATGCAAGATTTGATCCAACTCAACGTTCTGCACTTTCGAGTCTTCTGCATATACCAGATGTGTATCCCTCATTAGCACACATTTACGTTACGTGGAGAGAATGAGCACAGTTTTGGGGCTAGTGTATCAGTAGGGCTATTTTTTTTTTTTTTTTTTTAGAATAAGGAAGATGTATAACAAATCAGATCCCAGAGGAGGAAAACCAGGGCAGAGCACAGATTATCCTGGGACTGAATCTGTAATCCATCCTCCAGTGTTAGAGAGAGGCCCTTTGTGGGGAGAATCTCTACCAACCTCGTGGGCATTGGTCTTCGTTTGGAGCCTGGTCCCTGTTGCTATGTGCTTAGGCTGCGGTGAACCCTCCGTCATGTCCTACTTTACATCCCTGGTCTGGGTCCTGAGTTGCTTCCCAAACTTCTCTGCTTGGGCTTGCACATCTGATCAGCTCTCCTTGTACACTCTAGCAATTTGGGGGTTGGATTATTCTCGTCTAAAAGTGGACAGCCTTAGTTACATAGTTCTCCCTTTTAAACCTTGAAAACATGATTTAGTCATCTTAGGAAAATCATCCATCTTCCTCTGGGAATACCCGACCAGTGAGTCACCAAAAAGCCTTCCAGGAAAGGGGTGGTGGCTGGGTCCCAGGGCTCATCATCCACTGGCACATCAGTTATCCATGCTCTACAAATGAACCAGGGTGGTCTTCAGACAGGAAATAGGATGTCTGTGGGTGGCCCTCAGGAGGGGACAAACTTTGAAGCAGGAAATGACAGAGCAGTGTGGAAGGGATCCAGGTGAGAGTGTTTCTGTGGTCGGGGCCACTGAACAGTCAAGTCTGGCTTCTTCAAGCTGCCAGCCCTCCCCCACTGCTTCCCCCCGCCGCGGTCTAAATTGCAGGCTGTGCCTGTTGCCTCTTTTTCTTCGTTTTCGGCTCTTGGTAGCTGGCTTCCATTACCACCACTTTATTGTAATGTTCACTCACTTGTCAGCTCTCAAAATGACCCTCTCTCAGTCCCAGCTTCCTTAAAAGCATAGAATGCCAATCATTTTCTCCTTTGAGGTTGCTAATTGTTACAGGTTGAATTGTGTCCCCCCCGCCCCCCCAAAAAAAGATATGTGAAATCCTAACCCCTACTACCTGTGAATGGGACCATATTTTGAAACAGGGTGTTTGCAGAGGTAATCAAGTTAAAATGAGATTATGTTGGCCCCTAATCCAATATGGCCGGTGTCCTTATGAGAAAAGAGACAGAGACTCACAGGGAGAAGGCCACACTGTTTTATTCCCTGATGATGGAGGCAGAGATGGGAGGGCTGCAGATGTGGGCCCGGGAGCAGCACAGCTCACCAGCCACCACCAGAAGCAAGACGAGGAACAGGGCCTCATTCGGATGGCTCAGTTGGTTGATCATCCAAGTCCAGCTCAAGTCATGATCTTGAGGTTCATGAGTTTACGGGCTCGCTGCTGTCAGTGCATAGCCCGCTTCAGATCTTCTGTCCCCTTCTCTCTGCCCCTCCCTGGCTTGCACTGTCTCAAAAATAAATTAAAAAAAATAAAAAATAAATTAAAAAAGAGGCAAGGAAGGATTCTCTCCTATAGGCTTCAGAGAGGGCATGGCCCTGCTGAGCCTTTGGGTTTGGACTTCTAGACCTTGGAACTGTGAAATGATAAACTTCTGTTGTTTGAAGCCATTCAGTTCATGACATTTTGTTACTGGGAAGTAAACACACTCACATTCACAATATTATAATCCCACGGGGTCCTGGTTCTCTGTCCTCTCTTTCTGGCAAATTCTAACTCTTCCTCTTCCTCTTCCAGGTCCCTAAAGCTAAGTGTTGACCAGGATTTCATATATGAGTTTCAATTCTCTATTTTGCATATCTGGCCCTCTCACTCATTTCTAACCTTTAGCTTTTATTTCAACACAAGTGAAATGAATTTCAAAATTTACCTTCTGGTCACGTCTGACATTTTTACTTTCTATAGAACATATTCATTCAGCCTGGATGTCCTACTGCCTTCTTGAATCCATTACATCTAAAATTACGCTAATTTTCAATGACCTCCTCCCCAGTCCCAGCCCCTTCTCGTCTACCTGACTTCCTCATCTGCCCATAGCGCAATGACCCGCCCCCCCCGTCTAGTCATCCATATCTGAAATTGTGTATAGGCTTGCTTTAAGACTTTTCCTCATCCTTTTTTTTTTTTTTTTTTTAAGTTTAGTTATTTATTTTGAGAGAGAGAGACAGTGCAAGTTGGGGGAGGGGCAGAGAGAAAGGGAGAGAGAGAATCCTAAGCAGGCTCCGTGCTGCCGGCACAGAGCCCAGTGTGGGGCTCGAACCCATGAAACTGCGAGATCATGACTTAAGGTCAGACACTTAACTGACTGAGGCCACCCGGGCCTCCCCCCACCTCCCTTCTTTTTCTCATCCTTAACCAATTGCCAGGTGGAGGAGAACTTCCAACAACTTTCATCAGTGGAGTAAGCACCCACTAAATTCTGCATAACAGACCATACCAAACACCCCTTGTTTACCATACTTTTACTTGTCCCTTTGCATAACTTGCCTCCCGGATCCAGAAGCCCCAAACCCCTTTTCCTTTGTTTAGCCTAAGATGGTATATAAACCTCCGTGATGGAGGCTGTCTCCTTACATCTCATTTCTTTGTGAAATCCCAGCGCATACAAATGTAATTAAATATGGGTTCCCACCCCCCTCTTGTTAATCTGTCTTTTATCAGTATGATTCAGGGGCTTCAGCCAACCTAAGATGGGTAGAGGGAAAAATAATTTTTCCCTCCCCCCTGCAAAGCCTCTGAAAGTGGATTGCTTTTTCATCCCCATCTCTGTCTTGCACCTCAAGCTGCCAGCAGGTGAATGGGGAGTGGGAGAGCGGCCTTGATTGGCTGTGAGTAGGTGCTCAGCATGAGGAGGGGTAAGAAGAGGCAGGCCTGGAGCCCATCGGGAGGTGAGAGCTCTCGCACTCAGACTTCCTGAGGTTTGAAGGAGAAATCACAGGCGGCTCATCTCCGCAGCCAACCAGCCTGGGTGACATCTTGAAGAGCAGCACTCATAAATTCCTGCTGGGGCTGGAGCCGGTTTGACAAACTGGAGGTTTGGGGTGGCCTGTCTGTTCTTTGGGGGCAAGCTTGGGGAGCCGAAGAAATCAAATCAAGGCCTCAGGCCCTTTGCACAGTTTTTTCTCCACAACTCCGGAAATAGGTACTCAGCTGCTGATTTAAAAATCTGATGATGTCACATTAAAAATATCGTAATTCTCTTCCTTTGATAGTGGCTTCAGTTAGCCTGTGACAGCATTGATCAAAAGGTTCTTTGTCCCGATTTTGAAATAAAAATGAGTATAATCTAAATGTATCACCTACTTATTTCTTAGGGGATTCTAATGGATTATTATTTTTAATGTAAACTAGATGTGTTTGTAGTAAGAACCACCCATGTACCTCTGTTCTCCGCTAAGGCAAATAAATGCAATGTTGCCATTGCTTTCTTTTTGTCCGAACGTTTCAGGTTGAGCTTTCTCACCCCAGGGGATGAGGGGTGTGGGCAGAGGTACATTTGGCAAAATTGTTTTGTAAATGTAGATGGGTGTGCTTTTGGACACGGGGATGTTTCCCAAGTTTTCTTTTTGTTACGGATTGGGAAGACTATGTTTCTGAGCCTGGGCATCATTCCTACTTGCCAAATGAAAACACAAACAGGCAAACCGATAAACACAATTTTTTTTTTAAAGTTTAAAGGGAAACAATTGGAAAGTCAGAAGCAATCAAATTTCGGTAATATTTTCAATAAATTAACGGGCTGTGTTTGAGGCAGCAGACACTTGGAAAAGATTGAGCTGACAGATGGGCACAAATAAAGCCACAGGAAAACTGGGAAAGATGATAAATATTATCTGCAGGCCATTTTTAAGCCCCTTGTTAATTAGCCATGCTGCTCCCCTTACAATAGGTAAGCTTATTTTTCTTTTTGCTTTGAAGTTCTTTCATTTCATATTGTTTTCTTTGAAATTTTCTCACGTTTCCCTCCTGTGTTTTTTTTCCTACTCCAAATCTGCTTCAAATCTCAATCCTGTGTTCTGTCCCACATTTCCTGCAGTGAGGTTTTTGCAGGGGAGAAAGCAAGGACATTTCCTTTACCTCCTGTCATCTCCCTAACAATTTTCTTGCTATTAATGTCTAACAACTTCCCAGCCCCGGGGAATACAAATTCCTTTCCTTTTCTATAAATTGTTGTGTGCTGTTCTCACTGCCCATCACTAAAAATACAACACAGCATTATTGATCTTACTCTCCCTCACTTTTGCCCCCTTAGAAGAATTTTACAAATGAATTGCTTCTGCCCTGTATCTTTTAATGGTTTATATTTTCTGATGTCCAGCCTGGCAGCCTGGCAGGGTCATTTAGCTGAAAGAGCATGGTCTTTGGAAACAGCCAGCCCTTGGTTCATAGTCTCGTTGCTCATATTCTGGTTTTGTCTCTTATTATCCGGATGACCTTGGGTAAGTTCTTTAGGTCCTCTGAACCAGTGTCTTCATTCCAGTGATTCCTACTATCTCACTTGCTGATGAGTCTCAAGGAAATGTGGTACATATATAACCCAGCACCTCCCTTCACCTCTCCGATAGCAGGATGGCCAGTCACGTGATATCCCTGCTGTCCCTGTTACTTACAGCTCCCAGGTGGCTGTGGAGAGGACCATGGGATGATGCTGGACTCCTCATTCTGTGCAGCAGCTCAAGGGTGGTGGAAGGTCAAAGAGCTGAAATGAAACTCACTGAGGATTTGTCTAATTGGAATAATTTAGATCTTAGCCAATTGCCATCTTTTCAGAGAAGCCTTCCCTGACCATGTGGTCAAAAGTACTTCCCCTGGTCAACTCTCTAATCATCATTCTGCTTTATCATCATTACAACACTCTCCACTATCTGAAATTGCTTGCTAATTTGTATGTTTCCTCATTTATATTTTGTCTGTTTCCTCCACTGAAATGTAAACCCTATGACAGCTGGAAACCTACTTATCTTATCTTCTGTTATAGCCTCATTGCTTCGAGCAGTGTTTGACCAAACAAGGCCCCCAATAAATGCTTGTTACATGAAGATCTCTTGAATGTTGGAAATTGCCCCCCCGCCTCCTGGATCTATCAATACATGAATGTAGCAAAAGATTTAGTTTTGGCTGGGCTAAAGTAATCTTAGCTGGTTCATTTATGTGTCTGCATATATGGTGAGCATGGTGAGACAGGTTTCTTTATTAAATTCTAACTGCATCCTAGATTAGCACAGTGATATACCCAGTAGTTTCACGGCTCCTCAAGAAGATATAGGTAGCAGTTAAAAAGTTTTGTTTAATTCATGGAGCAATCATTGCTCCACAACTGATCATTCCTCTCTTAAAACACTTTTGGGGCGCCTGGTTGGCTCAGTCAGTTAAGCGTCTGACTCTTGATATCAGCTCAGGTCATGATCACACGGTTCATGGGATTGAGCCCTGCACTGGGCTCAGTGCTGACAGTGCAGAGCCTGCTTGGGATTCTTTCTCTTCCTCTCCCTCTGCCCCTCTCCTGCTCATACATGCTCTCTCTCTCAAAATAAATAAATACATTTAAAAAAAAATAAAATCTTAGATAAAAACCCAAAACCTAAAAAACAAGACAAAACAAAACACTTTCTTAGCTTGTCTTCTAGAACACTCTTGTCTCTTGACTATTCACCTTCCTTACGAGCTCCTCATTTCAGGACTCGCTGTCCTGAATTGGGGGAATTTCATCTCCCAACCTTGAACTCTTCATCTCTATCAACATCACCCTTTTGGTGATTCATCTAGTCACATGACATCAAATACCTTCCTATTTTGACAATCCTCACACTTATTTCTTCAGCCCAGACCTTCACATTCCACACACCCATTTCCAACTGCCCTGTGATATCTCTAGTTGGATGTTGAAGTTGATTGCATTAATATCCACAGCCTTTGCCCATGAGACTTGACCTTTTCTCTCACTAAAGAGGTAAGGTTTACCTTTCCTGCCACCCCTGCTCAATCTGGGCTGAGCCATGTCGCTTGCTTTGCCAATAAGATGAGGAAGAATTTCTGGTACGTAAGTTCCATGCTGACTCCTCAAGAGGATGTGTGTTTCTACTTACTGTCTCTTGTGCCTCTGCTATTGTTATGAGAAGTACAAGACCAGGCGAGCCAATGTGGTCACAGAGGATGTGGGGGAGGAAAAATTTTTTTCTCTACCTTTCTGTGTTCTTTTCGCTGGTCTATTGATCATACTGACATAAAATAGATTAAAAGGAGGGGCACCTGGGTGACTCAGTCAGTTGAGCGTTGGACTTTGGCTCAGGTCATGACCTTGTGGCTCATGAGTTCAAGCCCCACATCCAGCTTGCTATTGTCAGCACAGAACCTGCTTCAGATCCTCTGTCCCCTTCTCTCTGCCCCTTCCCCACTTAACACTCTCTCAAAAATAAACAAACATTAAAAAATGATTAAAAGGAGAAAAGCAAACATAAATACTTATATGTGGAAGCCTCACGTGAAATATGAAACCGAAGGACAAGTTAGGCAATTGAAGTTTCTATGCGACCCTGAGCTAAGGAACAGGATAGGAGTTTGGGGCTTCAAAGGGGAGAAGGATGATTCATGGGACAAGAAGAAAAGCAGAGTTTTGGTAATTAGATATTTGCCCTGCCGTACAGATTGGTCTTACAGATAAAAACACTATCTCTGGTAATAGCTCTTTTTCTGGGCCAGGCCCCTATCTAAATTCTTTCAGTAGCTAACGGAGAGGTAAAAGTTTTTCTTGGATCTCCTGGATCTTGATTGCCTTCAGTTCAAATTAACCCACATGCTAAAGTGGCATATATTGGAGTCACGTATTTTGCTCCCCCTCAAGGAGGGACTTAGAGAAGAGATTCTCAGCTAAGGAGTCTACACTAAGCAAGACTAGAGCAGATCCCAGCTTACTGGTTATTTGTTTATCTTTTTTTGTGAGTGTCTATTTGAATTTTTTGCCCTTTATAAAATTGTGTGATTTAGTCTCATATTTTTGATTTATAAGAGTTCTTTATATATTCTAGATACAAGTTTTTTGTTAGACATATGTGTTGTGAACATTTTCTCCTACCCTGCGGCTTGCCATTTTGATTTCTGAGCAGCAAAAAGTTTTACTTTTGATGAAGTCCAATTTTAGCAATTGTTTTCTTTTCTGGATTTGTGTCCTATGAGCTATTGAGCTATGAGGATTCACATAGTTTGGGATTCACACTATCTAGCTGAGACAGAACCCTAACAGGTATCTCAAAATGAATGTGTCCAAAACTGGAGTCCTGATTCTCACCCTGTCAACCCTCTGTCAGTCCTGTTCCTTGGACAATTGTCCTCATCTCAGAAAATGCAATCCAGTCTTCAGTTGTCAGGTGAAGAAAGCCTTTATTCTTCTCTTCCTGTTCCACTCCATGTGCCACCATTAGCAAATCCTATCGGAATCCCTTTCAAAATATACCCAGAATCTGACCATATTTCACCATCTCTAACCACTGTCTTCCTGGTCCAAGTGGCCATGATTTGTGCTGTAGGTTTTTGCAATAGTCTCCTAACTGGCATCCCTTCTCTGCCCTTGTCTTGTCATAATTTATTCTCAACACGGTAACCAGAGTGATATTTAAAAAAATTTTAAGACTGATCATGTCTATCAACTGCCCCAAATCTTTACAAGGCTTCATTGTCATTCAGAGTAAAACTCAAAATCCTACAACTCAAAAGACCCTACGCAATCTTTCCCACTTCTGCTCTCTCTATGATAACACCCATGACCACTCTCTCCAGCTGTCATACTGTTGCTGCTGTTCCTGGCCTTCTTGTGGTTCCCTTAACACTCTAAGCAAACACCTGCCTCAGGGCCTTTGCATCTGCTCTCCTCTATGCCTGTGGTAATTTCTTCTCACATATTTGTGCCTACAAATTCCTTCATTTTCCTCAGCTCTGTATTCAAATGTCTTTTGGGCACCTGGTATTGTATACCTACTTTTTCCCCCCATAATTCTTCCCACTACCTGATTTTTATACATTTGTTTGATATTTGTTTTTCTGTACCTCTTTTCCCTTTACCTTGGCAAACCTTTAGAATATAAATTTTCATAAAGGCAGGGATGTTATTTTGTTACTGTTGGATCATCAGGGCCTGAAAATCATAGGCAATTCAAGAACTTAGTATAGCATATTTTTTTAATGTTTACTTATTTATTTTGAGAGACAGCGCAAGTGGGGGAGGGGCAGAGAGAGAGGGAAAGAGAGAATCCCACGCTGGGTTTGATCTCATGACTGTGAGATCATGACCTGAGCTGAAATCAAGAGTTGGATGCTTAACCAACTGAGCCACCCAGGTGTCCCTTACTGATAGAGTATTAATCAGTATATAGCAAACTCTTTAATTTAAGAATTCAAAAATCATATTGTAAAATTTGAAAAATAAAAAAATTCTGAATGTTCTCTACACTTGGAGAATAATATGTTTACAATGTTGGTTTTCTGGAACAGTCTAAATGCTCAGCAATAGAAGTCACGAGGCCAATGTTGGGTTAGAAATCAGGCATTCCAACTGCATTTTAGAAGGATTTGGTATAATGGCATGAAAAATGGTTCCAAATGAGATTTTTTTGAAGTAGAATTAAAAAATGGTATATGTCATAGTAATAAGGGAAGAAATAAGGCATAAAAAAAGGAGGGGAAAAAGAACACTATGATTTTAGAGTGTGTATTTCTTAGTAGTGGAATAATAAATTATTTGTCTTCATGCTTTTTAGAATTTTTCACATTTCCTAGAAGTTTATTTTAAAATAAGCAAGTCTAGGGGTGCCTGGGTGGCTAAGGTTAAGCATCTGACTTTGGTCTTCATGCTTTTTAGAATTTTTCACATTTCCTAGAAGTTTATTTTAAAATAAGCAAGTCTAGGGGTGCCTGGGTGGCTCAGTCGGTTAAGCATCTGACTTTGGCTCAGGTCATGATCTTACAGTTTGTGAGTTCGAGCCCCACGTGGGGTTCTGTGCTGACAGCTCAGAGCCTGGAGCCTGCTTCCGATTCTGTGTCTCCCTCTCTCTCTGCCCCTCCCCTGCGCGTGCTCTCTCTCTCTCTCTCAAAATAAATACACATTAAAAAAAATTAAAATAAGTTAGTCTATTTCCAGTTCTAGTGGCAACTCTATCTTTGCTTTTCCGCTTAAGAAAGAATAATGTATTTTTTTCCAAACCACCAAAGCCCCCTGATACCTAGGTTGGTGGTTCTGCTGCCCTCCATTGAGAATGACTATCATTTGTTCACCTGCTGTTCACAGCCACCTGAGCGGAGGAGGAGCGGGGTGGAGGTGACGGGTGTTCCCTGCAAACACAGACGCCCACAGAGGGGGCGCAGAGGGAGGGACTTCACCCTCTCGGTGGGGCAACAGTGACCAAAACAGACACAGATCTCTTTTTCCACCCTCAATCCACAGGCCCTCTGAGAGCTGTAGGAGGAGGAAGGTGCTGGGGTAGACATGGGTTCTGAGTGATCTTTATTCTCTGGGGAGTGTGGGTCCTGCAATTTCTGCTTTGTAGGCATGATACGAGATGAAATCTTTCTTCCATCTTCTGACTCTGCTCATTGGCCACCCTGGGCTTCAATGCAATACACCTTTCCCATTTTCCTTTGCTACCCCCAGGGGAAGCAGCCCGGGGAGTATATAAACTTGAAAACATGAATATAAAAGTACCAATGAAATCTTGGTGGCTCAGTCGGTTAAGCATCTGACTCTTGATTTCGGCTCAGGTCATGATCTCACAGTTGGGGAGTTCGGGCCCCACATCGGGCTTTGTGCTGACAGCCAGAGCCTGCTTGGAATTCTCTCTCTCTCTGCCTCTCCCCCCCTCTGCCCCCCGCCTCCGCCAATAAATAAATAAACTTAAAAATTTTAAAAATACAAATGCCAATAAAATCTTAATTCATGTACGAAGATGAAAATGCGTCAATCCCATCAAATTAAAAAAAATTGTCAATAATCATGTAATTTCAAAGCAAATGGGCAGAATGATTATCACAAACCTTGTTTACGCTTTTATAACACAGCTTGCCGCTTTGGGTTGCAAACAGAAATTCTAGCCTGGCTTTGCAGTGTCCTCTAAAGCATGCTGTTTTTTTATGTGCAATGGAACTTCTACAAGTGAGTTTTCTGTGTGTGTGTGTGTGTGTGTGTGTGTGTGTGTGTGTGTGTGTGTGTTTTAACTATGATGCTATTATTTTAGCATTCACTGTTATTATCATGTAAAATATTTTTATGACCCATAACAATGTCACTTAAGTATTCATAAAATAGCAATGCGAGTGCTCACGCTGAAAAATGTGCCCCAAATCAATAGCTTTGGAAGGAAAGTTATATGTGATAAGATGCCAAGAAGAAGGGCAAACAACCACAATGAAACATAGTGCCGTTAACACAGGAGACAACGTTCTGAAATCGACATTCTGAAATATTAGATACAATGTCAGGAGCAGGAAAAGTGGGTTTAAAGCAAAAATATGTTACAAGTTGTAAATGTGCTCTGAGAATACATCTGTCTTATTTTATATTTATTCCTTTGAGAAAATTGTTCTTGAATTATGCAGGTTCAAATTACACAAGGCCTTCTGAGATACACCCTTTGTATGAAATAAGACCTCCCTGCATTTTTATAACCAGAAATAATCCAACTTAAAAAAAAAAAAAAACTCAGCACGGTTTGCCACTTAAATAAACAAGTTCCAAGTTGTCTTTTTAATAGGAAAACTACATTTTTAGATTATATAATCCATCAGTTTGAATTGCTTAGAAAATCCCCATGTGCAAATAGGTGTAAAGGAAATGTGTTTTTGGTGGCAAGAATCAGGTAGTTAATATTTCCAAAGCATTTCGTTCAGACATATGAAGAGCTAAATTAATTTCCTTGAAACGTTGAGGAGAATGCACAGTTATTAATCTAATTCAGCCTCTTGTTAGTGCAAAACTCACTGGAATATTGCAGCGTAATGGTCAGCTGTCAAGATGATTTATGCCATTTATTATTTTTTAAAGGAGGGATGTTTTGCATTTTTTTTTTTATTTCCATGTGATAACCTCAGCAGAATGAAATCCCATTTCTAGTTTCCACAGTGCAATAAAAACAGGTTTGGCTTTTCAAGTTCAGCCCCGTGATTTGTGCGTGTAGTTTCAATTTGCGATGTGTCAGCCAATGAGCAGCTGATTTAATAACAGTTAAGAACCTCTACTACACAGGAATGACTGAAGGGATGTTTCCTGAGATCAATAGTCTTGCCTGCTTTTACCATGGAAATAAATCATTTTGCCACATGGTTGCCAAAAGGTGAGGGTTTTTTGGATCAATGACACAAACCTACGTTGTCTTTGGAGAGGCTGTGGGGTCTTAGCGCATCAATCAAATCAACTTTAATTAAATCTCATTTAATGGACTATTGCCTAATGAAAAGAACATTTCAAAGGAAGTCAGAGTTGAAGCACACAGGGCCTTTCCCTTCCCACAAACAGCTAACCTTCTAAAAACAAGGCAGCATCTCGCTAGAGCTGGTCTGCAGAGGAATTTCTGAGGCTCCTTTTCTGTCTCTGCTCAATCCTCCCCCTTTTAATTTAGAAAAAAGAAGCTGCAGGCTGTAACCAGGAACCAAATTGATCTTTAATTAAATTTTCAATGTTTAAAAATAGAGATCATCAAGAAACTTCTTCCCTTTCCCTATGCTCTTTCATGCAAACATATCTTTTTTTTAATGTGGTAAAATATATAACTAATACACACTTGCCATTTTATTTTATTTTTAAAAAAAATTAAAAAAATTTTTTTTAACGTTTATTTATTTTTGAGACAGAGAGAGACAGAGCCTGAATGGGGGAAGGCCAGAGAGAGAGGGAGACACAGAATCCGAAACAAGCTCCAGGCTCTGAGCCATCAGCACAGAGCCTGACGCGGGGCTTGAATTCACGAACCGCGAGATCATGACCTGAGCCGAAGTCGGCCGCTTAACCCACTGAGCCACCCAGGCGCCCCCCAAAAAAATTTTTTTTAACGTTTATTTACTTTTGAGACAGAGAGCATGAATGGGGGGAGGGTCAGAGAGAGAGGGAGACACAGAATCGGAAGCAGGCTCCAGGCTCCGAGCTGTCAGCACGGAGCCCGACGCGGGGCTTGAACTAGTGAACCATGAGATCATGACCTGAGCCGAAGTCGGACACTTAACCGACTGAGCCACCCAGGCGCCCCAAAACTTGCCATTTTAAAGTATCTAAGCGGCATTAATTACATTCACAGTGTTGTGCAACCATGGCGACTCCCTATTTTCATCATCCCCGGCAGAACCTCTGTGCCCATTAAACAGCAAATCCCCATTCTCTCTTTCCTAGACCCTAGTAACCTTGAATCCACTTTCTGTCTCTGAGCTTGCCTATTCTAGATCTTTTACGTAAGTGAAATCATACAATACTCGTCCTCTTGTGACTGGCTGATTTTACTGGGCATAATATTTCCGAGGTTCATCCGTGTTACAGCGTGTGTCTAGATTTCGTTCCCTTTTAGGCTGCATAATGTCCCTTCATATGTGTATACCACATTTTGTTTATTCATCCATCTGTTGATGGACACCTGGATTCTTTGTAGCTTTTTTTAAAGTTTATTTATTGAGAAAGAGAGAGACAGAGACAGACAGAGAGGGGAGAGAGAGAGAATCCCTAGCAGGCTCTGCATCGTCAGCGGAGAGCCCCAGGTGGGGCTCAAACTCAGGAACTGCGAGGTCATGATCTGAGCTGAAAACCAAGAGCTGGTTGCTTCACGGACTGAGGCACCCAGGTGTCCCAATTCTTTGCAGCTTTTTGATTCTTCACACAATTGTATCTTGACGGACATTTCACCCTCGATCTGGAATGCACATCCTTCCCCTTTTATCTGTTCCACTTGAGCTTGAACGTTGCCTCCTAGGAGAATCCTTGTGCTACTCTGGGCAAAGGCAGACTCTGCTTCACCCATATGCCTGCAGGCCCTTATAAGCCTCCATTGTGGTGGGTTTCGTGCTGCCTTGTGGTTATATTGTAAAGTCCATCTCCCCCAGTGGATGGAGAGCTCATCAGAGCACTGGCATGTCCTGCTGTCCTTTGGTTTCACCACTTAGCCCTTTGGGGGGTAGATGTTAATCAGGGTGTGTTCCTCCTGCAGAAAGCACCCTCCTCAGAAATGGCAAATATAGACCAGTGGCCCACTGAGCTCCTGTCCAAACTGGGCCTGGGCAGGGCTGGGCAGGTGCACTGGTGACTGGGTGGGAAAGAAGAGGCCAGGTTGCTGGTGACAGTCTGGGCGGGCACAAAGGGAACATGGCAGAGACAGTCAGCCCAGCTGTCCTGCTCCCTCCCCTCGGCCAGTGGGAGGTGGGAGGTGGCTGCCCAGCGGGGGTCTGCATTACCCAGCTCTCCCCGTTTCCAAGTGGGACCCCGGGACTAGCTGTCACCGGTGGGATAGGAGTGGAAGCGACGTGTGTCACTCCCATACTGACATGGGTGTCTTTAGCACCCTCTCTCTCTCTCTCTCTCTCTGTTATACTTGCTCAAAACAAAAATCTTGATGTCTAGAGGATGACGGATGGGTGCCACAGAGAGAGCCCGAGTCTCATTGTATGCAGATGGCTGCCTTCCAGATCCCCAGGCCAACTTCAGAGCAGCGGGAAGTAAACCTTTATTGCCTTAAGCCGAGGTTTCAGGGTTTACATGTTACAGGAGCTAGTATTACCATAACTACAGAGAAACTGTGAAAAACAAGTCCAAGCAAGCTGCTGGCAGCAGGCAGTCCAAAAAGTACAGTATTCCCCCAGAGAGGTAGCACGTGATGAGTCACACTGGGATGAGTTTCGGATCCCCCTGCAGTAGGGGACTTGGTGCCCAGCCTTCAGCTGTCAGCCGCTTCGGACACTCGTGGCTGCAGAGAGCCATCCAGACCCTCATAGGAGGCAGAGCTCTGAAGGGGACCTCACGGATGCCCACTTCCCTGGCATGGGCAGGCCTGTGAATGGATAGGATCGTCTTTCTCTTGATTAGGTCATGTTATACCACAGTGTGACAGGATATCTTGCTATAGCTGACTGGAGGGGAACTGGAAGTCATATACATGTGTCTTGGCTGGTCTGGAAGAACACAAAGGTCCACAATGTGACCTGCACGTGGGGCCACATGGCAAGAAAACCGATCTAGACCACATTGTCCAGTAAAGCCATGAGACCCTTCAGAGGTGTATCAGGGGGCTATATGCTTGGAGGATGATTGCTAATGTATATCTGGGGGGGTGGGAAGAGATAAAGGAAGCTTCCAAAGGGATTTTCATATGTTAAAGAAGACTTACAGGATCCTGGAGGTAGGGCTCATGGCAAGCTAAGGTTGCCTTTTGCCTTTAGCAAAGTATTCACACGGAGGCGGTTGAGCTCCTCGAGGAAGGTCACCCTGCCGGTCCCAAGTACTAGGCATGGGCTGCAAGTTGTAAGGAGTTTGAATTTTTTTCTCCATTTCTTTTGCCTCTGTTCTCCACATCTATTAGTATCAATGTATTTAAGTTTACCCAAAGATAGTAGTTGCTAGGGCTGATGTAACGCCGTCGCTAGGCTGATGTGGGGTTTGAACAACTGAACTCATTATCTCACAGTTCTGGGTCCATAATTCTAAGATCAACGTGTTGACAGGGTTGATGTCTTCTGAGGCCTCTCCCAGTGGCTTGTGGTGGTCTTCTCCCTGAGACTTCTTGGTCTTCTCTCTGTGTTTGGGTCCTAATTTTTCTTCCCTTCAGGGCACCAGTCGTAGCGGGTTAGGTTCCATCCTGCTGACCTTATTTTTACCTGATTACCACTTTAAAGACTTCATCTCCAGTCAACAGCTGAGGTGCCAGGGGTTAGGACTTCGACATACGAATTTTGGAAGGACACAATTCAGCCCAATCTAGAAGTTTACCAGGAGTGTAAACTTTTAGATTGTTGAAATCATGAAAATGCAAACCATGTGGGGTTTGGGGGATGGATTTTATATATATATATATATATATATATATATATATATATATATATATATATATATATATTTCAGAATTATTTCTGTCCTCAACGCACATCTTTCATCAACTCCTGCAAAGGCACAGCATGGGCTGAGCAGAGCATCACACTCATAGGGCGCTGTCGGGAGGCAGGCATTAGGGGACAGCGTAATGAGTGAGCATTGATGGGAAAAGTCCTGAGTCAATCAACTTTGGTATAAGCTCCAGACCCAGGTGAGCAGTGGAGATGTTCTCCACACGCCTTCCTTTCCTGTAAACTTTCGTTATAGTCTCTTCCGGTCTTGGACTGTAGAAATGTCCATCACAGCCCCGAGACATTAATGGGACATTTGGAACATTAACAGAATAGAACATTAGAACATTTACATTTTGGAAAATGTAAACTTTGGAAAGCATCCATGGTGTATAATTTTGTAAAGTTCAAGTTTTGTAGGTTCAAAGAGAATGCAGCCAAAAAACCTCAACCATTTTATTATAATAATAAGTCAAAAGTTATGTGCAGCAAATGGTCAGGCCTCAGTTTTTGCTCTGTGACCCTGGAAACAATGCTATAAAGCGGATTATTGCAGAAGGAAGGGTCAGTCTTAAATGATTTGGAGGTTACATCCTTATTCCAAAGAAATTATGGACCAGACTAATACATGTAAAGCCACAACATCCATAAACCTTTAGTATAATCATATAAGTAGTAAAATTATACTTGATGTCATAAAATAGACATAACTGTACTCTGTATATTGGTTATAAAATAGGCACAAATGTGTTATAGAATATATGTATGTTTTGTTAAAAATATAACTTTAGAGGCACCCGGGTGGCTCAGTCGGTGGGCGACTGACTTTGGCTCTGATCATGATCTCACAATTCATGAGTTCGAGCCCTGTATCAGACTTTGTGCTGACAGCTCACAGCCCTCTTTGGGTCCTCTATCCTCTTCTCTCTCTGCCTCTCTCCTGCTCGTGTGCGCGCGCTCTCTCTCTCTCTCTCTCTCAAAAAAAAAAAAAAAAAATTAAAAAAATATATAACTTTACCATATCATAAATTTGACTCCTTTCTGATGTGCTAACTGTACTAAACATAAGTAACATTAAATTTTTATCTTATAATTCTGGGGTGACTTTGATTTGTGCTTTGGATAACTCATTTCTCAAAATCTCTCAATAACACTGTTCAAGGCAGGTGGGACTGTCATTCCCCCCCCCCCCCCCCCCCACCAAGAGATATCTCTTTGCAGGTAACTATGGACGTCTTATTCCCAGCATTGCTCTTAAACTCGACTCTTCACTTGGAGCATCTTTCTGTATGTAGAGATAGACTCTGTGAATTTTGATTTTGAGATCAGCTGTCTGTGGAGTCCGTTCCTGTCGTCCCTCTTTGTTGCCTCTCAGTCTGACTTCCAACATCAACTGCCATCCAAGTGTGTTGTTTTTTTTTTTTTTGAAGGTCCCAAACCATACCTACTTCCTATTTCTGGAGCCTCCTTTCACTGTGTGTCTTGTGGGGTCAGGGACGAGGTGCAGAAGGTCCTTCTCCTGCCACAGAGACTGAGGCTGGGCGAGTTCTCTCCCTGCCCTTTGACAGCCAGCCTGAGGGACAGGACTCAGCGTTGGGGTCTTGGTCCCACTCTGCTTAACTGCTGGATGTGGGTAGCCTCACATGGAAAGAGGCACATCCTGTTTTTCCTTGGGAGTCCTGCCCCTAGCACGGAGTATCTGCTTACTCACATCTTTTGTGGAATGAATGGATTCTTCCTTCCACCGTCTACGACCAGGAAATCAATGTCCTTAGTTATCAAATCTGGAGAGGTTTAGGAATAGTGAGGCCTAACCAAGGCATTCACAGATTTCAATTCAAGTGACACTTCTATTTATTAGGTTGTTTCAGAGTTGGGTCTTTGGCTCTATCACACTTGCAAAATTCATCAGAGTTGGAATTATACAGAACAAGATACATTTATTAATTTACAACATGCCTTTAGTACAGCTGTCTGCAAATGGCATTCCCTTCTTGGGCTTTTCCCGGGTAGCTAAATTCAGATCAGAACACCGCTGGGTGAATATATAATTAGACTCCAAAGGGAGCTGTGGGTCCCTAAGGGATATTTGTAACAAGCTATGGTAGCTTAACAGAAATACCTTTATTCTCTCTGGGGAGAAAGAATATTTCTGCAGTGTGAGAGAAGATAGTGCACAGCTGAAGCTTGATTTGGGGGCTTACAGTTTTTGTGTTTTAAGTGTTTAATTTTGATGATGTCCTGCCCTCCCTGATTTCAGAAAGCCTATACTGCTCTATCAGATAATGGTTCTTTTTACCCTGGCATGAATTCAAATCTACACATTATCTATCTATGGGATGTCACATTTTGAAGCTCACCTAAAAATATGGACCCCGAAGTGTTGCTTTCTATGGAAGGAAACCCAAGGGTCGATGACTATGAGGGGCGGGGGGCAGTGTTTCTTGGTCAAAGGGCAATTCATAAGTGTCACCGACACCATTTCATGTGAGCACATTCCTACCCTGTGTCTAAATGAGATTCTGTTTCTGCTTTAAAGATCCAGGACTGTCTGTGTGGAGTTATGTAACTGTTGGGTACGGTTTCCAGAAGAAACAGTGACATTTTTCCCAGCTATGTTTTTCTAAACTCAATGAGGACAGTCACTCATATTTGTCTCTTGATTCTTCAACTTCCTAAATATGTTTCCACACCAGGGGTCTTTCCTCTCCCTGGAAAACTCTTCCCCCCAGGTACCCATATGGGTCTCTCACTTCCTTCAAATCTGTGCTCAGTGTCTCCTCAGAGAGACTTTCTCTCAGCATCAATTTAAAATGGCAGCCCGTCGTTCTACTTACCCTGTTTTCCTTTATTTATAACATTTATTATGACCTGCCAGTACATTATACATTTAGCCACTTATTATCTATCTCTCTTGTGTATTAGCTTCTCAAGGGCAGGGGCTTTTGGTTTACCTCTGACTCTTAGCCTGGCACCTAGTAAGCTCTTCCTAAACATTTGTTAAACAAGTGGATGAATTAATGAATGTGTTAACCCCAGGTTTGGAGGTTACTTCTCCAGCATTATTCTGGCAGCTGGGCCCATTCTTTTCTTTGTTTTTCACTTCCTCCTTCCTTCTTCCTTCTTAATTTTTTTTTTTTTCCTAATATAAGCTTTTCCTGGGTCATGGCAACCATTGGCTGGAAAAGGTTCTTTCTAGAATGATTTTCTATGGAACAATGGTATTCTTCATGAATTCTCAATGTCTTCCTTCCCAGATTGTTATCATTTCTTCTGGTGGGTTCTCTGTATTTTTAGGGTCTGCAGCTCTCAGTGTGTTGGTTACACCATCACTCTTCCTATCTGCCTTGAAGGATGACAATAGTGAAGGGACTGAGTTCGTGGAGATGGCAGTTATTGGCTCTTATTCTTTTGTAGCCCCAGTGTCCGGCACAATGAAGGCATTTAGTTAAGTATCTCTCGAACGAGTGGATGTGAGTGAATGATAGGACCCTGGACTAGAAGACATCTAGACCCGGCACTTTAGGGGTAGAATGCATGGAAAAGCCAAATGCCTAGCAAACTAGTTTTTAAAACGTTATAGATAAGAGTCATTTTCTTTCCTTAATTCAAGATCCTTTTTCTACTGCCCTTATTTAGACAGAAAGGGAAATGAGAACAAATGTACCAAATCATTGTTTTATATCTGATCATTAATTATCATTTATCCAAAATATAAGCGTGGTAGTTTACTTTCAGAATTACTGTCATTATAGCAAATCAGGAAATGTATATATAATAATTTCACTTTCTCCCCAAGTTTATTAATTTTAAAATAACTGATGTACATTTATATGTTATTATTATTTTTTAAGATACCCAGTGGAACATTAACTCTGTCTCACCCTGTGTTCTAGTTCCTAGGTTATAATCCCTAGATAGAGCCACAATTTCCAGTTTCTTAGGTCGGCTTCTACTTGATCTCTACACAAACATATATTTAGCTTTTAATAAAAGAAAACTTAAGGGGCACTTGGGTGGCTCAGTCAGTTGAGCATCTGATTCTTGATTTCAGCTCAAGTCATGATCCCAGAGTCGTGGGATCAAGCCCCATGTCCAGCTTGGAGCTGAGTGTGGAGCCTGCTTGGGGTTTTCTCTCTCCCTCTACCCCTCTCCCTACCCCCCCCCCACCCCATCTCTAAAATAAAAGAAGAAAATATAAATGGTAGCATACAATACTCATTGTCATTCATCTTTATATTTTTACTTAACATACAATTTAGAGATTATTCCATTTTACGGCAGAGAGCTACCTCCTTTCTTTATCCTATTGTCTACATCTATGATGATTTAATCCTTGTTCCACTGATACGACTTTGCTTCCAATTATCGCAATTACAAATAACATCATTTTATACATGAGCATATATAACTGTCGGATAACGTTCTAGATGGGAATGGTTGGGGTGTAGAGTGAATGTATCTGTAGTTTCTTAAATGTTTTTTTAACTTATTTATAACATTTTATGTTTATTTGTTTGGTTTTGAGAGAGAGAGAGAGAGCGCACAAGCAGGGGAGGGGCAGAGAGAGACACACAGAATGTAAAGCAGGCTCCAGGCTCTGAGCTATCAGTGTGGAGCCCAACGTGGGGCTTATCAGGAACCATAAGATCCTGAGCTGAAATCGGATGCCCAACAGACTGAGCCACCCGGGTGCCCCAATATTTATTTATTTTTGAGAGAGAGAGAGAGAGAGAGCGCACCTGTGAGTGGGGGAGGAGCAAAGAGAGAGAGAATCCCAAGTAGAGCCCAACACAGGGCTCAACCCCATGGACCGTGAGATCGTGACCTGAGCTAAAAATTAACAGCCAGATGCTTAACTGACTGAGCCACACAGGAGCCTGTCTTTAAAATTTGTTGTTTAATGTTTATTTATTTTTGAGAGAGAGAGACAGATGGTGAGTGGGGGAGGGGCAGAGAGAGAGGGAGACACAGAATCCGAAGCAGGCTCCAGGCTCTGAGCTGACAGCACAGAGCCCAAGGCAGGACTCGAACTCACAAACTGTGAGATCATCACCTGAGCAGAAGTTGGACGCTTAACTGACTGAGCCACCCAGGTGCCCCCAGGAGCCCCTCTTCAAAAAAAATGTTTATTGGGGTGCCTGGGTGCTGTGTGTAAGATCATGTAAAATAGCATTACTAAAGGTCTTCACTGTTTTAATTTAGATAGCATAAAAATGAAAATAGATTCACTTGAAATCTGTATCAGCCAGGATTCTTCAGAGAAACAGCACCAATGGTATATACCAACATACACCACACGTACACACACACACACACACACACGCACACACACAGAATTACTTTAAAAACTGGCTCCGTTGTGGGACCTAGCACGTTTGAAATCTGTAGGGCAGCCCAGCATGCTGGAGACACAGTTTAAGTCTGGAGAGCTAACTGGCTTTACTAAACAATTCAAGAATTGGGCAGCATCCCAGGTAGCAAGAAGAGAGGAGCTCCCGAGATGGTGGAGTCTCGAGGCAGAATTCCTTCTACAGCAAACCTCGTGTTTGTTCGTAAGGCCTTCCACTGACTGGAGGACGCATGCTCCCTTCATCAGGAGTCATCCGCTTTACTCAAAGTCAACTGGTTGTACATCGTAATTACACCTACAAAATACCTTCACAGCAGCATCTAGACTAGTGTTTGCCCCAACAACTGGGTACCATAACGTAGCCGAGTTGACACATGAAGTTAACCGTCACATAATCTTTATTCTCTAGACTTACTTTCCTTAGTGTTTCCAGTTTCAAATCTCCTTGAAGTGGGTGGTGATGCTGTGATTTCAGAAGCATAAACCTATGGTGAGAGTGCAGCCACTATAGAAAGCACATGCATCATTGTTTTTCCTGCCAGCCCATAACATCCATAGACATGTCTCCAGAAATAGATGCACTCAGCCCAATTTTGCTCTGTTCCTCTTATGCTGTAATTCACATGTAATCCATAGTGCTCTGCTCTGGGGAAGGAACTGGAGAGAGGCTTTCTTTAGTGTCCACAGTAACACAGAGGCAATCCATGACCCAGCAAGCGTGCCAACATAGGGACTCAGGCTCAGCAAATAAAGGGGGAAAAGTTAGGGTTTAATGATGGCTTCTACCTGAGCCAGCCTCTGGCTGATAAACCACTTATTCAATGATGATGCCCCCTTCGTCTGACAGCACCTTTCTGTATATGCAGTATGTTTTAGGCATGCGTCTTGACAAATATTGTGGAGCGAGTAATGGGGTTTTAGCTCAAGCATTCCTCAGATTATTTAAGATCTATTTTGGGTGTTAGTGTGCAGTTATTAGATTGTTTTAGAACTTTTTTATAAGCTGAGATTTTTTTTTTTCCCTTTATGAGAAGGGGTAATTTTAGTGTGCTGGTCATTTTTGTTTTTACCCGCTGTGATGGTTTTGTTCATCTCTAAGTTTAGGAACGTTTAGGCTGTTTCTAATCCAGTGGTGACCCCCAAATCATGGAATTACTTACTCTTAGGCAAAACCCAACAAACAAAACAGTCCTCCATTAATTCTGAGGGGGAGTTTTGAGTGAAAGCCTCCTAATTGGCTGTCAGTGTTTCATCTGGCCTTATCTTAAAACCTTCTTTCTAATTCTTTGAGGACAAATAACACAGGGTGGTGGTAAGGGGTGTGTTTACATGAGGGTGTGGAGAGAACAAAGGAACTTTGGGGAACAGCCGCGTTAGTGCAATTTAGGAATTCTTGCTTGGTACAGAGCCAGCCCAAAGGGCCTCTTTTCTTCAGATATCTTAACGATTAATTGCCCAAACAAAAATAAATGAAAGGTGGCTGCTTTCCCTTTCTGATCATGTCTGAGATCTGGAAGCCCCTTTCTTCTCCTGTCAGCCCCCTTCACATCACACTGGATGTCCCTGGGAAGGGACAGCGTCCTGCTATGTCAATTGGTTACCACCTTATTTTAAGCCTAGAACAGGGGAGACCTCTCTGCCGGGGCTGCAGAAACTATTTCCACCTCCTGATGAATCAGTTTCTTTCTTTCCTATAGACAGTGTTCCAACAGTGCTCCCTGAGAATTTTCCAGGGATTATTGTCTACATAATGTACATTGTTGATGGGAGAGTAATTGTTTTTTGAACGTCTATCTCGGCTGCTTTAAAACAGATAACACGTTGGAAGTTGGGCATGCCTGTGACCCCGTCTTCCAGGCTCCCCAGCTGTGGGTGCGCTGCTTCTAGGCTGCAGGTGTTGGAGACACAACCCCTGCCAGCCAGATGTAGCTGGGAAGCTGGGTGGCGCCGGCTGCAGAGAAGAAACCAGTAGAGGAGGAGAAGCGCCCTCCTGTGGCTGAAAGTAAGACTGTCCGCAGAGAGGCCAGCCCAAGGTGCACAGAGGAAATGTTCTCTCTGTAAATATCCTTGCCCACAGGTATAAACCAAGCGAATCCAACCTTCCACTCTTCTGCTTTACCACCTTGACTTCACCTTTCTCAGAGGGAAGAATGAAAGATGGTGGGGAAGAAAAAGAAGGGCCAAGGATATATATTTTTTCCTGTTTTAGCTTTGGTATGCTGGCCTCCTCCCCACTTCACCGTCTTCCAGCTCACTGGCTCATCCAAAGCATCACTGCCTCTCCTCCCCACCTCCGCCTTTTGACCTTCTTGTCCATTATAATTCTTACTCCATTTTTTGCCTCCCAGTGAAATAAGTGGTTCATTCGTCTGCCTTCTCCACCAGACTTTTATTTCCTAAAGAAAAGTGGGTCATATCCTGGCTATGCCTGCATCCCACCTCCCATATTCCATACAGTACGTGCTGAAAACAGGTTCTTAGCACACTGAATGGCCAAAGGAAATTTCTTGGTCAAGCGGGAAGAGTTCTGTATGATCTGTCTGATTGCAATTTAGGATTGTCATTGTGAGCCAAAAGCAGCAGGCTGATTTTAAATGTTGGTTCTATCAACTCCTTCAGTTGACTTAGATTTAGGCTAAATGTCCTCGCCCACATGGTTTCATTTGAAACACGCATTTTGTCTTTAAGACAGCTGAGTGAATTAGACGGGGTAGATGTTACTCTCCTCATTGTTTAAATAAGGAAAGTGTTCAGAAAGTGCAGGTGACATGCCCAAGGTTGCCTGGACAGTAATTCACAGCTCGCACTGTGTTCTTCTTCCTGCCTTTTGGCCCAGAGCTCTGACCTTCTCAAGTCACATTTCAGGACTCATGCTATCTGGGTAAGTCAATGACCTCCATGTACTTGCCCAGGGTCTTCAGTGAGTTGGGGTAGTTGGGGACCCATCGATTTTGGTCCTGTCCCCAGCCGGCTGGTGACTCACTGAGCACATGACATCAGGCAAGTCATTAACCTATGCCTACATTTCAGTTCCTTCATCCTGAAAATAAAGATGACAATAGATGCCGGTGGCCTTGAATAGTGTGAAGATTAATGAGACGATGCAGGGAAGTGCCCTGAGCTCCTGGGATGAAAGGCTGAGCAGAAGCACAAAGTCTAATTATAACTTCTTACCAGTTTCAAAGGAGCCCCTGGGAGGGCTAGTTCTTGCTTCTAAATCTGGACAGGATGCCTGTCTGGGATGCATGCTTCTCTCTCCATGGCAGTCCGGGCAGCCTTCTGCTTCCACTTGTTTTGACAACTCTCTGCCAAGAGTAGTGCTCAGTCTACCCTCAGATCTCATCAACAATAGAAGTTAGAACCTCTAAAGCCATTGCCCCCGTCTTCCATGCTCACAGGAAGGAGCAGGGGCAAGCGATTTTGGACAGGCTTCGGATAGGGAACTTTTAATTTTCAGGAATGTGGGCACAGTCCCTAATCTAAGGGCAAGCATGTCATATTGAGCAACAAGAATATAAGGAATCTGCTGGGACCTTCCAGGAAAGATTTTTCCTACCTGGTAAGAGGAAGGTACAGAAGAGAACCCGACCTAGCCCTGTCCTAGGCTTCCTGCCTTCGAACGCAGTGTGCAGTGTGAGATTTGCTCTGTTGCTGTCTTGTGACCTTCGGATTGCGGCAATGTTGGCCCTGACACCACTGAGTTACCGAAGCAACATGGAGTTCTTGTTTGTGAGAAAAATAAATCTTGGCTTAGGCCACCATTAATATGCTTTTCCGTTACTTGGAGACGCTCTTAACTGATCCGTGGCCACGTCCACCATAGCATGGGTAAGGTCCAAGGTAGAGTTGTGGATGTTAGTGTAGAGGTTTTCAAACAATGGATTTTACACAGAAAAGCTTTGGATTTACTCATTTCTGCATTACTTTGACTTTTTTTCTGGTCACTCCCTGCCCCCCCTCCCCGCTCCTCCACTACTTGTCAATCTATCCTAAATGCAAGAAAAAAATCACGGCTAGTGCTGGCTTCGAGCAATAAAAAAGCAAGCTTTGTCTTCGCTCTCCCCATTTCCCAGCTTTCTCAGCCAGATATTCAGAGCCCTCAAGGTCCCTGACTCTCTATTCTCCTTCTTACCCCCACCACCATGTCTCCTGGGCCCGGCACCCCTTCCTTCATGTAAACACCCCTCTCTCATGTCCTACCTCTTCAGAGCCATACTTGGTGTTGACTTAATGTGTCACCTTCACAGGTGACACTAGCATTTTCACATAGTTTAGAAAATTCTGGGCACAGTTATGAAGGAGCCAGCTAGGATTTGGCACCTTCCCACTGCCCTTTTTCGTTCTCTTCTGGTGTCTTCTTCCTGTTCGACAGGGTGCCATTCTTAATTCTAAAGGACTCAGTTGCCTTATTTCTAAATTTCTAAATTTCTTATTTCTAAATTTCAGATCACAGATATTATCATCTACTCTTTGGATCCCCTCTCTAGCTCTGTGCCTACCCAGGCACTGTCAGACCCCTTTTCTCTCTAGCTCTACAAAAATCATCATCACCTCAGTGCCCTGATCGATGCTGCCATGGGAAAAAGATGTCTTCTTAAAGAGGATTTATCTCCCTCAGGTTTCTTGCATTTTTAGAGAGGATCTGGGGGTGGAGGGTAATGCTAAGAAGTTTGAGACCCTTTTGGGAACTCAAAGAGGATAGTTAGCTATTCTACCTTTGTGACCAGTCTGGTCCTAATATGGGTACAGGAACATCCACGATCTAGCTTTCAGTTCATTTTCCCTTGTTTCAGATTTACTGTGGATTAGGGTACGAAGAATTAGTTAAGGTCTTGAACATTTTTTTAAAAAGCTCATTTATTTATTTTGGGAGAGAGAGAGAACACGAGCAGGGGAGAGGGAGAGAGAGAGAGAGAGAGGGAGGGAGGGAGGGAGGGAGGGAGAGAGAAAGAGATGGAATCCCAAGCAGGCTCTGCACTGTCAGCACAGAGCCCAATACAGGGCTCGAATTCACGAACCGCAAGATCATGACCTGAGTCAAAACCAGGAGTCGGATGGGCACTTAACTGACTAAGCCACCCAGGTGCCCCAGGTTTGGAATATTTAGTAACTAGCAGTGGAAAGGAAATAAGAAGATAAACTGCTTGTCATAGAACTTTGAAAGCAAATATAGATTTCCTAACCACCTCTAGGGAGGAGGGCCATTTTCCTGAGACCCGTAGGAAGCCAGCAATTACCTGGAGAGACTTAAGGGAATGATAAAGCAGCTGGGCTAATTAAAACATCCCCCAAATGCCACAAATTGAGAAGATTAATGGTGAAAGGGGTGCTTCAGGGATCATTTGTTTGCCTGTAAGGGATATGGTTTTGAATGATAAAGTTGACTGGAGATTCTCCCAGGCATTAAATGGTTTGGGGGGAGACCCTCGATTCGTTTTCTCTGTGTGTGAGACAGAACTCTGTGTGTTGGTGGCATTTTCACACAGTGAAACTCAGTCCTCTCACGATTGAAATGTGCTGGTTCTTAAGGTAATTAGGACTCCTTCCCAGCCAGAATGAGAAAACTGGCTTTACCTTATGCCTGGAAAGAAAGTCAGGTATATATGGAAGCCAGAATATATCTTACCTGTGAGCCAGCTCGTTAAGACGAATAACAAATGAATAAACAAATTCTGTTGAGAGATGAGGTATGTGTACACAGTCTTTGATGACTGGCTTTATGCGCATGGAATCCCATTTTTTTTCTTTTTTTCAGATTAACTTTTCCTTTTGTTTCTTAAATCTTTGGTTTCTTGTTCTGCCCTCAGTGATTAATGATGTTCTGTTACTTCAAACACCCCAAGCCTGGCTCTGGTGATTGGCTGCTTCTTTGCTTGACTTGATATAATCATTGATGAAAATGGCATTAATGGACCATGGAATAGTTGGCACTGTATATACATGGACAGATTTAGATTGGCTACCAAAGTGACCCAGTTTATTGTTTGGTCATTGGCCATGAAGTGAGCCAACACTAACAGACAGGAATTCAGTCGTATTAAATCACTGTTTAGTATGGGATGAGGGGTGCCGTAAGGGGTAATGCCCAATATTTGTTCTGTGATTTTCTAAACAAATACTTTGGAGGGCCAGGTGCTGTGCTAGGTTCTGAGAAGGTCTTGGAAGAAGGAGTAAAGGATGAGCAAGACATTGCTTGATGGGGCTTATTTGGTGAAAGAAGAGTTTAGGCCTCATGCTCTATTTTACTCCACTCGGGAAGAGGCCTGGAAAGCATCAGGGTTTAAAATACAGGTTTGTGCAGGACTACTGTGTAAAGACTCATCATAAAAATGGCAAACAGGGGTGTCTGGGTGACTCGGTTAAGCATCCAACTTCGGCTCAGGTCACAATCTCACGGTTTGTGGGTTCGAGCCCCGTGTCGGGCTCAGTGCTGACAGCTCAGAGCCTGGAGCCAGCTTCAGGTTCTGTGTCTCCCTCTCTCTCTGCCTCTCCTCCTGCTTGTGCTGTCTCTCTAAAAAACAAACAAACATTAAAAAAATTTTTCTTTAAATGCCAAACAGACTGAGGAATGGTGGGAAGTACAGCCAAGGTCACTGTATTATTTTCTAGTGCTGCTGTGACCAATTGCCTATTACTGGATGGCAGAAGACATCAGGAATTTATTCTTTGATAGCTCTCGATGCCAAGAAGTCCAAAAATCAAGGTATCGGCAGGATTGGTAACTTATTGGGGGTTCAGAGGGAGCATCTGTCCATGCTTCTCTCCTAGCATCCGGTGGTTGCCTGCAAACTTTGGCTTATAGCTGCGTGACTCTAATCTGTGTCCACTGTCACATGGCCACACTGCCTCTGTGCCTGTCCATCTCAGGATGCAGTGCTACTCTATGTCTTTAAACATTTATTTATTTATTTTGAGAGAGAGAGAACACACACACACACACAACACACACACACACACACGTGGGCATGCAAGCAGGGGAGGGGCAGAGAGAGAGAGAGGGAGAGAGAGAATCCCAAGCAGGCTCCGTGCTGTCAGCACAAAGCCCAATGCGGGGCTTGAAGTCATGAACTTTGAGATCATGACCTGAGCTGAAATCAGGAGTTGGACACTCAGTTGACCGAACCACCCAGGCACCCCTAGTTTCTCTCTCTCTCTTTTTTAATGTTTATTTTTTGAGAGGGAGAGAGAAAGAGAGAGAGAATATGAGTGGGAGAGGGGCAGAGGAAGAGGGAGACACAGTATCTGAAGCAGGCTCCAGGCTCTGAGCTGTCAGCACAGAGCCCGAGGTGGGGCTCAAACTCAGGAATTGTGAGATCACGACCTGAGCCAAAGTCAGAGGCTTAACCGAGTGAGCCACCCAGGCGTCCTGCCTTAGTTTCTCTTCTTAGAGAAGTTAACAATTTTTGTCGTTGTATTAGTCAGGATAGGCCAAGTTATACTGCGCTGATAAGTAACTCCCAAATCTCAGTTGCTTAATACTACAAAAGTTGATGTCTCTGTCATAGGACAGCTCTCATTTCTATCTCAGGCTACAAGCCAGCAGGGGGACCCTACTTAACACAGCCACTCAGAGACCTAAGCAGACAGAGGCTCCACCTTAGAGTAGACTTTAAACATCACTGTAGCTGGGTCAGGGAATGTGGCAACTCCTACATTGACTGGTAAGGCTCCTGGCCATGTTTCATTAACTCAGTGCAGTCACATGGCCAGGTCTAACCATAGAAGGTAGGGAAGCGCAGACCTACTGTGTGCTTGTAAGGAGGAGAAGTGGAATATTTGTGAACAGCCCTAATGTCCACCACATTGAGATGCAGCTTTCTTTTAGCAGTGACTACACATTGACGTCGCCATACTTATTACTTTGGAGAGGCAGAATATACCCCCCTGTGGTGTGGCACTTGGATGAAACCACTAATACGATGCTGAGCAAACTCTTAGAACACGGCCATGGGTAATAATGCCATTTATAAGCAAAGACTTAAAAACAGAAGGACAAAGGATATAGGGTCATCCCATGAACAGTCTTATGATTAGTATTCAATAATTTAGGCTCCCAAGTGTGCTAGTTAATATAGGAGATATAAAAATAACCTACTGACGTAAGCTTGCTATTTATCTCATCCATCCATTTGGGCCTTATTAGAAAACTTGGCCAAGGACAGTCAAGTAATACAATTAATGTGACCCTCATTTAGATGGTCACGTTTCTCCTGTGTTGGTGTTTTTGAGCCTAGTCTATGTTTGGTGAGCGGGAGCCCATTGAGACTTCTCCTGTGCTGTGAGTTCCTATTTCTGCAAACTGAAATTTCTTTTTGTATGTGTTTTTTTTCTCTTTGAGATAAAATGGGAGAGTCCCATCATTTCCTTTTCCTTCACAAGAAAGTGTTTAGACAGGAGGGCAACAGACCAATTAAAGGGACGCTAAAGGGTGATCCCTTATTTAAAAATGTTTTTATTTAGTTTTTGAGAGAGAGAGAAAGAGAGTGCGTGGGGGGGGGCAGAGGGAGGGGGGGGCAGAGGATCCAAAGTGGGCTCTGCACTGATAGGCTGACTGACAGCAGTGAGCCTGACATGGGGCTTGAACTCACGAACCACAAGATCATGACCTGAGCCGAAGTCGGACGCTCAACCGACTGAGCCACCCAGGCACGGCGGAAGGGTGCTCCCTAATCAAGGTCTGTTTTAATTGAGCCTCAAGTTTACCAGTGAACTCTAACAGTGAGGATGTCAAGGAAATGAAATGAGAAGAAATAAGCACTCAACTTCCATTTCAAGAAAAAAACTCTTTTTCCCCCCAAATAAAGGGATTGTATTAGAGCAATTTCTGCTTGTGCTGGTGTGTGTCTGCAACAAATAACAGCTTTGAATAATGAACGGTCTCCACGGTGGGAAACTGCCACAGAGAGGCCCTTGATAATGGTGTACTTAATAATTAGAAATATGAGCAGGAATTGACCTTCCAAGTTGGATGTATTATTATTCACTTTACCTGTTCGCTGTCACAGTGGGTGCCATCACTGAGACTATGACTAAAAACCCTGCTAATGACTTCTCTGCCAAGTCCCATAAATAATCTGTTTCCCCAATGTGCCCGAGGTGTACATGGCATATGCTTAGATCCATGTGGAGTCTGGATGGGGTAAGCGGCTTTGAGTTTATAGAGGATTTGTACCCAGTTTGTAGGTACGGGACACGCTGTAGATATGGCGGCATGCCAGCGTCCTCCGGAAATAGCCTCCCACTCCTTTGAGAGGAGATTAACCTGGGTCCTTGATAATGAAGTCCTAGCCAATAACATCTATTTTTATAAAAACTCTTACATCTGTAGTGAAATCACGCTTTCAGGAAAGAACCCAAGACTGGAACTTCGAAAGCAGGATTGCTCAGTATTTCTCAGATGACTCACGTCAGCTGTCCTCACCTGGCTTCACCGTCCACTGTGAAGGCCAGCCTCCAACCCTCCAGGGCTCAAGGTGTACAAGGGGTGTCGATAACCAATGGTAAAGAATGCGTGCAAAGCCTATTGCGCCTTACAATTCCCAGAGGGGCCAATGGCCTCAGCATCCAAGGTAAATGTGCCATACACGGCTCCATCTCCTTTTCTGATTCTGGGTCTGTACTTTGCTTATATTTCAAGGTGTGTGAAATACTTGGCGTGAAAACACCCGGCACGGTACCTGCGTTCAGTAGCTGCTCGATTGCCGGCTGTTTCCTGCTCCCTTCTCTTTTCCTAAAGTCTGCAGCTCATCAGCAGTGATGTCGGGCAGCCCGGAGCATGCCGATGAGGGCCTCTGTCCCCTCTTGTGCCATGAATATTCATCCTCAGGTAGCGGCCCTCATTTGAGAATCTCATCTTGCACTGACCATTATGTAGTCCAACAGTCAGAGTCCCAAGACGTCATCGGCAAACAATGAGGTTTGAGGTTGCCGAGGCTAATCGTGGAGGTAAACACCAGGCTGGACAGCCAGTGTCCCTCAGGAGGCTAGTGAAGAATAGCAATTAGGGTGGCTGTCACTACATATGGGCCTGGCAGGGGAACACAGAGGACCGCAGCAGGGGCCTGGGGTGGCCGGGGTGCGGCGTGAGGCACAGACGGAAACCACGCGGCCCGCTCTTTGAAGGTGAATTTTTCCGCTTCGCGGTACAGCTCTTCCCCTACGTGGCACATATGCTCCGTGTGACAGCGCAGTGGGGGACGCCACTCAGGCCATCGTCCTTTTACTGTGGTGCCTGCGGACTGGCGGGCACTTAGCGCTGTTTTCGGCCAGCAGCATGCCTCTCTCCGTTGTGTGCAACCTCGCTGCACCGCCCCCGTCGGTGGGGTCACACAAATGCAAGGGTCTCTTCCGAGCCATCTGGTGATTCATTCTTCCCTACCCCCCGCCTGGAACCGTGAGAGCTGCTCACGCGCTGCCAAGTCAGCTGACGAGGGCCGCTGCTGCCCGCGGCCTGCCAGACAAAGGGGCACCCTCACAGGCCTTCGCCATACACTCGAAACACGTGCAATGGCTGGGTGGAAATCACAAACATCCCACAAAGCAAACACGCAAATTAGTTAATTAATACAGAAGCTGGAGTGTGTGTGTGTGTGTGTGTGTGTGTGTGTGTGTTGTAGATCCAGCCAAAATGACAGGATCCCGTAAAGGATGCATGCTTATTTTTTTTACGTTACAATAGATCTTTTATTTATTTATTATGTTTTGTTAATGTTTATTTTTGAGAGGGAGAGAGAGCAGAGGAGGGAGGGAGCAGGGGAGGAGCAGAGAGAGAGGGAGACGCAGAATCCGAAGCGGGCTCCAGGCTCTGAGCTGTCGGCACGGATCCCGATACGGGGCTTGAACCCACAAACCATGAGATCGTGACCTGAGCCGAAGCCCGACGCTCAACTGACTGAACCACCCAGGCACCCCCAAAATAGATCTTTTAAAATGTACTGCATGAGGCTAGTATTGGTTTTCTAGGGAAGCCAGAGCTAATTCCTACAAGCTGGGTTGTTTAAAATGGTGGGCATTTATTCTCTCACAGTTCTGGAAGCCAAGAGTGTGAAATCAAGGTGTGGGCAGTGTTGGTTCCTTCTGAAAGTTCGGAGGGAGAATTTGTCCCAAGCTTCCCTCTTAGCTTTTGGTGGTTGAAAGCAATCCTCAATGCTTCTTTGTTTATGGACACATCACTCCAACTATGCCTGTTGTCATATGGTGCTACCCTCTCTGTGTCTCTGTTTCTTTGTCCAACTTTCTCTTCCATAGAGACAGCAGTCATTGGATAAGGGCCCACTCTAATCCAGTATGACCTCATCTCAACTTGATTACATCTGTAATCAAAGACCCTCTTTCCAAATAAGGTCATACTCACAGGTACTGAGGGTTAGGGCTTGAACATATCTTGAACATTGGCAGACACAATTCAACTCACAACAAGGCTCAAACACAGTGTAGTTAAAAAAAAAAACAGCCCTTAGATAGTCCTTTAAAAATGGAGCTGGGGGTGCCTGGGTATCTCTGTTGGTTAAAGGTCTGACTTTGGCTCAGGTCATGATCTCATGGGTTCGTGAGTTCGAGCCCCACACTGGCTCTCTGCTGTCAGCACAGAGCCTGCTTTGGATCCTCTGTCCCCCTCTCTGCCCTTCCCTGGCTCGCTCTCTCTCTCTCTCTCTCTCTCTCTCAAAAATAAATAAACATTTAAAAACATGGAGCTATAATAATGGGACAAATGAGCTAGAACAATTGGATACTGATATGTGAAAAAAAGAAAAGAGAGTTTCAATTCAAACCTGCTAAGCTATAAAAATAAACTCAAAATGGATCATAGACATTAAAACCAGAAACCATAAAAGTTCTAGAATAAAGCATGAAAGAAAATCTTTGTGACCTTGGGTAGGCAAAGATTTCTTAGAAATGACACCAAAGCACAATCTATAAGAGAATAATTGATGAATTGGGTTTCATTAAAATAAAAAACTCCTGTCCTTCAAAAGACATTGTTAAAGGAATGAACAGACAAGCCACAGACTGGGAGAAAATCTTTGCAAAGCATATACCCGATAAAGGACTTGTATGCAGAAAATATAAGGAAATCTCAAAACTCAACAATAATGAAACAAACAACTCAATTAAAAATGGGCAAATACATCTGGATGCACCACTAGAGAAGATAAATGGAAAGCAAAAAAATGCAGAGAAATGTTCAACATTATGAATCACTAAGCTGTCAGACACAAGAACCACAGTGAGATACTATAATACTTCTATTGTAATGACCAAAATGAAAAAAACTGGCCATGCCAAGGGGTGATGAGGGTGTGGAGGAAATAGAGCTCTCATACACTGCTGGTGGGGATGTAAAATGATAAAAAGACTTTGGAAAACAGGTTGGCAGTTAAACAAAACAAAACACATATTCACCCTATGATTCCAGCCATTCCATTCCTATGTTTTTATCCAAGAGGAAAAAAAAATGTCTGTACAAAGACTCATATGCAAATACTCATAGCAGCTTAACTTGTATTGGCCGAAAGCTGCAAACAACATGGATGTCCATCAACATGTGAATTGCTATGGACTGTGTTTCTCCAAAATTCATATGCTGAAGCCCCAGTGCTTAATGTGACTATGCCTGGAGTAAAGAGGTAACTAAAATTGAATGAGGTCATGAGGATGGGACACTAATCTGAGAGCATTAGTGTCTTTATGGGAAAAAACACCAGAAAGCTCACTTGCTCTCTCTACTATGTGAGGACACCGTGAGAAAGCAGCCATTTGCAAACTAGAGAGACAGTCATCCTCAGCACCTAACCATGCTGGCACCCATGATTTTGTAATTCCAGATTCCAGAACTGTGAGAATAATTTCTGTTGTGTAAGCCACCCAGTTTACAGTATTTTGTTAGGGCAGCCCAAGCAGACTGACGGATGAATGGACCAACAAGTTGTAGTCTATCTATAATACAATACTGCTTGGCAATACAAAGCAATGGACTACTGACACACACAGTGATCTGGATGAATCTCAAACTAATGCTGAGTGAAAGAATCCAGATCTCCACCTCCACACACGAAAAAGCACACACTATATAATTTCATTTATATAAAACTCTAGAAAATGCAAGCTAGTCTATAGAAAGCACAACAGTGGTTGCTTGGAGTTGGGGGTGATAGGCAGGTGTGGAAAGGGTGTATCATAAAGGGGTGTGAGAAAACATTTAGGGGTGATAGATATAGTTGATTGTGATTTGGCTTCACGATTGATTGTGGTAATGGCTTCATGGGTCTACATATTGGTCAAAACTTATCAAATTGGGGGCATCTGTGTGGTTCAGTTGGTTAAGTGTCTGATCCTTGATTTTTGGCTCAGGTCATGATCTCATGGTCATGCTCTCAAGATTGAGACCTGTTTTGGACTCCATACTGGGCGAGGAGCCTGCTTAAGATTCTCTCTCTCTTCTCTTTCTGCCCCTTCTCCAGTTGTGTGTGTGCATGCATTTGTACACCCTGCCCCTCTCTCTCAAAAAACCCTTACTGTCTACCTTAAATATGTGTAGTTTATTGTATGTTAATTACACCTCAATAAAAATATATGCTTGTCATACATACATATATGTGTGTGTGTGTGTCTATAGACACACACACACACATGCTTGCTGGGTATTTTCCTGTTTTCTGGAAATATTAATTTACTTCTGAAAGTACTGTGTGGCAGGGATACACCTGAATTTCAGAGAAGAATAATATACCCATAGGACAAGAATGTAGTCTTTGGAGAGAAGGAGGAGTGGAAGAGAGAAAGGAAATGGTGAATGGAACCAAGAATGATTCCTGGAATAGAGGGAGGAGGTAGGCAGAAAAGGGGAGAGACAATGTGGTTGATCATATTGTCCAACAATGGGCACATTGGTTCTTCTTACACTGTAGCTCTAACACTCTTTGCGTTGAGAGGTGGAATCTAGGTTTCCTCATTTTCAATATGGGGAGGATTGTGACTACTTTGGAAGTAATGTTATGTGACTTCCGAAGTCATAAAAGATGATTCAGCTTCCGCCTTTTCTTGTGACGTTCACTCCCGGAATCTAGTTCTTGTGATGTGGGGAAGTCCAAGCAGCCACGAGGAGGCAACAAGTTGCCAGTTCTGTCAGGTCTGGATGGCCAGCACCAAGCCCAAGACATATGGAGGAGATGGATGAGTCACCCCCAGACCCTGATCACCCCAGCTAAGGTCCTGACATTGTGGAGCAGAGAGGAGGTGTCCTTGATGGATTCTTCCTGAATTCCCAACCCTCAGAATCTGTAAGCATGCTAAAGTCATTGTCCTTTTACACCACTAAGTTTGGAATGTCCTTTTATGCAGCAATGGTCACAAAATAAGTTATTAGGATGGAAGGGGAAGCCATAGAAATAGTACAAGAGAGCTAGGATCCAGCTTTTCTGAAAAATTAGAAAAGTAGTTTTACTGGCTTTTGAGAGTTGCTGCTCTTTTTAATTTTTTTTTGTTTATTCATTTTTTTTTGAGAGACAGGGAGAGACAGAGTGTGAGAAGTGGAGGGGGAGAGACAGAGAGAGAGAGAGAGAGAGAGAGAGAATCTGAAATCAGCTCCAGGATCTGAGCTATCAGTGCAGAGCCCGATGTGGCGCTGAAACTCATTAACTGTGAGATGATGACCGGAACCGAGGTCAGCTGCTTAACCAAATGAGTCACCCAGGCACCCCAAGAGTTGATACTCTTGAGAAGTGGTCTAAGGCTTTCTGGGATGGGAAGTAGCCCTTATTATCATGGGTACCAGAAAAGTGGCCACAGTAGCACAAGTATTGGAGTGGAAGAAACTCCTTCATCATCAGCCCCCTGACAATCCTTTCAAAACCAAAAATGTGGCCAAACACATGCGGTAGGATTTGTAAGTCTCTTGTCTCTGAAATAAAGATTTAAGAAAAATTTTGTTTGGGGTTAATGTTGCAGTTAATTGCACATACTATAATTAGTACTCATGATTTTTGCACAACATGAATCACAAGAGACAGATATGTCTCATTAGTAGAACACTTTGAAATTTTTTTTCTTTTTTGCATTTATTTATTTTTGAGAGTCAGAGAGAGACAGAGCACAAGGCGGGAGGGCAGAGAGAGAGGGAGACACAGAATCCGAAGCAGGCTCCAGGCTCCAAGTTGTCAGCACAGAGCCCAATGAGGGGTTCGAACTCCCCAACTGCAAGATCATGACCTGAGCCGAAGTTGAACGCCCAACCGAGCCACCCAGGCGCCCCATTATCGGATAATTTTAAAAAGGATTCCTTGATGTACTTTTGTCCACTCCCTAGATCAGAACCTTGACCCTTAGAATCAGGCAAAAGCCTCCCAAATCCAGGTATTTATGCATAAAAATATTTAGAGTTCTTTAGCTCCGTTACAAAGATGACAAATGGACTTGAGAATAAGTCCATCTGCAACAAGAGCTACTTGTAAAGTGTATCCTATGTTAATGTAGTCCCATGACTATAAATAATATATTATGAATTCTGACATCAAGGTCTAGTTCTGCATCACTAGTGAACTAGTAACAACCTGTAATCAGTGTGCCTGCACTGATCTTGTCTTGTCTGAATTTTGTGTTCAGGATCTAGAATCTTCCTTGTGTGAACCACTCCATCTTTGTCTTTGCCATCTGTTATGTTGGGATTTTCTACTGTTTTTGATTCAGAAAATTCATTGATAATTTTTATCTGCTTGGGCTCTGGATCCAGAATAATTTCAGACAGTCTTATCAATGGATTTCTACGGATGCTCCTGTTTTCCCCCAACGTGTAAATTATAGGCTAGCTCCTTTACGTTTTAACAAAGAAATGGCTGGATATTTTTACAGCTCTTTTGCCTAACCTGATCACATCCTGCATTCTGTCTGGTGGTGATAATGTTTTCTTTTCAGAGGGGCCAGCATTTGTGGCAAACTGTGGCAGTGGAAAGGGAATTTTAAAACCCATTTGGAGGGAAAATCTTTTTCAGCTTAGAGTGTGAGCTGAAATGGATCTCTCATTCTTTGCTTCTCTCCCACTTCCTGTATCACACCATTAAACATCCTCCCAGGGACCAGAAGCTCCAGGAGATTGTTTAATCACTTCATGCCCAGTATCATGGGTACCACATTTGCAGGATGTGGGGCATGATAACCTCCTGTGGTTAGGAGAACAGCTGTTCTCAGTTTTTAACACATGCAATACAAAGTGAAATAGTCACACAATTATCCTCATGGCTAGTGACAGAAAGGAAAAATGATATAGGGGTTAATTTGGCCACATTCAAATAACTGGTATGTTGTAGAGCCTAGTTTGAACACAAGTTCATGCTTTCTTTCTTTGCTAACTTTGTTTATTTTTATACCATTGACCCCGATAGAGGATTATGAGAGCTTTCATGGGAAGAAGGGGTTAGTATGCTGAAGGCTGATGATGCAAATTTACTTGGTTATTAGTGTACCATATAATAGACAATAAAGCACATCCTTCTGGCTCCTGGACCCTCATCAGCCCTCTCACACATTTCTGCCAAACTGTTCTTTATACCGGAAAAAAAATTCACACCATTTTATGGATGGGTTGGCTTCCAGAGCAAGTGGGCTGATAATCTAATCTTCTTATGTTTGAGAGAGAGAGGCCATACACCATAGGTTCTGAAAGTGTGATCTCTGGACCAGCAGCATTGGCACCACCTAGAAACTTGTGAGAAATGCAAATTTCCCCAGATCAACTAAATTCCAATCTGGGGCGGGGGTGGGGGGTGCAGGGAGGAGGTAAGGCCCAACAAGCTATTGTTTAACAAGTGTTCCAGGATTCTGATACCCATTAAAATTTGATATCCATTTCTATAAACAAGATCCACAGAAAACACTTTTGTTCACAATCAACTGCGGGGCAAAGAAAGAAGAATAAAAATATGGTCCCAGCCTTCTGTGAACTCATCCAGTGTTGGTGAGCTGTACCTATTTGCACACATTAATTTGTATATGTTTGATCTACCAATAGAACAGCGGTAAAAGCATAGTGGCGTGCCTCCTTGGTGGCTATGTGTAAAACCCTCTCACAAAATGAAAAATACGGGCAAAATTCACCATTGTATCATTGATGTTACCAAATCATCCTTTACTCTTTCCAGAGATGGGGGAATGAAGAGTGTTCATGAAAAGCTTAACGGTAGGAACCACAACGTTCATATGATCAGTGACTGAAAAGGGATGCATAGCCTCATACTTCTTTGCTGCTGCCTTTGCCTTATGAATCAGCTCCAGCCCCAGGAACCCGAGGCTAGGTCAAGATCACAAAGCCTCCTTTGGGCTCGGCAATTAAACAAATGTGCCATAGACTTTCCCTTCTATTTAGCTTTTATTAAAAGAAGCGCTAGGGTACTGAGATGCAGTACATCATATTTATTACCAAAATTATTAACAAATATACAAAACTTATACATGTAATTTTCTTACATCCATTTATTCTCTATAATACTGATTTTTGTTCAAGTAGGTTATCTACAGTATGTAAACATCCCTTGGATTGACCTCACACAGATTAGGAAAGCCCTCTAACCCATGCTTTTATCAGATACTTCTTTTTATTTGGCTTTCATTTGTAGCATCTAATCTTCACATTTGGCACATGGAAGAGACATCTACAGTGCAAAAGAGGCAGATTTTCTGGTTTCGTTCTGAACAATTTTGCAGGGGCACCGTTAAAGAGCCGAGAGAACAGGGCACTCTAACTTGATGGAGTTGGAGCCATCCTAATGCCAACAACTCTTGGTTCAGCCGTTAAACTTGAGCACAAAGTCAATGCCTCTTCCTTCTCCCATCCCCCACCCACCCATCATGCAAGGCCGATTCGCCTTAACCTTGTCTCAAAAGGGTTAAAAGAAATGCCATCCATCCCAGGACAAGTAGGTTAATTTCACCGAATAACAAGTTTTCAGTGTTCTTTTGTGTGGGTTGGTTTGTGCGGTTTGATGAGCCAGCAAAACTCTTAAATGGAGAATAAAAGAAGATTTTTTTTTTTTTTTAAAGGGAGGAAGAAAGACAAAGAAAAGGATATGAGGAGTCAGACTTTCTTTCACTCGCCACCTGTGTATGTAAGACCAGAAACTCTTAGCGGTGGCCAAGGGACCAAGGCCTTGGCGCGTGGCAGAGAAAAGCCAAGCTCGCCAGAACTTAACCTTGGGCTCCAAGCCCTGGCAGACAGTGTCACAAAAATTGAAATGAAAAAAGGAAAAAGAAAAGAAAGGTAATTGGAGTTACTGCCCCCCTCTTCCTGTGTTTCCTTTTGATTACTTAACTTAAGGTAACCAAGTAAAGCTGATCCAGAGAGAGCTCTCTTCGCCGCTCACCCCCTTCTCGCTCTCCAGCACAGTATTGCTCGTGCGGTTGGCGGCGCCCACGGCGAGCGTCCGCCGAGAACGTCTGGGTTTGGACGCGCGCCTGCCTCCCGGCCTCCGTCACCACAGGGGCGCGGGCCCCTCCGACGCCCCGTAGAGCTCCGCCAGCTTCCGGAAGCGGGGCCCCCAGTCCGTCAGGAAGTCGAAGCTCTGCTCCGAGTCCGACGTGGCCGACTGCAGGGAGCTCAGCGATCCGGCCACGGAGCCGTCCCCCTCGAACATGTACGTCTGGAGGGAGTCGAAGGGCGGGGCCCACAGGTCCATGTCGGCCTCGTAGAGCTTGGCCAGCACGTAGCTGTGGACCGTGCTGCTCACGGCGCACGTCTGAGGCACGTAGCGGGAGAGGCTCTCGATCTCGGGCAGCATGTCCTGCCGCGTCTTGGGGGCGCCTCCCCCCTGCGCCTCCCGCGGGTTCCACATGGCCGCGATGTCGAAGGCCTCGGTGTCTTCCTCGCCGCCGCCCTCGTCGTCGTAGCGGACGATGTTCTCGTGGATGTTCTCCTCGTCGTCGATGATGTACGGCTGTTTCCGGTGCCTCCTCATGGACAAAATGAGCAGCACCAGCACTGCCGGAAACAAAGACGACAGGATATTTACCCGGGAGACCTGGCTGTGTGTGCCGTGACTTGAAATATTCATGATTGACCACAGGTACCGGGAGAGTTCTTTGGGCTGTGAGCTCAGGGACCGCGTTTGGATACGTTAAACCACAGGGTCGGCCTCGTTCTCACCCGTTCTGTAGGGCAGGTTGTGTAGGCACACGAAGCCTTCTATTTTTTCCAAGCGGCCCACTTAGGAGAAGTTGTATATAAAGTCTCGTTGCATTAGCTTATTGCTTCGAAATTGTGTGGGGGTATGTGTCCAGCCAGCCACCCAAAATACAATCCCATTAACCAAGCACAGAGCCTTGTGGCCCGCCATAGAACCTATGCCAGGGATCAGGACAGTATACATTTCTCTATTATAACGTGGAAATCTTATTATGTAGGTGGAATACGGGTTTTTTTTTTTTTTAAACATTAGTATGTAAATAGGATCCTGCTGTGTAAATATCATACACTAATACGTATGCATGTAGACATAGGCTAAGTATGAATCCAAGTCTTAGTCTTTTTATACCTCTTTCAAAAAACAAGTGTAAGTGACGGCCGTTTTCCAATAAACTCTGATTCTTCAGACAAGCCTTCCATTAAGGCGGTGGTGGGGACTCTGGCTCCAGTGATGTTCGTGGAAGGGAGGGAATGAGCAGTGACATTTTATATAATTCATCATGTTCTCAAAGAAGCACCACATTGTTAGATGTGCCCTTGCAGATTTGGATAAAATTTTATCCCAACAAATGTATTTTTTTCCAGGATGTGTTCCCTGGGGTTTAAAGGGGAGAGAGAGATAATCCCATTGAACTGTTTATCTCTGTGACTGAAAATGTTTTCCAGGAAGTGTGTTGAGGTTTTAGCGGTAGAACTGCTATTGATTTTTTTTTTTTTTCCCCTGATACGCTTTGTTGCAGCTTGTGAACAGTAACAGCTTGACAACATTGCAAAATAAAACTGCAGTTTACCAAGGGGGACAAAAGTGGAATTTGGTTGTATGCCCAGTATGATTATGAACTGACAAAAAAATTCACAGTAACGATTTAAAAAATTTGAATGTAGAAGGTGCTTTCTGTAAATTGCATTTAATAATGTTCGTACCTAATATTTTCCCAAATAGCTTGGGTGACAGAATGCACACCCAGGAAACAATGATATATTCTCGTGTGTTTTCTGTGTGTGCCGGAATATAGCTCATGGACTACGGGATTGTGTGATTTCAGAGAAGTGGACTAACAAGCCCCTAAACAAGTAGGGGCTTAAACTGGGTGTGGGAGGCTGGGGTGTGATCTGGATGGATGCAGGCTGGATGAATGGGATTCTGTGTGAACCTGCTCTGTTTGTGGGGTTCAGTAAACGGTTACTAAACTCAAATATTGTTTTAGGCACTGTGCAAAGCAAAAGAGAAACAACACTGATGATTTTTGCTCTTAAAACTTGTAATCTAAGGAGGTTGTGGGCACTGATGGTTAATGCAAGTCAGGCAGTGATAGGGCCTATCAGAGGGTTCTAAGTGTTGCAAAGAGAATACAGAAGCAGGGCCAAGTAATTCTTCCTAGGGGCCTGGAAAACCTTCACATAGATTACATTGGGATGCTAGTGTGGTAGTTTAGAAAATGTTAGGAAGCAAAATTAGAAAAGTCTTTGAATATCTTCTGGAAAGAATTCTGAAGATAGAGAATTAGGCAGCTTATAGACCTGGTCCATCTTGTATTTGTTGTACAGAAATCTTACATATATCTTACAAAATAAGGTCAAATATCTTATTTTTTAGGTAATCTGATTTAAATAACAAGTATTGGATAATGCCCTGAAAATCAGATTCTGGGAAACATGGTCCTATTCAACTGAAAGGCTTCCCGGACAGAAGAGAGTCCGTTCTAGGGGTGTTTTTTTCTTTAAGTATTATAGGCACAGTCCAAAGGGCCTATGAGATTTTCTAGGAAGTAGATACATACTGGAGACGTGAAAAAAAATCCTGTAAAGTCAAAATTATATTTATTTAATTGTCCACAAAGTGTATTTTGTTGACAGATCCACTGCAATTGAATCTTACTCAGTTTTATGAATTATATTTAATTTAGGATGTGCATTCTTAGAAATAAGAGTGCCTAAAACTGTGAGGGTTGTAAATAAAGTTGCATAGCTCTGCTCAGTTTAGCTCCTGAAAGCTGTCTATTTATTCCGTACAATTGAAAAGGTAAGGCATAATGGGCTTGGGAAGCACAATATAAATTGCTCCTTGCACACCATTTCTAGCTTGGGAGCCTCTCTGTGCCAGTCTTTTGAGATCAGTCTTTCCGTAATGATGGCTTTTTCTACTCTTTGTGGGCAAGCGTGAACTTATAATGCAGACATTTTCCAAACATAGAAGTAGGGACAGCCAGTTTGGAAATTTCTCCTAGGAGCAAGTTCCTTCAAAGGCCTCTTGTAGTGTATCCTGTTCTGCACTCAAGGACTCCCAATGCCATCTTACGGACAACCAAGGAATTGCAGGAAGGTGTTATTTGTCAATGCAGACAGGGAGCAGAAACCAAACAGTTCTCTCTGATCCAGGGATCTGAGGACTTAGAAAGGTTAGTTATTTATATTACTTCTCCCTTCATATAGCACTGAACTAAAACAACACAATCAAACCACATGTTGTATTTGTAAATGTTTTGTGAGAAGCATATTCCATAGACTGACCTAGAAATTCAAACAGGTGCTGATATTTTGCCGTAGAACCTTCTTTCTCTGGTCTGACTCAGTCTCGTGGTGTATAGGTAAACCTGGGATCAAGGGGTTATGTGGATTTCTGAATGTCTATTCTCGCTTAAATCCGCAGGGCTGTACTCTTTTTCCTCATAGAACGCTAGGAGTTCTTTCACGTTGAGTAATATTACTCTCTTCTGTGTCTGCTTTTTTTCTAAGCAAAACATGTGTGCAATGAAGTAATTCAATCAGAAGAGTTGGGATATATGTTCAGATGCTTTTGTGGTTTCCAGAGTTAGTTTAGGTGTTTTGTTGTTTGTTTTTGAGTGTTGAGTTGAAAAAGAATTGCTCCAGTCGCCCGATACGCAAGGGAGGTGGGTAGCAGCCTCACTGTACGATTTGAGAGGAGGAATAAAGGGTTCTGTCTCGCTGGTGCTCTCCCACTAGCCCGTCATTGCATCTTTATTTCAGCAGCAGTGGCACACCGGCCCCGTGGGCCCTGTGTAGTCTCTGCTCCCCCTTAGATGGCCGCGGTGCCTCGGAGGGGTGCTGATGCCCCCGGAGAGCTTGTTCTCCCAGAGGCCCATGGGGTTCTCTCTGTCACTTCTTTCAGGTCTCCGCTCAAAGGTCTCCTTTACAGTGAGGCCCGCCCTGACCACCTTGTTTGAAGTTTATTTGTTTTGAGAAGGAGAGAGAGAGAGAGAGAGAGAGAGAGAGAGCATGTGTGTGGGGGGGAGGAGCAGAGAGAGGGAGAGAGAGAATCCCCAGCAGGCTCTGTGCTGTCAGCGCAGACCGCCGTGTGGAACTCGAACCCATGAACCGTGAGATCCTGACCTGAGCTGAAGTCAAGAGTCTGACGCTTAACAGACTGAGCCATCCAGGTGCCCCTGACCACTTTGTTTAAAATGACACCTACCCTTGTCTCCTGTCCCCTCAGGATGCCCTGTCCCTCTTCTCTGTAACACCGCCTCCAAAGTTGAGAATGAACATTTAGGAGAAGAGCCTTTACGGTTCAGATACAGAGATACACAGTGCAGGGTTGGGCTGCATTTCACTTCTGGCTCTGCCTCTGACAATTGGCCTTGGGCCCGTCACTATCCTTTTGTGATTTAGCTCCTATTTATTTGAAATGAAGGGGTTAAAAGAGGGGTTTCTTGTATCCCGCCCCAAATTGTCATGTTGATTTTGTGGTGTCAAAATGAGCTTGCTTTGTTCTGAAGTAAGCTTTGTGAAGACAGACGTGTGTGTTTTATCAATCCCAGCACATGGAAAGGTATCCTGGCCCAGAGTAGATGCCAGAGAAACAGATGTGCTTTTTTTTTTTTTTTTTTTTTTAATTTTTTTTTCAACGTTTATTTATTTTTGGGACAGAGAGAGACAGAGCATGAACAGGGGAGGGGCAGAGAGAGAGGGAGACACAGAATCGGAAACAGGCTCCAGGCTCTGAGCCATCAGCCCAGAGCCTGACGCGGGGCTCGAACTCACGGACCGCGAGATCGTGACCTGGCTGAAGTCGGACGCTTAACCGACTGCGCCACCCAGGCGCCCCGAAACAGATGTGCTTTGATCCGGCCAAAGAAGCCACGCGTTCCTTGAAGGAAGGGACTATCTTTGGTTTCTTTCTTTTTTCCCTGGCCTCCCTCTGTCACCTTTTCACCAAGCCTGGTGTAGAAGCCCGGGTCTGAACAGCTGTGTTAGAGTGATGGCGAAGTAGGCACTTGCGGGACCCCCCAGAATAGAAGGGAGCCGCTTGCTCACCTAGGAGGACGAAGATGCAGGCCAGGATGGCGATGAGGGCGCCCCGGCTCAAACTGACCGGGAGCATGTAGGCCTCAGGGCTGCAGGACAGGACATGGCCGTCGTCGTCACAGCCGCACACCTGGATGGTCAGCGTGCCCGTGCTGCTCAGTACCGGCTGCCCGCTGTCTGCTATCAGGATGGGCAGGTAGAACACACTCTGCTCCTGCTGCCGGAAGCCAGACCTCCTGGTGAGAATCCGGGCAGTGTTATCTGAAAGACAGGGATTCCAGGATTGAAAAATGGGGAGAGGGATAATGGGAGGAAAGAAGAAAATGGAAGAACCGACGAGTGAATTAACTTCTTGGGTTGAGGAAAGCCAAGAGCGCAGGGATGGGATGTGGGACGGGCAGAGAGGGATGGTCACACATTTCCTGGAGGCATTTAGCTGCAGCCACTCCTGGTTCATGTGGATCAGCATTTGAATTCAGACACATTGGATTTTTGCTTGCTTCTAGGCAAAACCCTGAGGCCTAGGAGAGAAACCCTTTTTGAGAGTCTGTTTTACCCTTTGTGACATAAAGTGCCCAGGGCGAACTGTTAGACTTCAGATCTAACTGAATGTTCCTGTGAAAGCTTGATGTAAATGAACAACCATTGGCCACTTGTGATCCCTGTTTGTTCCCGCTCAGCAGGTTTCCAAGGCCACAGGGCTGCTTCGTGCCTCCAGGAAAAGAACGCTGACGAGCCTTCTTGGCTGTGGCAGATTGCTTATTTTTGCCATTTTGGCTGGAATTCACGTCTTCTGCTATTTTCTTTTATGTCTCTGAAACGCAGTCACCACCTCCTCCTGTGCTTTCTGAAGAACCTGCTCATTTAGCAGAAGCTTACTTGAAATCCCCTAATCACATGATTGATACACCCTGTTATCTCCCCCCTTCTTGGTGGTCTGAGAGTTTACACAATATGAATGTGGTGAAAATTCGTACCTGGTCAGCAATATTAGTTTTTCTCCTCCAGTTTTAAAGGGGATTAGAAAATTATTTGATGTGTTTCCACAAAGGTGGTGTGTGTGAGTGTGTGTATTTATATTTATATTTGCCTAATGTAGTGTTTTGGGATCTTTTATTTTTTTAATCTGTGTTTTCACGTTTCCTCGAGTGGGTTTGCATCGTAAGTCATGTCTTTTTTTGCAAAGTTCAGATCATTTTCAGTAGAAAAGTTTGAGAGATGTGGTAGGACATGTAGGCAGTGACTCTCAAAGCTAATATCGACGTGCATGGTCCTCTGGATGTGTTTTACATTTCACCGGGAAGAGTCTAGAACTACACAAAAACTTCTGAGAGCCTGACCAAAGTGAACATTATTAATACCAATATTTCTGGTTCTCTTTCCCTTCTTGGACATAATGAAGGATTATATTTTTCTACCCTCTTAAATTTTGGCACGTCTACCGGATTTGCTTTTGATAACGATAAATGGGCGAAAGTGATTCCTGTCACTTCCAGGCAGAAGCACGTAGCAGGTGGTATGTGTGTCTCTGTTCTCTTGCCTTGGCGTGGCGTTATGCAAGAACGTTTAAGGTGGAGATCCAGGCAGCCTGGGACACTGAGCTACGTGGACAGCTGTCCTCGTCGCTCACACCCACGATCAGCCTCATGTGAGCAAGAAATTAACTTTAGTTGTGTTAAGCCACTGAAGGTTTGGTGTCATTTGTTGCTGCAGCATAGGCTAGCCTATCCTGATGAACACATTATCCTTCGTTAGCTCTTTCACTTCCTCCTTGCCCTGCCTTTTCATGGTAGCAGTTACAGCTTACTGAGTGCTCATGTGCAAATACTTAGTCTTTATACGCAGTATCTCATTTAATTTTCACATTTGATGAGATAGTGATAAGCTGACCCTTTTACAGTGGATGGGTTAAGGCCTAGAGAGATTATATAATTTGTTCAAAGTTACTTAGTAGCAGAGCTGGGATTTGAACTCTGGTCTCTCTGACTCCACGTAAACATTTCTTTTATTGTGCCGTGTAACTACTAATTTAGTTTAGTGATACTAACTCTAGAAAATTATCCAGCCAGTGGAAATCCCTTCCCTGCTTTGGTACAGGCCCCTTTCCTCTTTTATTTCCTTCTCAGTGGAGGAATGTAGCAACTCGTTGCCAACCTGAGGATTAATTAGTATCTCTGTGTACTCTACAGCCCACCTCCTTTTCTGTTTGTCCAGATTTTGTAGCTAAGTATTATTAATTCTTTTTCACAGTGTTAATTTTATGTTTCCAGAAACCAAGTTTTTTTCAGACAGAGTGCTGTTTTATTTTTTATTTTTCAATTTAATCAAGGCTAGGTTGTAAGACTTGTAGAAAGCTTGACCAGAGATGAATTTCATAAAAGTATTATATCATGCCTACTTACACAACATGTTTCTTGATCTTAGAATTATTTACAGTTAAATAAAAAAGATCAGAGCATTGTGTTGCTAAGTCTAGTCTTAGAAGGGGTCTGGCATATAGTAGCCACTTGTGAAGATTTTGTTGAACATGATAATTAGGGCTTTAGTAACCCATTTGGAAGCAATATTTGTTTCCAAGGTGACACAAAACATTTTTTTTTCTGAAACCGTTCCCAAATTCTAGTTCTACTCTAAATGCTTACTTACTTTATTATTTTGTTTGTAACATAATTTATTGTCAAGTTGGCTGACATATAGTGTATACAGTGTGGTCTTGGTTTTGGGGTAGATTCCCATGATTCATCGCTTACGTACAACACTCGGTGCTCATCCCAACAAGGGCCCTCTTCAATGCCCATCATCGATTTTTCCCTCTTCCCCCATCCCCCCATCAACTCTTAGTTTGTTCTCTGTATTTAAGAGTCTCTCATGGTTTACCTCCCTCTCTCTCTGTCTGTAACTATTTTTTCCCCTTCCCTTCCTCCATGGTCTTCGGTTAAGTTTCTCAAGTTCCACATACGAGTAAAAACATAAGATTTCTGTCTTTCTCTGACTCCAGGAAAATACACTTCACACCAGTGAAATACATTTAGCCTACTCGGTTTCTAATCTTGGGCCATTTGCTTTCTTATCTATCAAATGAGACAATGAGAATCGGAGGGAGGGATTAGTAACTTCCTTGAAACCTTAGAAGATTATTAAAAATATCAAATAAATCAAAGTATGGGAAAATACGTTTGAAACTGCAAATTGTTATACACACACAGTCCTCTTAATAATGCTTTGGGGATTAAAAAGGTGCTACTTGAGGTAGTGCCTTGTTGTGTTTATAAAAGGATATCATGTGTAGGGCACGAGAGTTGGAGTCCTGACAGCGGATCCACCAAATCAGATGTTCAATTTTTCATGAGCCTTAGTAAAAGGTACTCATGGGATAATTGTTATGAGGAAATTTTAAGAGTTCGTTCTTTCTATTGAAGATGTGCTGATTTTCATTTTGGAAAACCTTCCAAGTAATGAGTCATTTCTTTTATAGTCATCATGCTCTAGTGGCTTTTCTTTTTAAAGTATTGGCTCCATGAATTGGCGTCCAAAGTCATCTTTAAGAAAGTTGCAGCATTTTGCTGCATATTGTTTCCGTACTGAATCTGACAAATAGTGTGAAAGAACAGAGTGACATTTCACTGAAAATTTGGAGAAACAGTATAATGTATCATCCTCCCGACCCCAGGGTTTCCGCTGTAAAACCAGTCCTAAGGGGGCTAAAATCACTTTTTGTAGGAAGGATTTCCCTGTGAAGCAGATAAAGGAATACTTCAAACTTTGATCCAATAAAAATGTTGGGATGTTTAATTGTAGTACTTCTGTTGTTATGATTTATATTACCCTTCCTTCCAGAATTGTTAGAGTGATTTTATGATAACATGTAGAAGGTTAAAGGAAAGACTTGGAGGAACATTTTCCACGTAAAAGAAAACAGGTTTAATAGTCTTAAGTTTTAATGGCAGAATATGATGGGGGGTGGAATTAATACTTTAAGTCTCAAATAATTGGTGTTTGAGACTAAGACCAGGCAGGCCTAGTCATGACTTTTTGTTATCCTTTGTTTAGATTGTTATACAGTGACAATATTTTATAATTGGAATAAAAATGAGGCTAGTAGAGCCCAGAGAAGTGACGCTCTCTCTCCGGAAGGTCAGACAGAAAGTAGCAGAGTTAGTAACAGAAGGAGTTCACTTGACAATTAAAAAATTTTTTTTCTGATCTCCTTTGAAAATCATCTGGCTGGAGAGCAGAAGCTCCTCCTTTTCCTACCTGTGCCCGATGAAGAATGTGCTAGGTTTACAAATTTCCTAGCTGATCAGAGTGCTTACTGGAAAAGAGGGGTCTAGAATTCCATTCCAGCTAAGTTGTAGTGGGGAATGGTTTCTAGAATAGGAAACCCCACCTGACTCTTTCTTTTTAAACCATTCTAAAGTAATAAAGTTGTGTCAGTGCTCAGACTACTCTTTGTGATCCTATATTTGTCCTTTGTTATCTTAGGCTTTGTCTCCCTTTTGTTCTGGGAGCTCTTTACCGTCATCCCCTTTGATGCTTGCCCAGACATGTTCCCTCAGGTTTCTCTCTTTGTCTAGTTCAATTTCTATCTTTCTCAGATTTCCCCCATAGTTATAGAACATACACACATGGCTGTTATCTGTGGGAAAGAAGGAAGGCTTTTGCCTGTGTGCCTGGCACAGTGTCTCACACAGAGGCAGCTCTCAGACATTTGTCAACTAACTGAAAGTTTCAGAATCAGCAGAGGACATTCTTTTTTCTTTGATGTTTTGAAACAAAACTTTAAAAGACACTGCAAATGAGCATTCATGTCTTTGCTGCTGCTAAAGAGCAGGTGACCTTTGGCGTGACACTGTTTGCATGGTAGAGTAAACAGAAGTCTCCAGCCCAAGCTAGAAGAGCATTGGTGGCCACCTATCCACCTGGTTACCTTGGTTGTCCCGAATGGTGAAGTTGGGGTTGTTAGCAGCCTCGGGAGCCAAGCTGTAGTAGAAGTGCTGACCACTGTGTGGGTCGTCTAGGTCCACGGCACTCACTGTCTGGATCAGCTGAGGGGGTGACATGGAATCATGTGAGTCAGAGTCAGAAGAAAAATCGTCAGGACCCCGTGAGATCCCAAACCCTAAAATCCAATAGTGGATTGTTTTACCTGATGAGAAAGGCATCCTAAAACTTACCTGGAAACTCTCCATGGCATCACACCACTCAAGATTGAATTTTGGTCTTTATTATTGGGCCTGAGTACATATTTGGCACATGGTGAAAGTTACCTGAATACTTCAGGGGTTAGGCATCAGCATAACAAATTCTCACACCAACACCAGTGTTTTTAAGCAGTCTAAAGAGAAGACTGGATAAGAACACTGTGGGCAGATGCCACAAGGCCCTGCTTGTTTCTGTTTTCCATTCTTCTACTTCACCTACTTAACCTCACCATTTGGGTTAATATTTCGGGGTCAAATTGCTATCTTTGAGAAGCCTCTATTGAAAAATGACCAATACCTAGAAGAGAAATAGACACGTGAACATCTACTGTGTCAGGTTAATGGAACACAGCTGGGAGGGGATGGGTCACAGGGCAGTTGCTTTTGGTTGGCTGGAAGGGGAGCTAGGAAACGTGGAGAGCCCAAGATCTCGGGTGGGATATGTGGAACAGACTGGCGTCAGAAGCAGGGTTTGGGGGTGAGGAGAACAAAAGAAGGGATGGCTTTCTTTTGAGCTCTTTGGCCTAAACTTTGCCTTTTCCATAGTGCTTTTGAAAGTAGTAGGTTGCTAGGAGGGTTATAAAGGCCATGGTAAAAAAAAGCTACTAAAGAAAGCAATGCAGAATATGCGATTGAAAAAGCAGCAGGCCAACTGGGAGGGATATAGAAAAAGTGTTGAATGGATGGTCACCTTCCTATGTGTTTCCTCTACCAACCAATGCCACAGATACCTCCCACCTGTCTTGGGCCTAAACCTGTAGACTTGACCTTCCTGCTGTTTAAAACGGGTTATGCTTCTCTGCCAGGGTAGAAACCAGAGCATCAAGGGTCAGTTGGCGGGCCCAGGTCGGCTTGCTTATTAGTCTATATTTCTTCCTCTGTAAATTAAGGGAGGTAATGCTACCCCTCAGTATACCGAAGGTTAAATAACAAGAGAGGGAGGCTCCCAGCTGGGGGCCTTCTGGTGGACACTGCATTGTTCAGATCCCCCTTCAGTGAAGGATTTGATGCCCCAGATTTGTCAGTCTCTTTGAGGATTGTCTCATTTGCTGAGAGTCACCTACCCACACTTACCACATCCTTCCAGGGAAGCCCACGGCAAATGACTGATGTAGTAGTGTAAAAGCCTGACCATCCCATCTAAACTTGGGCAAACTAGTTCTAGAGCTCTTTGAAGTCATGCAAGCCTTGTTAGTGGGTCTGCATCACAGCTGGACTTCTCATTTTGCCTAGTCCTGCAAAGTCGTCCTCTTCTACAGGCATTGGTCCCAAGGGCATTCCTTAATAAACATCTTATACCAGAACTCCGCTTTCGGATACGCCTCCTGCAAACGCAACTGGCAGCTGGCCTCTTTTGAACCTAAAGGTTGAAGGAATGGAGTTGCATAAAGGAGAGAGGTTGATTGAGCACTGAGAGATGAACTTGCCCCATGGCATAGCCTAGTGTCAGTTCTGCTCACATATGAGGGCCACCCTACCACCCTATCCCTACTGAGACAAATCCTGTATTTTCCATCTTTCCCACAGTGCCAAACACATAAAGACAGAATCTCTGTCTCTCTCTTTTTTAACAAAACATACCTCTTACTGAATGTTATAAATGGTTGATTATATATAACTTGGCAAACATAGTTGGGTAAATCATTTCAGAATATCTGACCTGTGAAATCATAACTATATTGGTGAGATGAGGGCCCTGAGATATAGGACTGGTTCATGATTGGGCTTGTAAAGAATGAGTGAGCAAAGACACTGCCTTGCTGGCTTAGTTTCTGGAGGCTAAATTTCTTTGGTGGCAAATTTGGTTATCGGTAGCAATTGGGAACATAGGGGCCTGCTCTCCTGCCCTCCGCTATCCTGACAGGTCAGATTTCCTTCTCAGCCCCACTTGCCATGCAGTATTCTGCTTAGCTGGTTTCATTCTGCCTTTAGCCAGCATCAGGCATGTTGTCTGATTTCTTTGTGGGCCTCCTTCCTGGCTGCTTGTGAGGAGGAAAGCACATATCCCGCCTCGGCGGACACACAGCTGACGACTACCCGACGCCTCTAACACAAGAAGGCCTGGTTCTTTATACGCCAGACATGCCTACCGAGCTGTATGCTCAGTACATCATTTCCTGGGGGAGAAGAGGTTAATTTGCTGTGCTGCTAGTCATGTTCTTTATAATAGAGATTAGTAATTAGCTTTGTCGTGTATTATACATTTGTCATGGTAAAATTTTATACAATACAATTTTATATATTATACTTCACAGGCTATATATGAAATTTTTATATTATAACATAAAAGAAATTATTAAAATCAAGGTCCAGACCTTCTCACTCAAAATTCAATTACCACAGCACAGTAACTTGCTGTTTTTGTATCCTGCCTCCACCAGTCTTTGTTCACATGTAGTCATAACTTTATGTAACTGCGAGCGAGCGAGCAGCGAGCGAGCGAGCGTATACAGGTAGTTTTGATACTTTCTCTCTTTACTTATAATAACACAGATCATTTGTTACACTGTAAAGTCAGCATTGTAACTTTTATTAGCTGTGTAATGTTTCAAGTCTCCCTAGAAATTCAATATATGTGGAAGTAAAATTATCCTAGACTTGTTGAAAAAAATTTTTAGGAGTGCTATAGACCATTACACTGAGTTTTAAGAAACAATGGATGAGATGATTTAGATCAGAATCATTATAGGGCATTTTTTTTCCCCTGTGGAGAATGTGAATCACTTTTGAGTGAGAATGGTGGAGACGTGTGGACTCAATCTTTGGTGAGTACGGACACCGATAGCAGTTTTGGTTGTACACACTTGTCAGTTTGTGCAGCAAGGTGCCACTTTCCAGGTGTAGAAGTGAAAGCAAAATCTGCATTTCAGCCAGAAGACCTGAAGTACCAAAGCATGAGTCCTTGCCTTGTAGATATGTGCTTCATAGACTCATAAATTTCATATTAAAACTATACTGACCCATTTGCCTCACCACCAGAATCCACAGGACCATAGAATATACTTTGGAAGAAGAAATTAGGACTATTAGGGGGTCTGTTGGGTTATAGGTAGACAAGAAAGCATCTTACGGAAGCAGGGACATGGCCTGTGCTCTGAGGTACAGAAGGGTGGGCACAGGGTGGGCAGTAGCCCATTGCACGCCTGACTACATGACTACTCCAAGCAGAGTGCTGGATGTTTCTCAGTTACACCACTTAGAATTTGATCAACCAAATTATTCATTTACCTTTAAAAGCATATTATAAAAGAAGGTACAAATATGTCTCTACAGATTATAGAACTATGGCTGTCTCAAATTGGTAGAAACTTGTTCCTTCAGTTCCTTTCCTCTCAAAATTTACGTGACATGAACAACATTAAGAAAATGGTGTTTTTTTTTTTTTTAATTTTTTTTTTCCAACGTTTATTTATTTTTGGGACAGAGAGAGACAGAGCATGAACAGGGGAGGGGCAGAGAGAGAGGGAGACACAGAATTGGAAACAGGCTCCAGGCTCTGAGCCATCAGCCCAGAGCCCGACGCGGGGCTCGAACTCATGGGCCGCGAGATCGTGACCTGGCTGAAGTCGGACGCTTAACCGACTGCGCCACCCAGGCGCCCCAAGAAAATGGTGTTTTAATTGAGGGAGGAGAGAGAGTGTAGGTATTCTAGGTAACAAAGCATTCTGAGAATAGGGCAGGCAGTCCCCCAACAAGGTGCCCGTTGTCAGAAGTTAAGAAAGGGAGATGGAAAGATTTAAGAATAAACCTTCCCTACTGCAGATATTTTCAGCTGTTAGTGCTCAACTGAGGAAAAGAGGACTCTTCTCCTGGTCTTCATGGTCCCTCACTCCCAGGACCCAGAGCACATATTCCTGTAGTCGGTACTATACTGTTGAGTCACAAGATGGGTAGATAAGTTCAGGCCAGCCTGTGAATCAGGCTACCATCAAAGCATTGATTAGGTCATAAAATGCATTGGGGGCTCCACATGCGTTTCCTAACAGACTGTTGCGGCATGATGCACAGAAGTTGGGGACTCTTGTAAACTGCTAGTTTCTGGAGTCTCAATTTCTTTGAGGGAACATTTGGTTATCTGTAATGGTTCTTTTTTTAACGTTTATGTATTTTTGAGACAGAGAGAGACAGAGCATGAACAGGGGAGGGGCAGAGAGAGAGGGAGACACAGAATCTGAAACAGGCTCCAGGCTCCGAGCTGTCAGCACAGAGCCCGACGCGGGGCTTGAACTCACGGACCGTGAGATCATGACCTGAGCCGAAGTCGGACGCTTAACCGACCGAGCCACCCAGGCGCCCCAGTAATGGTTCTTTTTATGTGTTGGAGGTTAACCAACATACACACCACACAGGCTGCCTTACCTGCCCTGCTTTGGCATTTTCACATACAAAAGCTTCATAGAATCTGGGGAATTCTGGAGCATTGTCATTCACATCTAAGACTTTGATTGTGACGGAAACACTTCCAACCTGGGAAGGGTTGTCTAAAGAGAACACAAAGAAGACCAAAGGTGAGGGGTCAGCAGTCCAAGAAGCTGGCTCTTTGCTGGAATAGGTTTTCACCTTGTCAGTCCGTCTTTTTAAAGGAATGGGTAAAGAACATGAAGATGGCAAGATAAATGCAGGGCGTGTGTGCTGCCTAGTAAGAGTGCGGTCAGAACGCAGGCGCCTGGGCAAACAAGGGGTGTGTCTGAGAGAGTGTGTGACGTTAGGAGGTTGAGGAGAAGAGTCTGACTCCGAGGAGGGGTGGTGGTATCGTAAAACGCGTCTTAAAAAGAGGCTCATGCTTCAGGTTCTGGAATTAAAGACAGGTGAGTTCTGTATTCTGGGCTTGAAAACAGCCCATTTCTAATTGGGTGTATACTCTGTGGCATTCTTGGCTTGATTCCTGTGGAGTAATCAGTTCCTATGGAATAATAATCGAATTATATTTCACAAGGTTTCAAGCTATTCGCGGGAGTCCAGATAACACTGCACATTTATTTCTGCTTAGGGACTAAGGAGATATTACAGGATCAAACACACACCGAATCTGTATCTTTAGCCGGGGCAGGAGAAGTTACTCATAATCACTCACGGGGGAGTGTGTCTTTTTGGTCTGTCTTTTGCTTGGGGAGTGTGTCTTTTTGGTCTGTCTTTTGCTTGGCAATGGCACACGAGGACAGTTTCACAGCCCCAGGAATGTCCCTGCTGTCCTTTTTTGTTTTGGCCACATCCCAGGAAGACAAAATAGAAATTATAAGACACATAAATTATTCTTCCTAAATAGTTTTATGAAATCTCAGAATGCCTTATTCTTTTTTTTTTCCTTTCTTTCCCCCAAATACCTATGCTCTGCTATATTTTCCCCTTAAATATTTCTATTGCCTATTTACCAAAAGTGCTGACATACTTAAATTTTTTTCCGTTATAACCATGGTACTTGTTTATAGAAGGAATCATGAAAATACAAAAAAAAAAAAAAAATCAGGGTAGATATGATCTACAACCCCACCACTGGCTATATCCATTATATATGTAATGTTACATATGTGTCCGAAAGTATGGAAACATACACACACATGCATAGACTGCAATTAAGCAAAATTAAAAAGTTGGATTTAGAACTTTTAGGGAAGTATTATCCTGTGTCTTTGAAATATGCTTTGAAGACATGTATATTAATATCTGCTGATAATCTCATTTTACTGTGTGGTTATAACAATTTACTTAGACTCGTATTATTAGACTTTTAGGTCATTCCCACTTTCCCCCCTATGTCAAAATAACACTGCGGTAGACATTTGGTGCATGGATTTTTGTTGGTAACTGTGATTATTTCTTTAAGAGGGTTATTATAAGTAGAATTCTTGAGGAAAAAGACTGTGAATATTTTTGATAATCTTAATTCAAAGCGTAATTGCCCATTTGCCTTTCTGAATGGCTGTACATAATTCTGCCAGTACCTCAGGGTCTGCATTTCCCTGAACTTTTACCATCACCAAGTGTTATGAAAAAAAATTGAGTATAGTAGTAAATACTCTACTTTTTTGTGAAGTTTATAATAAATGTTAATCTAGTTTTTAGTAGTTTTCCATTTTTACATTTATGTTCATAAATCTGCCTTTTATTACTTTCTTTAATGTTTATTTTTGAGAGTGAGTGAGCATGAGTGGGGGAAGGGGAGAGAGAGCATGAGAGAGAGAATCCCAAGCGGGCTCCGTGCTGTCAGCGCAGAGCCTGATGCAGGAATCGAACTCACGAACTGTGAGATCATGACCTGAGCCAAGATCAAGAGTCAGATGCCTAACTGACTGAGCCACTGAGGCGCCCCATAAATCTGCCTTTTAGTGCAAGGTGTCTCAAATTTTTGTGTCCATGTTTGTGTGTATGTGTGTGCATGGTAAGGGTGATATATTATGAATGCTGCCTTTCATCCAGTGATACTATTTTATACTTAAGGACAGCAACCCCCTTCCCCCCCCCCCCCCCACCCATGTGCCACTCTTGCATGTGGATTATTTTGAGCTGAAGGACTTGAAGCCCTGTGGGTTCAAGACAGACTTTTGTCCCTCCCTTAACCCACAGAGAAGAATCTAAATTGGGAACTTTTCCCAGAATAAGGGTTCTCAACAGATTTTATTTGAGTGACCCATCTGTATGGTCGGGCTAGCCTCTGATTACTAAACATTTGCTCTTCTTATAGTCCTGTAAAGTGCATTCCTTTCCTTTGAAATTCCAAACTCCTACCCCCTTCTCCGTAGTTCAGAATGACAGGTATAGCTCATTGTGCCTGTCTTTGGAATTTTTATGTCTGTGTGGATTCCCTGTATATATGCCTGTTAAATTAGATTTTCTCTTGTTAATCTGTCTCATGTCAATTTGATTCTTAGTCCAGCTGTAAGGACCTTTGAAGGGGACAGGAATTCTTGCCCCCTGACCATACTATTTGTGTGCATTCCAGTCTTATTAAGGATTCAAAGCCTTTTAGGTTTCTCAGGAATTGTCCCTTTCTTCATATAGAAGTCTAGCTCCTTGATTTAAGGATGCTATTTTTGGTATTGCTTTTGTGTAGTGTCTTGTTTTTTATTTTTTATTTATTTAGTTTTTAATCTCTAGCACAGGACTAGGTATATCGGAGATACTCAGTAAGTATTTGAACTAAATGCATTCACTTGCTTGTATAAACCATAATTTCTGTCTCTTCCCATAAAGAATGTAATGCTTGTTCCAACAAGCTCTAGAAATGTCTACATTCTACAATGCTTATATTTTGTCACATTATGGAGAGCAATTTATTGTGTTACTTACTCATTTCCATAGCAAGGACAGTGATATTATGCCAAGAAAACTCCTCCCGATCAAGGGGTCTTGCAGTCATTAGGGCACCTGTTGTAATGTCAACATAGAAGAATCTTCCAGGGTCACTGCTTCTGTCAATGGAATATCTGCAAAAACACAGATTAAATGCGTGGCTTTATTTGGATAAATATACTACAGCATATTTCATGAGAGAACTGAGTGCATACTATGTGAAACATGGTGCAACGAGTTCTGAGTTATGGACACTTGGAAGACTGCATTTGCTGTTTTTATCATGTCCAGATACAATCCCCCACCAACACCCCCCCCCCCCAAAAAAAAAACCCATAAAAAAACCAACAACAAAGTATTACTGCTTGAATTTTCTCATTCGTAAGTTGAAATAAAACAGGGTACCAAGGCTTAGGACAGTTTTAAGCCAATTAAAGATCCATTTCAGCTTTTTAAATCTTAATACTGCCCTAAGGCTTTTGGGACATGCTGAGTATCAATCTCTGCATGTCTTTGTTCAAAATGAATTTTATTCACTAAGTTTTTGAAATGCTGGATTGGAACTGGAAAAATTGTAGTTAGTGTTTCCAGTCCCTATAATTAGTATCACCTATTGAGAAGGAAAGATTTTGCATTAGGTCCTTTGTAAACATGCTAATGACTGATCTGACAAACACAGTAATAGTGTTTAATAGCTAGAGAGTCCTCATTCATGCAATATTTTTAGTAGGGCGAACGAGGTTTGACTGGGTTGCATCATGTAAATAAACTTGGAATTTATGAGTTTATGGGGCACAACTTGTTAGAAAATATCGTGTAAGTTATATAATTAATGGGATATACAAAGCAGATGTTCCATAACCCAAATGGCTCCATTCTTGTTCAGGCAGTGCACTTCATTGCTTTTATCTTTCATGTTCAGTGTGGACCAAAATTCATCCTTACACAGGAAAAGAAGGATATTTACCTGACGGTTTCAGACCTCTCTGAGGACAGAATGCTTGCCTCATAGTTTGCTATTGTCTGTATCCTTTGAATTATTATTTACCTGGGTACTCCATAATTCCTGTTGAACCTGATTTGGCAGTCTGACCCTTTGTGTTCTTTCACGTGGTGCCTATTTTGGGAGATTCAGTTAGTGTGGAGGGAGATTCAGACATCTGTACGTTTAAAACCCTCCATAATATGTCGCCATGATTGAGAACCATTCTTGAGAATCTGTGTAGTCCTTGGTAATGGTGAATAATTATAATAGCTGCCATTTATGGAATACCAGATATTTTATAGCTTCTTTTAAAATTCTTATAAAATCTCTAGGAGGTAGGTATTCTCTCAATTAGCAGAAAAGAAAACTAAGAGAAGTTAAGTCACTTTCATACAGTTAAACAGCTAATAATTTGCAAAGGTAGCACATATATATTTATATATGTACATATAAAACTACTGTAATATATTGGGTTCAGAATTCTATTTAGAGTTCTCAGCGATTACAGTGTATATCTTAAAGTTGTGGAAACTGGGAAACTGCCATTTTGATGGGAGTGCATTGTTTTTCAGACTAGCGTTGAAAGAAAATGAAATAGAACATATGCATCCCAGACTGCTATGAGGGTAAATATTGATGGTAAAACTCCTGTTTCAAATATGTACAAGGGTGTAGATATGTATATATGCACACACACACACATATGTATGTATTATGTCATGTATATGTATTATTTGGTAAAATGTTTTCTTCCAAAGACGTATTTTTTTTTCTGTAGGAATTCAGAATGGCTGTTCAGAGATTATGAATTAAAGGGAAAGGTGACCACTAAGGGCTGGAGAAGTTGGAATCATTTCAGTTATAATTCTCCAAGAGTTGGGAAATTTAAGGAAGTACATTAATGCCTTTCTCTGCTTCTGACCCTATTTAATGAACACTTACTGTAGCCAGGCACTGCTTTATACACCTTACATATATTGGCTCATTTAATACTTACAGTATCCCTAAGAGGTAGGTACAGTGTCTTGATTTTATAGGTAGGGAAACTGAGGCTTGGATTGGTTAAGTCACTTGCTCAAGATTGAAATCAAGCCTGGGCAGTTTGGTTTCCGGTTCCTGTTAACCACCACACCATTCCGCCTTACTGCACATGGAACGTAGGAAATTCTTTAAGGGAACACGGCCTCCTCTCTTCTTGAAGATAGATTAAGCCATGATAGCAAACTATTGGCTTCTTAATAAAGAACAACAATGCCTAAAAATTTCACTTAAAATTAATTGGAGCGTTTCTTTTCTAGGTGTAATTAGTGATGTAGTTTTAAAGTTCACTATTTTTTTTTTTTCAACGTTTATTTATTTTTGGGACAGAGAGAGACAGAGCATGAACGGGGGAGGGGCAGAGAGAGAGGGAGACACAGAATCGGAAACAGGCTCCAGGCTCTGAGCCATCAGCCCAGAGCCTGACGTGGGGCTTGAACTCATGGACCGCGAGATCGTGACCTGGCTGAAGTCGGACGCTTAACCGACTGCGCCACCCAGGCGCCCCTTAAAGTTCACTATTTTAAGAGTTGAATTTGTCTTTGGAAAAAAGTACTGGTTGGCTCATGACAGTCTTTTCCTCAGTCAGCCGTTCAGCCCACAGAGCCATAACCCTGGTGGCGGCTCTCCAAGCGGTAGGCACAGTGCCGAGGCAGCCCCCGGCCTCTATGATGCGCCAGCTTTCTACACTCAGACCTACAGCGCCACAGCAAATGGCACAGACAGTGTAGGAGATGGAGCGATAGAAGTAACTGACAGAACCCTGACGGTACTGCCTGGTGACATACTGAGCAGAAGCACTGCACGCTCGCTTCAGAGAAGCCTCCCTCAGCAGGTGGAACCCCCCTCTGATTTCCCAAAGCAGAAGCTACTGAATTGCGGTAGCAGTAGCATTCCCTGCTCTGGATGGGACGCCGGGCCAGTTTTCAGGAGGCAGGAGAACAAATTAAAGGTGTAGGTACAGATGGAAAATGGGGACATTGGGACACACTAGTGAATTATGTAGGTGGTTTTCCTTTCTCTAACCATAATATTCTCACCTATTATGGGCAGAATAGGCATAATATACACAGACAAAACAGCCTTCAGTGAACAATAACTAGTGTTTGTTGGGCTCCCTGCTTAATGGCTTGGCTGAGGGCACACTCGGAATTTGGGAGCGATTTGAAGGTAGGGCGTCAATGGGCGGGCTTGCTAAATCCACACACACACACACACACACACACACACACACACACACCCGCCCCCGTAGGAGAGGACAGGAGGGCAGGCTGTTTCCATACCAGCAGAAGTCTATTTCAGTTGCCAAATGGTTCAGTTTCCTGTTTGCCAGAAGTGCCTGTAGCATTTATTAAAAAATTTAGGAGATCCTAAATTGTTTAGGAGATACTAAACATTATATTTTTCATGTATACGTAACTAAATATTGAGATTTAGTTTTGGGATTTACTAGTAAATCACGACCAGTTTATATGCCTGAACATGCCATAGACTTTCTAGAAAGGAGATTATAAAAGTCCTAACAATCTTTTTAAAAAATTAAATGGCCTTTTATCTATAACATTTTAACTTCAGGTGATATATTGATTTTAGGGCAATTTAATATGTGTTTTCTTTTTAGGAATATAAATCTCATTAATTTTAATAAAAATGTAGAAGATGAATTAGCCAAGGTGCATATAACATGCAACTTATTTTAAAAGAAAATAACTTCTATAGGAAAAAATAAGGATAAAATGAACAATTTGGGGAAAGATAACAGGACAGTAATTTCCAAGTGGGTTTATTAAATTATCTCCAGAGATTTGATTTTAAGTGTTTTTCCTTCTGAGAATCCAGGACCCCTGATGTTCTACTTGGGTTTAGGGACCATTCTTTATTGCTGTGAGGCTGTACAAAGAGTCAGGGACCCTAAAGCTAGCAATATGAATTCTCCTTTGCACTCAAAATGCAGAGGGAGAATTACCCCTAGTTCTGATAAGTGGAATCCCTTGCCCCCTCTGCCTGCATGCTTATCTGTTGTCTCCAGGCCTGTGGCCGTCAGGCTGTTCTTGCCAGTTTCTCTCTCAGGACCTAGAGTGCTGCCCCAGAATACGCCCAGTGGACCCTGCTCTCTGCCTCTGGCCTATTCATTCACTCGTGGATTCCTCCTGACTGGGATCTATTGGAATAGAAAGCCTCTCCATTATCTACCTTCCTGATGCTGACCCACTGATGGTTTTCTTTTTCTTTTTCTTTTCTTTTTTTTTTTTTAACATTTATTTATTATTGAAAGACAGAGAGAGACAGAGCATGAGCAGGGGAGGGGCAGAGAGCGAAGGAGACACAGAATTTGAAACAGGTTCCAGGCTCTGAGCTGTTAGCACAGAGCCTGACGCGGGGCTTGAACCCACAAACTGCGAGATCATGACCTGAGCCGAAGTCGGATGCTTAACCGACTGAGCCACACAGGCACCCCTACTGATGGTTTTCAAAGGCCAGTCATCTGAAGCAGCATTTTCTGCTAGCCAGACAGGGTTTCTTAATTGTGTATGCCTCACTGCTCCATGGCAGTAGTGGATGTAGGCCTGTTGGTATCTTGCTTTCATTCTACATATGTCTTAAGATCATGACTTCAGTCTTGAATACTGCACATACACTCTAGGGTGTGTGTTTTCTGACTCCATTCAGTCCCTTTTGCTTGTCATTTAGCAGTGTGACTTGTCTAACAGTCATATTTCCAGTGCTAACCATGTGGAAGTCCAGAGTTAGAATCCTAAAAGAAGATGCAGAAGTATCCACTGGGTCTTCTGATTGACTATTTTAGAAATGGGCTCTGATATTTTCAAGCTTGTGTTTGTTTTACTTCTCTCTTCCCCCCATAAAGGTTTATTCTCTGAAGCTTTCCTCACAGTATCTTCCCTAACATGAGTAGGTTAACTAATTGATTAGAAGATACATATATTATATCTATGATACATTACTTTATCTCTAATATATGATAGATATAATATATATGTATGTGTGTTTTCTTGGTTTCTGAAAATATGAATTTACAGAATTTGTTTCATTTATGTTATGGTTATTATGTATCATTTCTGTTGGGGATAATATATTTTCACTAACTTTTTCCTTCCTATCATACATTTAAAAAGTTTAAGGTTGAAATATCACTTCTATAAAGTTGGTATAATTTATACTAGAAAGATTAGTTGGCTTCTAACAATCAGAGATCAGAATTCAAGCAAAATCATTTTAGCCATTTCTGTAATGCCTGAAAATGTGAAATGTTTACTAATTGGTTAGACGAAGCAGATTTCCCCCACTATAGTTATTCTCAGGAGAGAACTGTCCTCGTTGAACTGAAAAAGCACATTTTAAATACAAAATAGCACTAGGTGAAGGAAGTACCCATGATAGAAAAGGCATTTGATAAATTGGGTGCATTTAAAATGTGTTGTCTGCATGCACCAAAGCCCCGGATCCGTTTTACCATGTGGCTTCCACAATGAATGTGACAGATGGCCTCAAACAGCCTTGGAATCCTGATCTTTTGTGTTGAGCTTCAGAGGCTTGGCAGTTGCTCTGGAAGGTTGAGGTGTCAACCTGTCCACCAGCTGTTTGCACTTTGGTTCCAGAATTGATGGGAGGAAATGGCCATGGCTGTAGGAGCCGCTCTCCTCTGCCTCTTGATGGGGAAGCATCTTGATTGGAATCTTTAAGTTCAGAACACACTTTGGAGAGACTGATCTGAAGGCTTGAAATAGAAAGCCCTGTCTGGCCATTGTACATGGGATTGAAGCCTTGGACAGGAGTAGTTTCTATGTTTTTTCTGTAGTGTGTGGAAATATATATAGTATACTTTTTTTTCTAATTTTTTTAAAGTAGAAAAATGTTCCTAAAAATTGAAAGAGTGTGCGATGATCACTTTTGTATTCCTCACTAAGATTTGACAATTAAAGAACTGTTTTTTAATGTTTATTTTTGAGAGAGAGAGAGAGAAAGAGAGAGAGAGAATGAGCAGGGAGGGCAAAGAGAGAGCGAGACACAGAATCTGAAACAGGCCCTAGGCCCTGAGTTGTCTGCATAGGGCCTGATGTGGGGCTCAAACTCACGAGCTGTGGGATTATGACCTGAGCTGAAGTCAGATCTTCACCAACTGAGCCACTCAGGTGCCCTAAGATTTGACAGGTTTTTTTTTTTTTTTTTTTTTTCTTTTAATGTTTGGGTAATCTCTGTGTCTGTCTGTGCTTTATGTGATTTGGTAGTTCTCAACTGAGGATGCTTTTGACCTCCCCACCCCTTCCTCCTGGGACATTGGTAAACGTGGGGACATTTTAGGTTGTTGCAACTCAGGGGTGCTACTGGCATTTAGTGGGTAGAGGCCAGAGATGTTGCTAAACATTGTACCATGCACAGAACAGCCCATGACAACAAAGAATCCATCTCAAAATGTCACTAGGGCCATGATTGAAAACTAAGGTGTGTGTGTGTGTGCACACGTGTGCTTTTTGCTAAACCAGTTGACAGTGAGTTGCCAACATAATACTTCTAAATAACGTGAAAAGGCCGTGCTATTTAAACAGGAAGAACTAAGGAGAGTCTTCAGAAGAAGCAAAGGGAAAAAGTGCTAGAAAATGTGGGAAAGGTGAAATCTGTGGAAAAACCTGATTGAGTTGTTGGTCACATCTGGGTCCTTGGCAGAAATGATCTGTATGGTTGTTCCAATTGCCACATCCTCAGGAACCTCCACAAAATAAAAGCCAGGTTCAAATATGGGGGGCTCATCCACATCTTCCACACTGATGTGCACTGTTGTTGTGTCCTGAAATGGGCCTAGGTTCAGAAAACGCATCTCTAGGTGAGGATTGGCTCCTTCCACTTTCAAGGTGTAACTTTTCTTGCTTTCAAAACTCAGGGGCTGAAAAGTAACAGTAACAGGAAAATTGATTAGCCGTGAGCATGGATGTCAAGGTTCTAAAGGATGGCCAAGATTGACAGCTAGGGGTGGGTTTCCATCGTCATTAAAATGGTGGGAAAGAGGCAAAGGGAAAAACAAGGGAATTTTTCCTTTGTTCTGTATTTCTTGTTCTTAAGGTCCTTTTCCACAAATCGGGTAAAGAAGGTAAGGAAGATGCTAGACACCGCAGAGAGTGAAGGCAGCCAGTGTCCTGATCAGGACATCCACTGTACTCTGGGCAGGCTCAACTTTAATGTGCCTCCTCTTTAATCAGCCTAGTTACCTTATCTTTAGAGATACTCCTTTGTCTGAAAAGATGTGATAATTAAAGAGATTTTGAGGCCAGTTTGAGAATATACATATAACTGAGGCCTAAGTCTTTTCCATTTTCTTCTTAAAAAAATTCTTAAGTACAGAGGCAATAGTGAATTTTACCCCCAAGGAGCTACCATAGGCACCTTACAAGGGTTCTCAGAGCACTGTGTTAGATCAGTGTTTGTGTATTAAGTTTACCATAGCTGTTCTCCTGTAAAAACCTCTTTTAAGAGCCTAATCCGGGGCCTCATTTTACAGTTGGAGAGACTGAGACACAGGAAGCTCAGAATACTGGGCTAAGCGGACATGGTTACATAGTGTCAGAGTAGAAATGGTGGTCTAGATTTTTTTTTGAATGTTTATTTATTTTTGAGAGAGAGAGACAGAGCACAAGTGGGGTGGGGCAGAGAGGGTGAGGGAGACACATAATCCGAAGCAGGTTCCAGGCTTCGAGCTGTTAGCACAGAGCCTGATGCGAGGCTTGAACTCATGAACTGTGAGATCATGACCTGAGATAAAGTTGGATACTTAACACACTGAGCCACCCAGGTGCCCTGCTGGCCTAGATTTTTAAATTCCACATTCAGAGGCCATCCACAAAACTTTAACTTCGTCTGGTAACATTCCGTGTCATACATATAATTTTTTTGATGGTTCCTTTTTTTTAAATCTATTCATACCATAAGAATATTTTCTGTCAAAAAAAATATAACACTTTAGGGTAGAAAGCGAACTTGAATGGTATCCCTTAAGAACGATCCATTTATTTTTACGTTAAAAAAAAGAATGACCCATTTATTTTTTTAAAAAAAATATCAAAATGTTTTGAGCAACAATTACCTCAAAACATCACCAATAATAAAAAAAAAAAATCATGGCAAGTCCAACTTTTAAAATAATTACAGTGGGTAGCGAAGCAGTAACTAAAGCTTAAAAGTCACCTGTCCACTTGGCAGTGACTTAAATTTTTCTAACTAAATATTCACTGGCACTTTTTTTCATAAAATATGCTGCATGTCAGCATATTTGATGTTAGAAGGAGGCATGTGTCCATTTAATTAAGTGCTTAGCTTTTGAGAAACAGCAGAAGTGGCTTTAATTAAATTGGGTATTTTCAAATTCTAACAAAACATTGTTTTGTTGTTGTTCCCTTACTACTTGTTTTGCATTTACTTACAGCGTACATTGTATTCCTTGTGTCTTGCTGTCAGCCATTCCCATTTTAAAACCAGGCACCAGGCACCAGGCACCATTTCCACCAGCTTGCCTGTCTCCTTAGTTCTTAGTCAAAAGGCAAGGCTTCAGGGGTGCCTGGCTGGCTCAGTCAGTAGAGCATGCAACTCTTAATCTTGGGGTTTTGAGTTTGAGCCCCATGTTGGGTTTAGAGATAATTTAGTGAATAAGTAAATAAATAAAATGGTTTTAAACAAGGCAAAGTTTTATTAACAGGGAAATCTACCACTCAGATTATATGATAGGAAGGAGTAGTTTTACTTGAAGGAATAGTTTTACCAATTATTTATCTGTGTATTTAAAGTTTATTGATTTATCTTGAGAGGTACAGGGACAGTGTGACTGGGGCAGGGGCAGAGGGAGAGACCAAAAACCCCAAGCAGGCTGTGCACTGTCAGTGCAGAGCCCAACAAGGGGCTTGAATGCACGGAAGTGTGTGATCATGACCTAAGCCAGATGCTTAACTCACTGAGCCACCCGAGTGCCCTACGAATTCATTTTATTTATACTTACTCTCAAAATTTAGATATTCATCTTTTCCTGTTAGATTACACATTATGTTCTCTTAGAATTCTTGCTTATTGGTAACCCAAAGTAGGCACTGTTGTTTATGGTAGGTTTGAGCTAGGTAAAGTTTGTTTTCCTTAATTTTAAGTCATTTTGTAATTTGGTATAAATTTGTATTATTATTTTTTTAATGTTTATTTTTGACAGAGAGACAACGTGAGCGGGAGAAGGGCAGAGAGGGAGACAAGAGAATGCAAAACAGGCTCCAGGCTCCAAGCTGGCTGCACAGAGCCCAATGCAGGGCTCGAGCTCACAAACTGTGAGATCATGACCTGAGCTGAAGTTGGATGCTCAATTGACTGAGCCACTCAGGCACCCCATTTTGTATTTTCTTTTTAATTAAGGTCTAATTTATATACATTCAAATTTGTCTTTTTTTAGTATAAAGTTTTGTAAGTTTTAACACAGTGATGTTTCCACCATGATAAGATATGGAACAGTTCCATCATTGTCATTACTCCACCATTGCTCCTTGTCCAGTGGCTCCTTTGTGGTCAGTCCCTCCTACTGGCAACCACTGATCTATGTTCTGTCTCTATTATAAGAACGTAGTAGGGGCACCTGGGTGGTTGAGCATCCAACTTTGGCTCACGTCATGACCTTGTGGTTTACGAGTTCAAGCCCCGGGTTGGGCTCTGTGCTGTCAGCTCAGAGCCTGGAGTCTGCTTCAGATTGTGTCTCCCTCTCTCTCTGCCCCTCCCCCATTCACCATCTGTCTCTCTTTCTCTCTGTCTCTCACTCTCTCTCAAAAATAAAAATTAAAAAAAAAACATAAAAATTAAAAAAAATGTATAAATGGAGCTGTTCAGGAAATACTTTTTTGAATCTGTTCTTTCACTAGGCATGATGCGTTTGAAATTCATCCATGTTATTTTGTGAATGAATAGTCTGTCCCTTTTTATTACTATTTACTGTATGGATATGGGTGTACCAGTTTGTTTATCTCTTCTCTACTCGAGGTACATTTGGGTTGTTTCCAGTTTCTGATGGTTATGAATAAAGCTTCCATGAACATTTGCGTACAGGTTTTTGTGTGAACATAGATTTTTATTTAATTTGGGTAAAAACCTAGGAGTTGGATTGTAGGATTATATGGTTAAATGTATTTTTAACTTTGTAAGAAACTTCCAGATCAATTTTTATTTATATATTTTTGTAAGTTTTTTTTGTTTTTGTTTTTTTTTTTTTGTCTTTGTGAGAGAGAGTGTGAGTGGGGGAGTGGCAGAGAGAGAGGGAGACAGAGGATCCGAAGCGCCCAGGTGGCTTTGTACTGACCACAGCAAGCCTGATGTGGGGCTCGAACCCACAAATTGTGAGACCATGACCTGAGCTGAAGTCGGATACTTAACTGACTGAGCCACCCTGGCACCCCTCCACACCAGTTTTTAAGTTTTCTTTTTTTTTTTTTTTTACATTTATTTATTTTTGAGAAATAGAGTGAGAGACACAGCGTGAGCGGGGAGGGGCAGAGAGGGAAGGAGACACAGAATTTGAAGCAGGCTCCAGGCTCTGAGCAAATGGTCAGCATAGAGCCTGATGCAGGGCTCGAACCCATGAACTGTGAGATCATGACCTGAGCTGAAGTCAGATGCTCAACCGACTGAGCAACCCAGGTGCCCCTCCACACCAGTTTTTAAAGTGACTGTATCATTTTGAATTCCCTCCAGGAATGCATGAAAGTTCTAGCTGCTCAACATCCTTGTCATTACTTGATTTTATCAGTTTTTCTGATTTTAGCCATCCTAGTGGATATGAAGTATCTCATTGTGGTTTTGATTTCTATTTCCCTAATGCCTAACGTTTAGCAGTTTTTTTAAATCTTCTTGAAGAGTTCTTTATATATTCTGTATTCAAGTCCTTTATCTGACATGTGTTGGCAAATATTTATTCCCAACCTGTGATTAGTTGTAACAGTGCTTTTGAAGAGAAGAAACTTTTTTTTTTTTTTTTTTTTTAAGAGAGAAAGAGAGAGCATGTATGGGTGCTTGTGGAGGAGGGGCTGAGTGAGAGAAAAAGAGAATTTTAAACAGGCTCCATGACCAGCACAGAGCTCGATGTGGGGCTCAATCTCATGACCATGAGATCAAGACCTGAGCCAAAATCATGAGTTGGACACTTAACTGACTGAGCCACCCAGGTACCCTGAAGAAAAGAAACTCTTAATTTTAATAAAGTCTTGTTTATCACTTTCTTATTGGGATTTTGGTGTCATATCTAAGAAATCTTTGCCTAATAAGGGTCAGAAAGATTTTCTTCCATGTTTCCTTTTAGAAATTTTATAGTTTTAGTTTATTACGTTTAGGTAAGTATATGATCCATTTTGAATTTGTTTTTGTGAGGTAGTAAAGTGGTTTCTCTTGCATATGGATATCCAGTTGTTCCAATACTATCTGTTGAAAGGACTAAAGTGAGTTTTTAGTTATTGCTAAAATTTTTTTCGAAATAAACTACCCAGGGATGATTACATTAAGATTGTCTCCTCACTTAACTAATTTTATGATTTAAAATTGAAAGAAAGCATTGCCCGAAATACCCTAAGCTTTAATTTGCTCACAATTGATATAGGAGTTTGACTTTTGTCTTGAAAAGTTTTTGTACTTATTTTTTAACATCAAAGAATTGTTTATTTCCATAGTCATAATAGTAAATCAAAGAAGAATAATCTTAGAACCCAAGTTCCAAATTCGAGAAATTTCCTAGACTTAGAGCACATAAGAAGAGCCATTATATTCTTGAAAATTGAACCACAAAAATTGGGCACAAAATAGTAATGTACTTTCCTTCAGCAGAATTAATTATTCCTTCCTCTGTTCCTATAGTACTTTGTCATGTTTTGTGGTTCTTTTATTACGGTTCTTCTTTCTTTGTTTTACAAATGTGACCCTGTTGGTTCTTTTCACCAAACTCAAGGGCAAAGGCTAAGAATTAGATTTTTATTCCCCAGTGCCTAGCAAGGGCCTAAAACCTGAAAGGCAGCAAAAAATGTTACATTGAATAGTGCAAAAAAGTTTTTCAGTTCAAGTATTGACGAGTATTGACAAGTACCAGTTGGGTGATAATATACATAGATTTTATGTTACAATATTTCAGTGATTTTAAGGTGTGCATCTTTTCATATTTTGACATTTTGGAAATAGAGTTGTTTCTCCAATTGATGGCATCTTACAGTTGCTTTAGGCCCAGCAGGAGATAGCATGCATGTATTTCAGCTGAGTTCTGCACATTCTTGGGACTACATGTGTTGAATTTTATTACCTCCTAAAATGTCTCCAGAAAGATTATACTATGATTTGACAATGAAACAAAAATTGTTGTGTGGGCAGAATGGCCTGGAAACAACAGCAGGGAGTAACTCTGATATTAGTGAAGCACATGTATCTGTGTCAATAAGAGCTTTTTACCAAAAAAACCATAAGGAAGAAGAAAGCATCGTATCATTTGAATTGCAAGGGTTTTTTTTTCTTTTTTAAAGTGCAAGAGTTTTTTTTTCTTTTATAAAACAATGATGTGATTTACATTTCATGAGCACCTTAGATTTGATGAAATATGGAAGTTTTGCTTTTTGTGGCCTGCCACAAAGGAGGATGGACTCCAAACAATTGCTTGTTGTATGCTGGCAGATAGAAGACATGCTGAAGACCAGAGTAGGGCATAACGGCACGCTTGTCTAGAATAAAGAGCAATCTGAAAAATACGTGTTTCAAGTTATCTTTCAAGCATTTGAGTTAAGAGACTGGAAATCAATTGATTGATTACTTAAAAGCCAAAAAGACCCAAGATACTGGGTAGTAATCAGTGTGGTTTTATGAAGACCCAATTCTATCAATTCAACTTAATTTTTCTTTTTGAAAAAGTATGTGCTTTTTAGACAAATAATAGGGCTTATGGAAATAAATCAAAAGCAGAACTTCTGTTTCACTTTTATATGACATTATTAATGACAAAGTAGGAAGATGGGTGTGGGTCAGGCATCTGAGTGAATGTTGTTCCAAAAGTACAGACTGAGCAGTCAATAGCCTCTAAAGTATTTATTATATTTGACTTGTCCATCTACCCAACTTATTGACCTCTTTTTTAATTCTATTTTCTATCACCTCCTAAGTTCAGAAGAGAAATCCAAATGACCTTGGCAAAACTGATGCCTATTTTGATTAAATATGGATATAGTTTTAGTAATGACAGTGAAAGATAGTGGTCTATCTTATAAGGTTTAATCTTTTCTCCACATAAGGGAGCTGGAGAAACAATATTGTGGGGTTCCCTTCAGATACAAAATTGTAATAGTTAGTATTTTTTAAAATAAATGGCCTATAATAAGGTCTAAGCCATATTCTAATAATTTAAAATACACTGATATATTATTATTTAGAATTATCTTATATATTATTTTAAGATACAAAATGAAATTTAAAATATATGGGGAATGCCAAAAGCTCTTTTTCTGATTGTTTAATTTTTTTAAAGAAAATTTTTGCATTAAAGAAACAATAATTCTCCAAATCTTTGAGCATTTACCTTGTGTACAGTTACCAGTCATGGTAGGCAGTGTATTATTAACTCTTTACTTGAGGCATACCACATCATAGGGGAGTGTTCTTAATCTTATGTCATATACCAAATTGGTATTACCATTTTTAGTCGTCTTTATAATTCTAATGTGTTACTAACTCAAAGGATGAGAATAACATAAGAAATTGTAATATTTAAATTACATCCAGGTTTATTTGATTATTCTGAAGTTAATATCAGCACTTTACACTGTTTTGAGGTCATCCTGTGCTGGTTTATAAAGATTTCTGGTTGGTGGAATGCTGAATACATCTGTTCTTTTGCTGTATTTGTATATTGCTTATGTAAATACAGGACAAACGTGAACTTTTCCCTTCTAAATCAGTGTTAATTCAACTCTGTGGAATAGCGTGTAGTAAAGTTGTCGTTAAAGACATTATTGACTTGTGCTCCATTCTAAGTTACGACTTTGTTGCTTTTGTCAAGGTCATCGATGATCTCCCTGTTCCTAAAGTCTGTGGTCGGCTTTCAGTGTTCTTACATGATCTTCAACAGCATTTGTCTTTCCCTTCTCCTGGAAACAGTTTTTAATACCTTCCAGGGTACCACACTCCCTCGATTTTCCTCCTGTTTCCCTGATCTCTCCTTCTAAGTCTCCTTGCTTATCCTTGCCCTTCTCTCTGACCTCTTCATGCTGGGGTGCTATAGGGCTCATTTCATTGTCTTCTCCGTATGTGCCCAGTCCCTTGGAATGTCATTCTGTTGGATTTGCTTTAAGCAGCATTGATAGGCTTGTGACGCCCAAATTTATATTTCCAGCCCAGAACTCTTCTCTAGACTCCATATTCCTGTAACCAGTAGCTACGACACATCTCCATCTGGGTAAGATGTCCACGCTTAATCCCAGTATTTGTCACCACCTGCCTGCTGCCTTCTCTACCTGCAGACTCTCCCATCTCAGAGGCAGCTCTGTTCTTGTTGCTCAGTTGGTTCTTCTCTTTCTTTCTTATCCTCATTCAGTCTGTTAGGAAATCCCGTTGGCTCTACTTTCAGATTATATCCAGATTCTGACCGCATCTCACCACCTCCATTCCTACTACCCTAGGCCAAGCCACCATCATCTCCTACCTGGATGATTGCTTCCCTGTTATGGTCTTTTTTCCACACAGCCTACAGAGTAATTATCTTATAATGAAAGTCCAGTTACGTCATACATGTTTTGAAGTCCTCCAGGTGTTCCTTGCTTTCCTCAGAGGAAGAAGTACTTAGAGGAGCCTGTAAGATCCTATAGGATAAGGAGTATAGGATCCTATACTCTTTATAGGATCCTATAAGTCAGACCGTATAGGTCTGACTTTTTTCGTCTACTAGTCTTCCCCTGTACTCAGCCTTATCAACCCCTTTGTTGCTTTTGAAACAGACTAGACAGAGCCCATCTCTGGGCCTTGGCACTGGTTGTCCCTTTGCCTGGAACAACATTTCCATGCCCATTCCCTGTCTGCAGGGCTCTGTGTATAGTTCTCACTGAAGTCATTTGTAGGGCACCTCCCAGGGGTGTGCGTTGTCAACCTGCCCAGCTCTGTGCTGTAACTCTACCCACTTTAAATCTTTGTATAAGTGTCGCTTGTCTGTGAAGCCAGTCCCAAACACCCAATTTAAATTTGAAGTCATGTTGGCTTTTCTGATCTCACTTTTGTTCTGTTTTACCCCTCCCCACCGTGGCATTTGTCACTTCCTAGTACTATATTACTTTGTTGTTTTATTTGGTATTTCAACTATCTTCTTCCCCTTTTTAGAATGTAAGCAGCACAAAGGCAGATATTTTCAGTTATTTTACTTACTGTCTACATCATGCGTGTAGAGTGATACCTGGCACATAGGTAGATGCTCGACAAATATTTGTTGAATAAATAAGATATCTTAGATGTATTTAAAGTAGAGGAGATGGAAGATTAAATCAATGAGTTTTTGAATTTATCACATATAGAGCTACTAGGACGATAAAATTTCTATTTTTTAAGGTTTTATTTTCCACCCAGATATATCCATATGTGCTTTATGTCACAGAAAAAATTGGTTTTCAGAAAACTGATATTCAGAAAACTTGGTAATTTGTGAAGCAAAGGAATTTCAAGTGATAATACCACTCAGTAGCTATGTTTGATAAAACTTTTCCAAGCCTAATTAGCATCTGTGGATCTTCGAGTAGCAATTAAAAAATCTCTGCATGTTATTTATTGACTCATAAATAATATTATAGCTTGCTTTATTATTTATGGTGTAAAATAGTGAAATCTGAGTGTTATTCAACTGTAAATATTGATCAAGTCATTAACATCATTAGTGAATTAAGCTACCACAGTTTTTTTAAGTGATTAAGTAATGACTTAGGAGAAATGACATAATTATATTTTTATCATCACATGGTACCCTCTCTGTAAAATGATGACACAGCCAGTGTGTACATGTAAGCGAAAGGAGTTTTGTTTTTTTTTTTTTTTTAACAAGTGGAAAGAACATTTGTCCGAGGATTTAAAACATTACATACCTCTAGTGTAACAGCCCTTACCGATCTCATATATATTCCCAGCCCCCATTAACATGATTTGAAAAGAGGGGTTGCCTTACCTTCTTCACAGTTATGATGCCAACTTGGAAATTGGGATCTGTGTTAATGTCAAAGGCATCTGCACCGTCTCCATCCACGATGGTGTATTTCATCTCTGCATTGATTCCCTCATCCAAGTCCTTGGCAAATACTCTACCCACAGTGGAGCTAACTGGAGCTGATTCCAACACACTCATCTGATAATGTTCTGTGAAGAAAGGTCAGAACATGCATTCGTGTAATCTGTTGCTATAAAAAAATGCCTCAATAGTGTCAAATCATATCAGGCATGCTGGGCAAAATGCCTTCCTCCTGGTTTAAGAATTAAAACTTGAGTTTTACAGAGAAAAAACTGAAATCCAGACAGGCTGAGCAAACATTATGAGGTCATAGTCTATACTGGATGTTTGATAAGGAGGGACCAAAATAGCTTGACCTAATCCTAAGAATAGGACAGGATGAGGGGTGCCTGGGCAGCTCAGTTGGTTGAGCGTCCAACTTCAGCTCAGGTCATGATCTCATGGTTCATGAGTTGAAGCCCCGCATCAGGCTTGCTGCTGTCTGAGCAGACCCTGCTTCGGATCCTCTGTCCCCCTCTCTCTCTGTGTCCCTACCCCACTCATGCTCTCTCTCAAAAGTAAATGAACATTGGGGTGCCTGGGTGGCGCAGTCGGTTAAGCGTCCGACTTCAGCCAGGTCACGATCTCGCGGTCCGTGAGTTCGAGCCCCGCGTCAGGCTCTGGGCTGATGGCTCAGAGCCTGGAGCCTGTTTCCGATTCTGTGTCTCCCTCTCTCTCTGTCCCTCCCCCGTTCATGCTCTGTCTCTCTCTGTCCCAAAAATAAATAAACGTTGAAAAAAAAATAAAAAAAAAATAAAAAAAAATAAATGAACATTAAAAAAAAAGAATAGGACAAGATGAAAACAAAAATATTTCTTCTCCACCCCCCTTGTTAAAGTTTCTATATTTTTGAGAGTGGGGGAAGGGTAGAGAGAGGGACAGAGAATCCCATGCAGGCATCACACTGTCAGTGTAGAGTCCAACACGGGGCCTGAACCCATGAACTGTGGGATTATGATCTGAGCCAAAATCACGAGTCAGACGCTTAACCGACCGAGCCACCCAGGTGTCCCCAAAATATTTCTTCTCTCAGTGACTCTACCTTCAGAGTGGAAGGAATTATCTTGCTTTCCAATCTTTCGGTCCCTCCTAATGAACTATTTCCCCAAATGTTAATTCCTTCTGACAAAGGAAAAAATATTATGATTGCAAAGTATGTATTTATTCTGTTCACACTTGAAATGTCCACATTTTCCTTCGTGGCCTGGCCAGCATATGGAGTTTCTAGCTCTGTCCACTTGCCCATATTTAGTGGGGATCAGTGAGCTCTAAATGAGGAACAGCCACAAAGAGCAGCTCCAGCTACTCTACGACCAGCTTCCAGCTCCGAGTGTTGTCCATCAGTGCGTCCTTGCCCTCAGCCCTGCCCACTGCAGACCTCTGTGGTGTCCTGTTCTCTTGTTCCAGGTTAGAATATCCCAAAAGTCGTCACATCTGTGAGAATCTCAGAGTTGGAAATGTTCTCCTTTTCAACTTGATATTTTGAATTCACAATTAAATTTGTTCATTTTCATTTTCAAAGAGTTGTGTCTTCACTAACTTACCTTCTCTGGGGCTCAACTT